>NC_141080.1:48930058-49255058 GCF_041138505.1 Cibotium barometz | reverse complement strand
ACCACCAGAAGCGGGAGCAAAGAATCCTTATCCCAGAAGATATGGTGATCTCAACCAATCTGGAGCACAACGGTGCCAAGAGAGTCGTGTGGGTCGATGAGAAAAAGATCCTATGATCCCACTCCCTCATGAAAACAGTGTGCTTTGCTTGCGCAAATCTGGATGGTATTTGTATACGAGCCCATGTGGCCATAAGAGAATGCCCTCTGTGCATCTGGGCATCCAAAGCTTCTTTTTTTTTGGGGGGGAAAAGATCCTTCTATTAGTTACTGAAAAAAAAGCCATGAAGGGCTGAAAACATCAACAAAGGGCTATATACAAACTCGCCTCATGTACAGGGCGGGGATCAAGTAATCAAAGGAGGGGAAAGAAACCCTTCTCCTCCGTTTGGCCGCTCTATGAGGAGAAGGCTATCTCATCTGGGCATCCAAATCTACCAAGCTTTGATACTAGAAATGATCTCCCAAGTGGCATCAATCCTTTTGCAGAGGTGGTGTATATTATGTATGAGGAATATCCACTAGCATGCAACGATGGGCCACACCTCTGCAAATCAATATGGCGTTGTCCAAATCCCTGCCACTCGTAAGAAAGATGGTCTCTCTCCTCAATCTGCACATAGGCTAAGCTATAGAGCCCCAAATTCCTATGAGTAGCTCTACACCCCTGTATGCAATGTTGTACTCTCTCAAAAGCTACCCGGCATCTAGGGAGGAGGGATCTGCACCAAAAATAGCCCTCAACTGATAAATGGGGAGGCCACCATGTAACAAAAACCAAAACCAAAAGAAGTGGGATCTCGCTCCTCCAGTGCCAAAGTCTGTGCCAAAATCTCTTTTGAATCAATGAGGTAATGTCATAACTCTCCCAGTGCGGTCTGAGTACAGGAGTCCTCTCAATCTGTCAAACTAAAAGGAGCCTAGCATTACAAACAATGGAACTGGGAGACTCAATGTGTATAGCTTTGTTGTGGGTTTCACGTAAAAATTTGGATCAAGGTAAATAAGCTGGAGCTCCCCCCCTTGTAGCTTGCGCCTGCCCTTGCCATCGCCACCTCTCCTTTCCATGCAGGATCTTCACCTTGTGGGAGGCGACCACGTCGGCTAGGATGTGGCAGCAGGATCTGATTGTGCTCCTCCTTGATTTCAAGAAATCCTATGACAGAGTAGATTGGGCCATTCTAGAAAGAAAGAAAGAAAGTTATATTAACGTCCACGGGAGGCCGAATCCGACCTATGGGACAGATCAGGTACATCCATTTACATTCCACTCTGGGTATCGATGCCAAAGAGGCATAAAACTGAAAAAAAAAAAAAACTCAAAATGAACTCTTAAGACTCTTAAGAGTTTAAGTTACAATGGGTTCTATTGCATCTAGTTCGAAATTGAGGTTCAAAATAAAAATAGCTATATTTCATCCATGGATGGATTTGCTCTTGAGGGAGGTGGGGTACGGAATTCTTTAATAATTGCTTGTCCTCCTCTGTATATTGCCCATTTGCCATTCTTTCTTGCTTCTTTAACTTTATTCAGCTCTGCCGATTTGTTCTTGAGTTGTAGCGGGGTGAGTTCATCAGCTATCCATACCTTTGTTCCTTGGAGAGACCTTGTTTGCTTCATCACTGCTATTTTCTCATTGTTGTCCATATAGGAGACTTTTGCCTGTGTACCCTTTACTATAATAGAGATAGGGTCTCCTAAGTCCACGAGGGGATGATGTGTAGAATGGGTTTCCCGGAGGAGTGGGTGCGAGGTGTATTGAGACTCTACTCGGTTTCTCATAGCCAGGCTCTTATTTTCCGGGTGCTACAAGTGACAGATTTCTGCCTTCATGCTCAGTCTGGCAGGGGTACCCTCTAGCAGCTTATCTCTTCCTGTTCATTGTTGAGGCCATGAGCGGTTTTCTCTCCACCCAAAAAACCAACTTCATGGATTGTCTCCCCATCCAAGTGCAGAAAGAGCTTCTTGATTCCAAGTTCGCTGACGACACAACAACATACCTGTTGGGGGCCAAGGGGATCCTCTAGAGATTCGCTGAGGTGATTGACATTTTTGTCGTGCATCCGGAGCACAATTCAACTGGCACAAGTCGTGTGGATCTTGGGTTGGCTCATCGCCTGCCCCGACTTGGCATCCAATTGAGGCTTTTCAGTGCGTCTTGAGTGGAACTCCAGTTCGTTATCTTGGATGCGAGGTTGCCATTGACATCTCCCTTGAGCAGCTGTAACTTCCGGGGGACCCGGGGGTTTCGCAAAACACTTATGACTATTAATGCAATTAAACACTGAAATCGGCCACCAGCCTTTATACATATCCATCATCACTTTGCATGAAACATAAAAGCTGGACAAAACATCCACATATGCTGAAAATGGAGCTTGCACATGTGACACCGCATAGAGGCCAGAATGGGCCGACACCTCCCCTTGGAGTATTTTATTACCCAAGGAGAATAATATCATGTACAAGCTTTGAAGGCCTTACTCTCCCCACGGGAGATGCCGAATTATCCATATACAAATGCCATAACACATCCCAACACGAGGCAACCATAAAATTCAGCCGGCACAATAGCTGTAGAAATGCCAAGCCAACAATATAAACCATATACCTCCATGTGGGTACTAATTCTTTATCAAAAACCACGGGTCTTCATGCAACAGAGCTAGTACAGCAAGTACGACTCTCCATTTAGTTGGTACAAGTACAGTGGCTGGTGCAGTAGGTACAGTGGTTGGTACAGTAGGTACAGTGGCTAGTATAAAAGGTACAGTAAGTACAAGGGCTGGTACAACAGGAACAGTGGCTGGTATAGCTGGTACAGCAAGTACAAGGGTTGGTACAGCAAGAACAGTGGCTAAATGATTAAACACCCTTGCGTTCAGTATTTCTTCGCGATGGAAGCCTCCAAAACAGTCCCCAACAGCCAGTATTCTTCATGGGTAGCCTTCAAGAGGGAGAGAAAGAGAGTAGCCATCATTAGGGCAGCCTGTAACGGTGGTAGAGGCTAGTGTGCAGCAAGAGAGCCTCCTCCAAATAAAGAGAGAGGGCTCCAATATATAGATTTGGGCCTCCCATGAGCTGAAAATGGCAAGAGAAGGCTATAATGACAAGTGTGAGGCCACTTGTCTCACTTTGATCCACTTTCTGACAAGTGTGAGGCCACATGTCTCACTTTGATCCACTTTCTTGCCACATGTCCCAATCTAAGAGATGGGTTCTCCCATAATCTTTACCTTTAAAATATCCCAACTGGTAGCCCATTTGTCATAGGTACTTTGGAAACTCTTGGTATTTGCTTAATTCCAGCGTAATGACACAAACAGAATTTAATTTTTTTTTCAGAAAGAGACTTCTATCAAGTATGAGAAAAACATACAACAATCACAACTATAAGCCGGAGAAGAATAGAATCGCCCCAATATGTAAGGTGGTTTCAACCACTTAGGAGCATCATGATGCCATATAAGACTTGTGGTACTAGAGGAAAAGAAGATGCCATGGTCCCATTCCCGCATAAATATCACACGCTTCGCCAACGCAGAACGAGAGGGCCCCTGAATGCGAGCCCAAGTAGCCATAAGACTGTGGATGATATCACCCCATATAGTACTAATGAACTAAGACCCAAAAATCTGGACACCCTCAATAGCCTCCGTGCATCTAGCTCTCCAGATTCAGCTGGTGTCAATCCTCTGTCTAGGGGGTGTATAATCAGAGTGAGGAACATCCTACAATAAACCATGCTCGACAATACCTCTACAAATGAAAAAAACAGAATCTGTACCACTGCTCTCATAAAAAAGTTGCGGACCGGACTGGGAGAGCCAAGCAACTGCCCCCCAAGTCACATGCATGGCTCGGCCACTCAATTTGCCCATAAGTTGGGCTACAGGACCCCAAATCTGCTGTGCAATGCTGCATCCCCATAGACAATGTTGTACGGACTCAGAATCTGCCGCACATCTACAATACATGGCTGGATCCAAAGGATAGAGAGGAGATGCTTGATACCCCCTTCTTTGCTTGCACAGCACGGTTGGGCCATAGGATTCACACGTCAGAGGTGGAGGGCACTCCAGCACCACCAACACATTGGCAGTCCCAAGCCCTCCTGCAACATTTTCTCGCAGATTTCTGGAAGCGACTGTGGAACAACTTTCAACCGCAGAAGATCACTTTTTTCCTGTGGTAGTTGGTACATAGGAGCTTAGCAATTGGTACTTGTTTGGCCATGGGGTCAAACCAACATTATGACTGAGGTGTGGCCATCCCCAGGAGTCTCAGCATCACTGTCTTTGGGATTGCCCAAAGGCCCAACAAATTTCTAGTAGAGAATCCTCTGCATCTTCACTTTGGATCGGGCTCCTGCCTGTATTGTTACATGGAGCATTGTTGCTTGGGCCACTGAGGCTGCAATCATCATGCGGTATGAGGAGGAAGGTGGGGGACTAGCCCTTCAGGTCTCTCACCTTCATATTTCCACTCTGCCAGTTCCAGCTTCGCCTACTAGTCGTTGGACACACTAGGTTCTAGCCAGAGATGGGACATCTGTAGTAGTATAGCAGCATGGCATATATGGAGAGCTTGATGCAGTGAAGCCATCAAAGACACCCTCACCCCACCAACGGAGTCTATCCAGAGCATCTGGCTCGATATCATTATACCCCCCGAGGTCAGTGGGGGCAGCTTCAGGGCAGCTTAGACTGCATGAGGAAGCGTCGGGAGGCCTTACTCAAGAACCGGCGACGCGATCCCTTTCTTACAGATAGTGGTGGCAAGCCCACTTGGCATTACAGACCACCTGTGTGGCTATTTTCCCCTCCCCTTATGGTATGAGATAGCCTTCTCCTAGAGTGGCCAACCAGAGGAGAAGTGCATCCTCCCCTTTGTTCATCTTGACTCAAGTTTCCCTTTGGAGACGGATTTGTACTTTTAGCCATTTTGGTTGTTTTTCTCAGTAACTAATAGAAGGATCTTTTTCCCGAAAAAAAAAAAAACAGGAGAGCTGGAAAAAAGTCTAACTCTTCATTGGATTGGCTGAATCAGTCCACTCGGACTCACCAAGATCCCAATGAAGATGTTTGATAGAACATCCACCCTACAAGCATAAGCACCAAGACCAATGGGTCACAATATCAGGGGGAAGGTCAATATGCTAGTGCTTCCTTGATCGACTAACTACTCTCACTAGATGAAGGGCGGTGCTTGGAATAATCTCCTATTGCATGTCAAATCTCATCAAACCCTATCCTAATTGGATAGAATAAAAAACACGATATACACCTGTAGTGGCACTCCCATCCTAGAGAATACCTAGCCACCTAGGATGACATTTTTCGGAAATGTGCCAGTAATCCACTCATGAGGTATAGATGTATTCATCCAAGCGATCCCTCTAATACTCCCTCTGAGGTGTTAGGTGGATGCAAGTCTTGTTGAGCTCTCAGAAATCCTAATGTTCAGCAAAAACACACAGAAAACAAAAAGAACACATAGCAAGAAAAGAAATTCCCACTTGTCGAAACCCTAGTGTCATAATCACCAGCCCAATCTGAATCATTGTAAGCAAGTAATGGCAATCACCCCCCTAGGATAAAACAATCCAAGATTGGGTACCCTATTAGGGCCGAAACACTCACTTCACAGCTTGCTTGCCAATGCTTTGACCCTTGGCTGTGCATAAGCTTACTGAACTGAGACACCCCATACTATATGTATGGCCTTGTATTACACAAATCTATGAGGCAGCCCACAGCTTGGCTATAATATGTGCTATCAAAAGGCTCACCTACATCATACATGCTCAGCCTAAGTCCGGGTTCTACCGGACTAGAAATAGGCTTGCAATCTTGAAATTTAAACCTTTCCAACGTTCCGTTTATGTACAAGGACTAAAGTAGCACAATGTCCTCATCTGTTCACATAAACTATAAGCCTAAATAAAAGTGCAATAGGCCAAGATCTGACATCTCAAATGACATTCAGGAGGCACTCACAGAGGAGTGGTTCACGCATCTCGAGCCACTGGCCCCACGGTGGATGGGAGCCTTTATACAGTTGGAGATCCTGATTGCTATCATAGCTTGCACTGAGGATGGCAGATGCCTCTACTATGAGATCCAGGATGAGGGCAGACTTCAGAGAGTGGAGGTGGAGTCGCCTTTGGTTGCAGAGTGCATCTTCCAGAGGATACGGGTAGTGGCCGCCGCTTCTCGGAAGTGGCATATTGACCCAGACCTTGCAGATGTGGACTCTGATTGGAACATATGGGCATGCAGCGCGCCCCTTGGCCCGGCTCCAGTGGGACCCTGGCGAGTACGAGTGGCATGATCCTTATGCATCCCTTGAGGCCACAGAGATCACCTTTTTCCAGTATACTGTTCGGTTGGGGCGACATATTTTGACGGCGAGGAGGATGGTCTCTCCAGCTACATCGGGGCACTGGCGGCTACAGGGACTCTCACAGGAGTTCCTGGAGGATTTTTGGACCAGGCTCTGGGCTAGTCGACAGGCACGCACGATCTCGACTTTCCAGTGGCTGGTCGCCCACCACAGGGGCTCTGCAGTTAGCACCTGGCTTGTCTACAGTGGTCTTCCGGCGGCCTGCGTCCGATGCGGCCACCCTATGGAGACACAGAGACATTGCCTATGGGACTGCCCTAAGGCGCAGTAGATTTGGCTGCGGATGCTGCGCATTTTGGCCCCCCTCTCTCCACAGGGTATGTATACGTGGGGTGCCGCTGCTTGGTCGACTTCGTCAGGGCCTGCTATGGGCTATGAGACGGAGCAGGACAGCCAGGCCATCATATTCATTAGGGGCCAGCCTCGCCTTGTTCCTTCACCGGACTTCTCATCCGCCGGCTGGACACAGGAGAGGGATCTACGATAGGAGCTCCTCAGCAGCCTCACCATCTGGTTCACCTGGAGGGCCCGGTGTTTCAGGGCCTTTGAGGGGAGACTGGAGCCACCAGTAGAGACTGTTCGGGGGATTTGGCAGGAGTTGATCCACACCCTGCGAGGACAGTATGACCGCATCCGGGGCGACTCGGCGGATGAGGCGATCTTGCGGCGCCAGGCCTTTCACACCACTTGGCGCAACGGCCCCTTCTATACCCTACACGCAGGGTCCCCCCGCTGGCACTACAGGCCACCTGTTTGGCTTTTCCCCCCTCCTATTGTATGATATAGCCCCTCAGTTCTTTGCACTAATACTGGTACTTTTCAGCACCTAGGGAGAGTCTCCCAGGCTGCCTTGCTTGGCTCTCTACTCTGTTTTCTTATGAGCAGGAGAGGATCTTTTGTAGCCCTACGGGGGTTTTTTATATAACTAATGAAAGGATCTTTTCTCGGAAAAAAAAAAAGATCTGACATCTCAAATGAGGCCTCCAAATCATCCTTGAATGCTGCATTTTTATCCTCATTTGTCTTAGTGAGTATCATGTCATCCACATAGAGAATGATCACAATCAAATCCTCTTCGTCCACCTTGACACAGAGGGTACTTTTAGTCACACTGTTTTGATAGCCTTGGCTGGTCAAATGAGCATGTATCTTCTCATACTAAGCTCGGGGAGCTTGTTTAAGGCCATATAATGCCTTTTTCAATCTACATACTTTTCTTTCCTGACCTTTTGCCTCAAATCCAATGGGCTGAGATACATACACTTCTTCCTGCAAATCCCCATTAATGAAGGGTGTCTTAATATCCAATTGATGTACTTTCCAACCATGATGGATAGCCAATGCAATCACGCATCTAATGGTGGTGATTCTCAAACTAGGTGCAAAACTTTCATCATAGTCTATGCCCTTTTCTTGTGCATATCCTTTGCCCACAAGCCTTGCCTTGTACTTGTCAATAGTACCATCAGCTTTCCTCTTCACTTTGTACACCCACTTAGTGCCAATTGCCTTCTTGCCAAGAGGCAAATCCACCAAATCCCAAGTGCCATTTTTATGTATGGCATTCATCTCATCCTGCATAGCTTCCAACCAATGCTCATGTTCTTGAGCTTCTTCAAATGAGCGTGGCTCATCAACATCACACAAGCTACTCAACCAAGCAACATCCGCACGATGTAGTTGTTTCTTAGAACTAGTGTGACATGCAGAAGCTCTGGGTAGTCTTCTTTCAGCCCTATGCACTGCATAGGAACACCTGATGCAAGAACAATAAGCATAGACATAGAAGAGAGAAAGAAAAAAGAAAGATATATTAACGTCTACGAAAGGCCAAAGTGGCCTATGGGACCAAAACATAGTACACAGCTGATGGTGTCTTATCAAAAGTAAGACAAAAAGGACTAAAAAAGTCCTAAAACAGTCCTAAACAGCTATGAGAGAGAGAGAGAGAGCGATGGCTATCTATTAAGTGTAAGCCCAGTGGGACGTGGAGTGACAAACTCAATCACGTGTCCAAGAGATAAAGATATAAAGAGAGAAAGAAAGAAAGAAAGATATATTAAGCGTCTACTAAAGACCCAATGGGCCCATGACACCAAAGTGATACAATAATGTCCATGGCATATCTCATGATGGAATGGAAAATAAAACAGAAAGAAAACATAAACATAGCTATATCACTGGGGTGATACAAAACTGTCCATGGAAACTCATCATGGAATAGTAAGAACATAGAAACATGAGAGCAACATCAACTCTGAGTAGATGGTATACCACTCTCCAAAACATCAAGCATGGGGCTAATGAGTATGGCCGAGAGGTCTCCCTCGGCTACGTCACGTGGAAAGGTAGCTCGATGGTTTATAGAGGTGAAATCAACCTAGAAGAAGGCGCCTAGAAGAAGAAAAGGGGTGGAGAGTGTTGCCCATGAAAAATTGTGGTACAGAGTGATTTGTGCATGACTTTTTAGATCAACATGAGTGGCTACATGGAAAATAGCAACTCGAGTAGATAAATTTTGTAGAAAGGCTTACTTTACGTGCTTTACTTTTGAGTTAGCTGACTTGCATGATTTCTTTTGCAGAAAAGTGAGCTTGCATGATTTACTTTTGGAAACAGTGAACTTGCATGCCATATTTTTAGGTGCATGAAAGAATAAAGCATTGCATGTTGCATGCATGTAGCCAGAAAATCTTGCATGTCGCATGCATGGGGGTTTATGGCTATGCATGTCACAAGCATGGGGATTTCTAGCCATGCATGTTGCATGCATGGGGATTTCTCATCATGGGGAAGAAGATCACCAACCATAAATAACTGAACTGCCATGCATGCATGCATGGAGATAGAAAACCCGCATAAGAGTGGGCTCCCTTCAAATATCTACTATTCCTCTAAAAATCCATCACTACAAGTAACTGAAGACAGATTATGCAGCATACTAGCCCATGGGTGCAATCCAGGCGTCCCCAAATCCATGAGCTTCTCATGCAATGAAATCCAGGTATTGTCCAAGCAAACAAAATAGTACACATAAAATAAGTCATGCACATATACAAAGGCTATGGCATTTGGCTCTCCAAGATCCATCAACTGTCCATTGCATTATGTAATTCATTTGGTTCTCAAAGATCCATCAAAAGCCTAACATGCTTCTTTGCAGCCAGGGTCTCATAGATACAACTGGCACACACATACATGGGAAGCTTAATCATAAACATACTATGGCTGCATGTAGTGTCCAATACCCATGTCCATAGATAAAAGAGAGTTAAGAATATGAATCTGGAGAAATTAGGGAGCCCGAAGTAGTTACAATACATGCACGTACATATATATGCCTCTATATCATAGTCACAGGGGACGGAGGGGACGGACCCTTGGAATGGGGGGGCGCTGTACCGGGAACACTATGGGACGGGGACGGACGGACGTCCCCAGCTGGGCGTCCCTCACAAGGGACGGCGTTCCACGGACAGATCCAAGAGGGGATGGTTGTGGGGGACGGCTGCATGGGAACGCCGCAGGTTACTGTTTGGGCAATGGTCACATTTTTTACCTTTTTTTTTGCCGTTTGGGAGGGGCTTTTCATGGGCCTTTAGCCTTGGCCCATAGGCCTTGAGCCTTTGAGGCTCTGGGCCTTGGCCTCTCTCTTGTCTCTCTCCCTATAAGAAGACACACACACACACACTCCCTCTCACACTTCAAGCCTTAGCTTCACAAACACACACAATCTCTCTCCCTCAAGCGGCAAGCCTCAAGGGCCAAGGTCTCAAGTTTAAAGCTTCTCACACAAGCAAGCTGTAGCCTCTCAAGACACTCTCTCTCCGCTTCGCTTCGCCTCCTTCACTCTCTCGTGTAGCCGCCGCTTCGCTTCGCCTGACCCTTCCGCCTCCCGTGTAGCCGTTGCTGCCCACCGTGAGACTGCTACACGATTGTTGTGCGCCCCCCAGCTGGTCGACTCCACCCTCCGCCAACTCCCCCTCTCTCTTCGCTTCTCTCTGTTCGCCCGCTTCTCTCTGTTCGCTTCTCTCTCTTCGCTTCGCTTCTCTCACTCGGCCCCCACATGCTCTTCTCTTCTCTCTGCTTGCCCCAAAAGGACTCCGCCATCTCTCTCTCTCTCTCTCTCCTCGTAGCCCCTCCCGCCACTCTTTCTCTCTCACTCTTTATCCAGACATTGTATCAGATCCACCATGATGTAACTTTTGGTCTCATAGGTCATTATGGCCTTTTGAAGACGTTAATATAACATTTCATTTCATTTCATTCCCCCCCCCCCCCCCCGCCTGCTTCCCTCTCCCGCCTGCTGCCTATCTTTCTCTCTCTTCGCAACAGCCCCCTCTGGCCTCTCTCCTCGTGGGAAGCGCTGCAGACACACACAGAGCTCTTCCTATGGCCAAGGGTTAATTAATTTTTAACCCAAAACCAGTCTTTTTCAGCCCAAGACAAGATGGAGAGGATCGACATTGAAGACCTGATCAAGGCAGCCATCCAACAAAACAAGAAAGAGACGGACAATGCAATTAATATGGTCAACCGGAGCCTTCTTGACAAAGTCAAGAAGCTTGAAGCACGGATAGCAGCCCAAGATGCAGAGATCGCAAATCTCAAGAAGGAGATAGAAGAAGCACGTGCTCAACATAAGCTCGAGGAAGGTGAAATTCTGCGCGTCATGATGGAGGAGCTAAACACCATCAAGGCCCAAGTGAGAACACTTCAAGAGGGAGAAGAAAAGAAGGCCCGGGAGACCTCCTCGTGGGTGGAGGTGCTCACGAAGACGCAAAAGCAAGTAGATGAAATGGAGAAATGGATAGAAGTGGTCAAGAAAGGTAAGAACAAGGAGGCCGAAAGCACATCTACCTCGAAGATTATAAACCTAACAATTGAAGAGGAACAAAGAAGAAAGACAAGGGAACTTCATGTGCGGATCACGGGTCTTAAGGACGGTGACAATGTAGAGGAGGAACCCAAAGATTTATACACACGCATGGGCATTTCGAGGCCTACACATACGGGGCCTTGGAGAGTGGGCAAGAAAGACAAGAAGGGAGGAGAGAGCTCTCATTTTACGCTTTCCCACCTTGGAGGCCAAAAAGGATTTCAAGGCCAAGCGCTCCGCCCTTAAGAAAACGGGCATCTTTTTAGGAGATGACCTCACCTTGGCACAGCTAGCACATATGAGGGAGTGCGTGCCGGAGATTAGGGCAGCCAGAGAAAAAGGGAAGCTAGCATTTTACAAAGGAGGCAGAGTGGTGATACTAGAGAGACGCACCACCTGACGGTGCGAGACCTATGCGACCAGTCTGAGACTTGCAGTATGGAACTGCAACGGAGTATTGAGACTGGATGTGAGGGCCTTTGAGGACAGCTTCAGAGATGGGGACATCATCTTCTACTCGGAGACACATCAGGCCCCAGGCAGCACATTACCGAGAGTGGCGGGATACAGATGGGAGACGACTTGTAGACAGGAGGCCCGTTCGAAGCATGGTGGTCGCAGATCTGGAGGAGTTGCAGTTCTTTTTAGAGAGGAGCTTCAGCCACTCATCCATGTTATGCGCCGTGATGAGAGCGCGAGGTACATGTGGGTCAGAGTGAGGGCAGATGAGGGTAGACCCCTATACATTGCTATATGTTACTTTCCCCCCAGCCCATCTCATTATGCAGCGCCCAAGGGGAAATCTCCATATATGATTCTAGATGAGGACATATGGGAGTTCTCCAGGGAGGGAGATGTTATCATACTTGGGGACTTTAATGCTCGAACGGCTCAGTACCAGACCTCCTTCTTTGACACTTCGGAGGAGATATTGAGAGAGATAGATGTGGAGGAGATGTGTTTGACCCGGAGATCACAGGATGAGGTGGAGTGTACTGAGTATCGGAGATACCTCTTGGAGATGGGGACTGCACATGGGCTGGGCATTTTAAATGGCCTAGAGAGGTATCCACTTGCCAGTGGCTTTACTTGCTTTCCACACAGACATGGGGCCAGCACAGTGGATTATGTTTTAGCCTCGCCAACCTTCATCCCGAGTATCCAGGATTTTGCGATTGGCCCCAGGCCCATCAGAGTTACGGTGGATCATGCACTTCTCTCCTTTACGGTGGATTTCCACTACAGTACCCGCCAGGTTGGCAAATCACCCGAGATATACCTTCTGTAGAGAGACTGATGGAGTATACACCGCAGAGATCTACAGCTTGTTGAGTGCAGAGGATCCACAGAGGCCATTAGCAGAGCTCACACAGATCCTGACAGAGGCTTTACATACAGCTGCAGCGAGACGGCCTTCCCACACATGCAGCCCACAGTACGACCACGTCCTGGGAGCATGCCCCAGAATAGTTGGTATGATGATGATTGTAGGGAGCTCAGAGCCCGGCTACAGAGAGAGGTGGCCACAGGTGTTACTACATATAGACAGTCACGCATCATCTTCCAATCCCTCATTCGGCGGAAGAAGAGAGCATTCTTAGCTCGGCTAGAGAGAGACATCTATCAATTGTTTTTGAGTCAAGATTCTGGGGAGGCCTGGAGATTGCTTAGATTGCACCCCCCGCCCCCGGCAATTACCTCTCCAGATACATGGGGCGAGTATGCAGCCTCCCTCTACACAGTACCAGAACAGCTACCACTACCGAACCCTCCAGAGCCTTGTCCACCTACTTCTACCCTCTTCACAGCAGAGATGGTGACGAGGGCCATCAACAGATTGCATACAGGGAGGGCACAGGATCATGAGGGCATTGTAGCCGAGCATTTCATACATGCTAGAGATATGATTGCAGACTTGCTAGCTCTCATGTTTAATAGAGCCATGTGTGAGGGGTTTCCTGGGACTTGAAGTACTTCCACGATTGTGCCGGTACTCAAGTCTCGAGATCTAAGCCTGCCGACTAACTACCGCACCATTATGATTGGTCACTCGCTGGCCAAGCTATATGCCTCTATTCTTGAGCAGGAGTTGAGCAGATGGGCAGAGAGACAAGGGGTCCGAGCTCAGGGAGACAGGCCGGTTTCAACAGGAGATTCTCTACTTTGGATCATATCTTTACCCTCAGGGCTATCATTGAGGAGGGCAGAGCACATGGGAGGAGGATCTACTGTGGCTTTGTGGATTTCCGCAAGGCCTTTGACACAGTGCCCAGAGCTAGATTGATGCGCACGCTGCAAGATTTGGGGTTCCATGTGACGTCATTTGGGGTATTATGGCACTTTATGAGACAGTAGTTGGGCAGGTGCGGACTTCAGAGGGTCTCTCCCAGCCAGTACACTCCACTATAGGGGTGAAACAGGGCTGCCCGCTCTCTCCGACTCTATTTGGACTATACATTGATGAGATCTCTGATTATATTGCGACACGAGGGGACAGAGGAGCCCAATTGGCTGGCACTTAGATACCTCTGCTCTTATATGCTGATGATATTGTGCTTATAGCAGACTCACCAGAGGGTATGCAGAGGCACTTGGATACTTTACATGCTTATGCACAGGACAGTGGGCTCTCAGTTAACCTTGGTAAGACCAAGGTTATGGTGTTTAACACTACAGCTCAGTGGGTCTGGAGATCAACGCCTATTTTCACATATGGGCAGGAAACAGTGGAGTATGTTGACTCATACACATATCTTGGAGTGGTGTTCACTGGGCCCACATTTTCCATGAGGGGGGCAGCAGAGGCCAGATTGACTAGAGGATATGCAGCACTAGGAGGTCTAGAGAGGATGTGCTCACACGTACATTTTCAGGAGCCACGCACTAAGCTTTGGCTTTTTGACACGCTGGTCATATCGGCTATGCTATATGGAGTACAGATCTGGGGGCCTAGCCTAGATCGTCACAGTCGATCAGGACGCACATACGATGGATGGAGATCGATGGGGAGACACACATCGATGGGGAGACCACTTGTGTCCATGATCTCCAAGATGATTCGGGCTAAGGCCTCGGTACCCCATGAGATTATCACAGCCGAGATGGGAGCACCACCAATCGTAGTTGAGGCTCTTGCCAGATCAGTGTCCTTCATTCATAGCACCTGGGAGCTTCCCCGACACCGGTATGCACGACTTGCTTTAGAGTCCTCTCATGAGCTAGCCATGGAGGGAGACACTTCATGTTGGTATGCGAATATAGCATCCGGGTTTGAGCTCCACGGGTTCAGTTTAGACAGACTTCCACCCTTCCAGTACTCTCCGGAGGCACCCTCTCTCACCTTGACACATTCTGAGATTAGCAGAGTCATCAGACAGGACCCCATTCAGTTGGACACTAGGAGGACATGGCTAGAGCCCTCATAGGAGTTGGGGACAAAGATGGCTTTCTATAGAGACCATCTTCTCCGCACCACTGAGAATGGCTTTATACTTAGACCGAGCTACATGGATACCCATCTATCTCATGGATTGAGGTGCGCCATTGGGCAGATCCGCACCTCTTCACATCAGTTAGAGATAGAGACAGGCAGATTTAGAGGCATACCTCCAGGGGACAGGATTTGTCAGATTTGTTGGATAGAGCCAGAGACGGAGGAGCACTACATCTGTCGCTGCAGAGCATATTATGAGATTCGAGGGCGCTACCATTGCCTTTTTAGAGAGGGATTTGGAGCACTCGCTAGAGCCATGGACTATTGTGATCAACGATGCTTGGGTTTTTATCTCCTGGAGATCCGCAGGCTCAGAGAGTCCATTATCAGGAGCAAACGCCCGACTGGCAGGGAGTCCACACAGAGACAGATTACTAACTTATTTAGAGAGACTACCCGGGAAGACACACAGCTGACAGCCCAGCACTGGGCACCCTGTGGGACTCTAGTTGAGAGAGCTATCCAGTTGGGCAGATCCAGACGCCCAAGGGTTCGTGGATTTTCACATCGGAGACGGTGCCTACACCGGAGGATTCAGAGCATCATTGCGAGGCATCGGGCTCGTCCGACCAGGCATCTCACTATGGCAGATATCCAGGCCATCCAGCAGAGACCCATGCTAGAGCTCCTAGGATGATTACGACTCCAGCCATATACTGTTGTACTCACTGTCACTTTTGTGCTCCCCCATATTCATGTATTCTTGTATCCATGTACTCATGTACCCCATTTTGACTAGTAGCATTAGCTTCCCACTCTCCCTAATTGCTGCTTCCGGATGCTCCCTACTGATGTATCGTAGGGCTAGATACTTACCTTCAGTTCTTTCTTTTCTTTTCCAGACGGTGTATCAGATGTCACATGGTTGTAACTTTGGTCTCATAGGTCACTTTGGCCTTTTGAAGACGTTAATATAACATTTCATTTTTATTTCTCCCTCACACACACTCTCTCAAGCTTCACACACACACACACACACTTTTTTTTTTGGTAATATCCAGTGCAGTATATTTATATGCTCATAAATTTACAAGATGGGAAGTCTCCGAAATGGAGAGTATCCCAAATGTCAGAAACATAAAGAGAAAAGCTCTAAGCAAGAGACATCCATATCACGCTCATGGCAGGCATCATATAAGAATTGCCGCAATGAGGTTCGGAAGGATTCATATGACTGATAATTCTGCCGACCCAAGTATGCCAAATTATGCTCACTCCAAATTGTCCAAAGAGCCCCATATCTCACCCAAGAGAGAAACAGTGAGTATTGAGACAAGGACTGCATAAATCTGCCAAAAAGCCAGAAAAGTTTCCCAAATCTGTGACTCGGGAAACGGAGCCGAAGAAAATCTGAAATTCTTCTGAGGAGGATCTTGGAACAAGGGCAGTGCCAAAGCAGATGAAGAACAGTTTCTGAGGGAGCCTGACATCTTAGACATGTGGAAGGTGCAATGTGACGTTTAGCAAGCGTGACCCCCACTGACAATGTGCCTGTCAAACATCTCCAAAGAAAAAGTCTTTGTTTCAATGGCATTTTACACTTCCACAATATCCGGAGATTCTTCCGCCACCATGAAAGGGGCTTCCTTATATGCCACAGAGAATTAGCATGCTGGTGAATCCATGGGGGAGGCTGAAGAAGCCTATAGGCTTTTATGGAGGTTAAGGCAGGAAGGGGAATAGGATGTATGCATGTAGTAGATGGCTGCAATTGCCAATCCATAAGCCTGTCTATGTCAGCCACAGGTGGAATAGGTAAAAAGGGATGCAATAAATCAGCAATTTTCTTCCATATCGACCTATGATGCATTCCCAATGCATAGGAAGCAGTGGCCCGGGGAAAGGATAAGACATATCCCCGATCATCTACCACATCATGTATGTACCTAATTCCCAATTTCATAAGATTGTATGCCCGAACAGGTTCCTGTAAAGCAAGTGGAGTGTCAAAGATGGCACTCCAATGCATACTTTCTTCACACACACACACTTTTTTTTTTTTTAGTGGAATCATAAGTATATTAGATTTACAAGATGACTATCCAAAGTAGATAGTCCCAAAGTACATCAACTGAAGATGTCAATATAAGACATATATACATCATGATCTATTTGGTCAACCTGCATGCAATCGAAGAAAGATTAATGCAGGGAGTACCGAGAAAAAGAAAAAGCAGAAAAAACCGCATCACCGAAAACTGCATGGTTGCGAACTTTCCATAGCGTCTATAAAGCCTAGTAGCGCACCCATGAGAAGAAAAGAGAGAACTCTGGTCTGGGCAAATGAAGACCAAATAGCCAGAAAAACTTTCCAAATATCATATTTGGAAATCTAGCCCGCAAAAGCTGGATGAGAGGAAGAAAAAACTGACGAGAAGAAGGACAGGGAATAACAGCCAAAAGAACGTACCATAAAAAGAGCTGTTGTCGAAGAGGAAGCTTCGACTGCCAAAGAGATCGCAATCGTCTTTTCCACCACCAAGATGACCGATGCATATGCCAGAAGAGATTTGCCCTTTCAGAAACCCAAGGCAATGGCAACAAATGTTTATACAAACCAGCAACTGTAATATCAGATAGCCTCAAGGGATGGCGTGAAGAATCAAAAGAGGAGATAGTCCAATCCTGCAGGCGATCTCGAATTTCCAACAGTGGAATCGGCAAAAAAGGCTGAAGCATCTGAATTATATCACGCCAAAGACGACGATAATGAGGTCCCAAGCCATAATGTGCAGCAGCCTGTGGAAAAGAAAGAGGGGAGCCATCAGGATGGATGACATCTCCCACAGAGGTAACACCCTTTGAGTGGAGAAAATATGAACGCCGGGGTTCTTGCACCGCCAGGGGAACTGAAAATGCTTTGGACCAGTGGGGATGCTCTCAGCGCGGAGAGAGTTGCCTTGTAAGGAGTCGCAACCATTCCATTTTAAATTTGAAAGGACAAGCTTCCAATCAGCAAGTAAGCCAGAAATGAGAGGACAACTCTTAATTTTGCCAGTAATGTAACCAAGAATAAAATCCCAATGAGTAGGTTGCCAATGGCCAAAAGCCGAAGTCGTCAGATGAAGTAACAAATGACGGATCATCGTTGTCTAAGGCTGAGTGCCTTCCAGAAATTGAAGCATCAGTTTACCTCTGTGGGCAAGAATATGCACCTGTAAATTAAGGATATTTAAGCCTCCATGCATTTTAGGGGTGCACAAACGATTTGCCGAAAGCAAACGTACACTCTTTTTCCCTTGCTTCGACCTCCAGAATATCTCAAAGATGGTGGACATAAATAATTTCAGCTCCCCCTTAGAAAACCTGATGAGAGGAAGGTAGAACTGAATATAGGCAACCAAGATGGATTGGAGAATCCGTAAACGAACATGCAATGGCCATGTTGCAAGTTTCCAGTATTCCAACTTTTTCTTGAGCTTTGCCAAGACCCAATCTGTTTTTTGACGGCGAGTGACTGACCATCCCAAAGGATATCCCAAATGCCGAATCAAATGAGTGGAGTGAACTATTTCTCCTGGCCATAACAAATTATGCCACTGTTTTGAATGCAGAGGCAACAATTTAGATTTCTGAAAATTGATTTCTAGGCCAGCCGCAAGGGCAAACAAAGAAAGAGCCTGCATCAAAGTAGAGAGATCCTGATGTGTGTTGCGAGGAAGAAAAAAAGAATCGTCAGCATATGCCTGAGCAACCAACTGACGTCTATTATGAATGTCCAATCCATGAAGATTGCCAGTATCAACCAAATGATCTATATAAAGAAGCATGGGATGCGTCACTATAGCATACAAAAGAGCACTTAAAGGGCATCCCTGCCTAACTGAACGATGCAAAGTCCATGATTCTGAGAGATCTCCTGACAATATACAAGCCGCCTGGCTATCAGCATAAAGCCAGTAAATGATATTCTGCATTTTTTCTCCAAATCCCAGGGCACGCATGGTTTCTTGAATGAAACCCCATTTAATAGTATCAAAAGCCTTAGCAATATCCACTTGCAATAATAAGACATCCTGCTGCGTGTATTTGGCATATTCAATGCCAATATAAGCATTTGCAATGTTATCTGTAATGTGCCTGCGAGGAATAAATCCATACTGTGCAGGATGGAGTCCATCATTCAAGCAACCCTTAATGCGATTGACAACCATTTTACTGATAATCTTGTATATCACTGTTGGAAATAAGTGCACACTAGGTGTACTATTTCTCTAGTCTACATTTGTCTAGGACTAAGTGTATGCCATGTGGCACTCAGGGATTTATCCCATATGCACTCATGCTCAGCTCTTGTACTTTCCCCCTATATATTCAAGGGGTCACATCAATGGAATCATCTCAGTTTGCTTCATCCCTCTTGCACTTTTCCCCATGTTCTAGTTTTGTGTGATACCATGCTAGATTTTTAATATGGTGTCAGAGCCATGTAGATTCCTCTTCTCCTCAGCCCTTTAGTCTAGATCTAGCCATAGATTTTCTCGAGGTCTAGCTTCCTTTTTAGCTTTGCCCCATCGGGGGTCTTAGATCCAGCTCTAGCTACTCTCCTCTCCTATTAGGCGCTGCTGATCTGCCACAAGCTGCCCTCAACATGATCTGCTGCAGAGCAGCCCACTATGGTGTAGCCCTTCTCTATACTGCTGAAACAGGCCGCTCTCCTATTCTACAACGAGTCTTCTGCTGCTGCTGAATCTGCTCGACATCTCCAGCTCCTATTCGACACGACTCTACTGCCCTGATGTCGCCCATATTTTCTGCAGTCGACAGTCCCTGATCCCGCCATGGAGCTACTTCTTTGCTTCGAAATAATTCTGGTGCTGCCTTGCCTCGTTATTTTTCTGCCCCGCTTCTGTTCAGCAAGCAGGCCGACTTGCTCTCTTTCCCTGGGGTCATCTCCATTTTCCTCATTACGCTACAGCAGCAGGCCGCTTCTGTCGACACCTTTCTTGCTGCTGGTGCTGCAACAACAACTCGTTTTTTATTCTCTCAAGGCTGCGCACCTCTTGTTTTTCAGTATGGGCAGCCCCCATTCTCTGTTCAAGACATATTCTCTACTGGCTGCTCCACTCCTATATCAAAACGAGGTATTAGTTGGTGCTCTTTTGCTTCTGAGACAGGCCCGTATGCCTCTCTCTCTGCAGCAAAATTTCCTCTAAGAAATCTCTGTTTGCAGCTGCCTTTCTCTCGGGTTACCCCCTGGATAGCGTGTCTGTGACATGGGCTTGAAAGGGTGGAAGACCTGAGGTAAAAACTAAAATGGATTATCCTTTGTATGCTGCAATATTCTCAGTTCTATTTTATTCTTAAAAATTAATTTTCAGAACTGAATTTTATCTTGTAAGAGAACAGACACTGCCCATCAAAATAGGGGTAAGACCTTCTCATTTCTGATGCTGTCTCTCATTTATTTATCTTTGGCATCTCTTCTTGGGTACTCTGCCCTTGCTCTCTGCATAAAAAGACCTTTTTTTTTTCTCTCTCCTACTTTGGTCACCACATGATGTAGGCCAAAGAGGACCCTGTTCTGGACTTACCTTCCCCTCTCTCTCATATTTGTCTATGCTTTCATGCTATCTACCACCATTGATCACCAATGATGTAGATCATGGGGTAATGTCATGTCTACATGGACTTATCTTTGTCCCTATCCAAGAGGCACCCCTGCATTACTCACTCTAGCAGGAGGATTGCCCTTGAGGAGGGATTATCAATCAAGGTCCATCTCTCTGTCTATCTACAATCAGTCAGTCTCTCTGTCTATGTGTCTATCTTGTGTGATCTTACAGTCATATGTCTCTTACACTCTGTCTATCAGTCTATATGCCTATCTTTTGTGGATTAGTTACCCACATGTCTTTGGCATTTTGTCTATGTCCCCATTTATCTTCTATTTGTCAGTCTCTCTCATGTCTATCTGAAAGTCTCTCTCTCTGTGGGACCACTCTACTGGCTGATTGTCTCTCTCTCTGTCTGTCTATGATCCACTCTTGTCCCTACCCTTGTGGACCCATATGAGGATATCACTTGAGGAGGGGTGTCTCAGGATCTTTTGTCTCTCATGTCTTGTTTCACAGTCTATCAGTCTTTATGTCTGTCTTCTAGTCTTGTCCATCTTGTCTTCTAGCTTGTCTCTCAATCCTTGTCTAGTCTCTCTGTCTTGGTCTTATCTTTTGTCATGTCATAGTCTTGTCTTTTTGTCTTCCTCCTAGTGTCCACTTAAGGAGGGTGTTGGAAATAAGTGCACACTAGGTGTACTATTTCTCTAGTCTACATTTGTCTAGTCTTAAGTGTATGCCATGTGGCACTCAGGGATTTATCCCATATGCACTCATGCTCAGCTCTTGTACTTTCCCCCTATATATTCAAGGGGTCACATCAATGGAATCATCTCAGTTTGCTTCATCCCTCTTGCACTTTTCCCCATGTTCTAGTTTTGTGTGATACCATGCTAGATTTCTAACAATCACCGGCATAAGGGTAATTGGTCTCCAATCTGCCAAAGACTGACATAAGTGTTTTTTAGGCAACAGCTTCACTAATCCTTTTTTCCAAGAAGCTGGCATTTGCCTTGTCTCCCAGGCAATGTTTACCATACGCAGCAAAGGTAATTTGAGGGTGTCCCAATATGCAAGAAAAAATTCAACTGTAAGGCCATCCCATCTTGGAGCGTTCCATCCGCCACAAGACCTGATTGCATCAGACAGTTCTTGTTCAGAGAATTTTGTTTCTAGTTGTTGCGCCTGAGTAGCAGAAAGGATGGGGGATACATGCTGTAATAACCGATGACGTGCATCACACACTTCCATGGCGTGAGAATCGTCTTCACCAAATTGAGAGGAGAAATGGGTAACACAAGTCGCAGCCAATTGTGCTCGGGTGGAGGTCCACGTGTCATCTGAATATAAAGTGCGACATATAGATGCAGCTTGTTTTCTGGAATGTAAACTCTTGAAAAAAATTTTGGAAGAGCAGCCTTTGTCCAAAAGCGCCTGTTGTCGTGCCCGTATCTCCCATTTGACAAGCTTTCGGTGATCATTTACCTGAATACAGTGACGAGCTTGACATAAAGAAGTGGCTTCAGCCAAAGTTAGGGAGCGAAGATGACTAAGCTCGATTAACGATTAGCATGTTTGCATAGCATAAGCAACAGTCTGTCTCCAACCTTCCAGATACTGTTTACCATAATCACGGATGATTGATTGCATGCGAGCAATAAAAGCTGTCCATGCATAATCCAAGTCAATGAAAGATTGAGGAAAGAGTGGCTGACAGGCCTCAAGTATCAGTGCTTTGAATGCATCATGCTCCAAGTAACTATTATTGATGATAAGCAACCTTCGAAGTGGCAATCTGTCATCAGGCATGTCGTGCAAATGAACTCTGAGCCATAGGGGTACATGATCTGAATATGTAAATGTATAATCCACCCACAATTTGGTCGTGAGAGTATCATAATGAAACGGATCAAGCTGATACCATCGATCCAGGCGAGCTTTGTAAGTGGATTGTGCATTATGTTGGAAGGTATACCCAGGCATCAAGGGCTAAGATTCTTTCCAAAGATCAATCAGATTAAGCGTTGCTACAAAATCTGCCCACCACGAAGACGTCTCAGTAGCAAGCATATGTATACGACCGGATGTATTATCACCAGGTTGAGGGGCATTATTGAAATCTCCACATATGAATGCTTTCTGTCTCCAAGGGTACAATTTCATTTGTTGCCATATCTGTCCTCTAGCCTGAGAGGATTGAGGTGCATATATTGATGCGAATTCAAAGATTTCACCCTGAATAAAGCACTGCATAACCATCCATCTGCCTTGGAGGTCATTAAATGCCATGACTGGCTGTAAATGATGTTTCACAAGAAAAAGTACACCCGAAAAGGCATGGTGGCCTGCATGAAAAATATCATAACCAGCATAATGGCCTTGCTGTCCAGTGTAGTGATGTTGATTGTGTTCCTGAAGAGCAATGATATCTAGCTGCATACGCTTCAAATATGCCCAAACCATCTTCCACTTTTTAGGGTCACACAAACCCTGTACATTGAGAGTCAAAACTGTGATATATGTCATCATATTTATAGTGTATATACAGTATGAACAAAAAAGTAGCTCAAGCTTGCATTTCCTCCACAGGGTCTGCACCCCGATCAGGAGGAGGAATATCTATGAGACGGGTGGCTAGCAAGCTAGCAGCCTCTTCTTCGGGAAACAGAGTACGACCTGCAGTTACAGTAGCCCAGGTGATGCCAATTCCAGAATTTTCTTCTGGGGTATGCCCACTAGAGGAGGCTCCATTCCAAGTTCTAGAAGGCAAAGGACGCCTGTGGATAATTGTCCTGCGCGGTGGCTGAGATGTTTCTCGAAGTGTCTTTTCTTTTCCTTTTGGTGAAGAAGTAGAGGGATTAGCCACAGCTACATTCATATTAGAAGAGACTGGCATTTTGCCTTTTTCTTGAGGCATAACAGGAGTCTTTAGACTTTTGTTTTTAACCCCTGAAGGACCAGGAGTGTCCTTATTCTGCATTGGGATGGGCAAGGCATCACGCGGCATCTTATGGAGGACCAGAGGACATTGAGATGCCATATGTCCAAACTTTTTGCACTCAAAGCATGCGCCTGCAAAAAGACCCCATTTGAGTCTGAAAAAAGCACTCCCCATGGAAACGTTATTTATGGTAACAGCATAAGATTCCGGAGTGGGCTGATCCGTGTCCCATAAAATACAGAATCGATTTGAGTTGCCATTTGGTCTAGGAGGGCATACAACCTTTCCTAGAGATGCTGCAATTTTAGGTAACAAGGAGGCCAAACATTAGGGGAAGTCCACCACTTCTACCCAAACAGGACAGCGATGCTTAATCAAAGCCTGATAGTCTCTGGTGGGGGACCATGGCAATACATGAACCATCTGTTGTCCATAGAAGAGAGGGGAGTGCTCTAAAAGCGTTTGCTTATGGTGCTCATCCACCATAATGACCTCAAAGAAACCTCTTGCCACATAGTGGACTTTGCGAACAAAACAACCACCCAATGTTCGTGTCAACCAATTCCCGACATCAGCAGCAAACAGGCATCCTGCCTGGAAAAAAAATAATCATAGCATGCTTCGCATATTCGCTGGTGCCTCTGTAGCGCCCTCGATTCTCTGTCCAGCTGTCCTGATATCGCCTTTCTGCACCGACGTTACCTAGTGCCTATTATCTCATCATGGCTTCTCCTACAAAATATTATGCTCATAAAAAACAAAAGCAGGCTGTAGGTCAGGATGACCCTATGCATGAAACGCCCGAGGCTGGGCTGATCTATGAGGTAATGCATGAAGGATTTCAGGACACACGCAAGAATTGGAAAGATCCTGTTCCTATGGTGGGACTTGCAGTGGATGTGGATGAAATCATAGATCCCATTCTTCACACACACACACACACACACACCCCCACCCACCCTCACACTCAACTTCTCAAGTTCTCCCTCAACTTTCAAGGCTCAAGCCTCACTCACTCTCTCTCTCTCAAGCTATCAAGTGACAAGGAGGCATCCATCATCCATGGCATCCTCCTCGTGGTAGTGGCTCTTCAAGTTCCAACTACCCGTAGAAGGACGACGGGATGGACACGGTGGGATGAGGTCAATCACACCCCATCCCCTCATGGAGGTGGTGCACAGCCATGGACATGCAAGCTTTGCCCGTATAGGCGAGTGGGTGGTACTGACAAAGTAATTTTTAAGTGCCGTTGCTACCCCCGTCCCCGTTCCCTACATATGGCCGTCCCCCGTCCCATTCCCGTCCCCGTCCCCCGTTACCGTTCCCCGTCCCTTGTGACTATGCTCTATATCTTTGCACATTTGTCGCCAAAAGAAGTAACCCTCAATCGTGCGTGTAGTAGACATTATACCTCTATATCCTGCATACGGGAGGAGCATGGAACTCATCATTGACCTTTTGCCTCATGTTTGACACAACACATAGGTAGTTATCCTTCATGAGATACCCTCTTTGATCATATAGAGGCATATGCATGTCCAACCAACAAATCAAACCAAATGTGCCCAAAATCAGCATCCATATGGTACAATTCACACATGGTAGACAAGTCCCCATGTGAGGCAACTCGTACTACAGCCAAATATGGCTTTCTTAACAATGTATCTGCCACCACATTCTTCTTTCCTAGAGTATGCATAATCTGAAAATGAAACATAGACAAGAACTTTTCCAGCTTCTCCAAAAGCTTTGTTTGCGTCAAGAAGTACCTTAGACTTTGATGATCTGTCTTGACCATAAAATCAGCCCCAAGAAGATAGTGTTTCCAAACAATCAAGGCATCAATCATAACCAACAACTCATAAATGCCCAAAGAAAGTTCTGCATCATGCAAACGACGGCTTTCATAAGCTACGGCATGTCCTTGATTTAGAACAACCCCAATGCAACTTCCAGATGCATCACACTCCGCACAAAAAGGTTTCTGCAAGTCTGGAATGACTAACACAGACCCACTCATAATGGCATCCTTGAGGCGAACAAAAGCCTCTTTCTCATCAACTGTCCATTTGAAGACTGCCTTCATCTTAGTGAGCTCATGCAAGGTGAAGCAATCCCTGCTAAGTGCCTGATAAAATGCCTGTAATATGAACATAAACCCAAAAAAACTTCGTACTTCATGTATGGAAGATAGCTCAGGTCAATTCCTAATGGCTTCAATCTTTACAGGATCCATCGTAACGCCATCCTTTGATAGAATGTGCCCCAAATAGTGGATCTCGAAAAGGAATTTGCCAAGAAGCCTAGGCTGCCCAATCAACGTAACATCAAATGTATCATCACATAAGGATCTTCCAGCGCTTGTGTCAGATCTGAAAAGGCTCAAATGTGTCACATACTACTTCAAAGCTACACACAAGTTCACTTCATATTCAGAAAATAAGGTAGAATCAGCGTCAGTAGATGAAACAACAAACAGAGCCGTGGGAGGTTTATGAATGACACCCTCTCTATGTCCATACATTGGATCCTATAACAAAAATATCCCTAATCAAAAAGTAGTAGTTTTGCAAATTCTAGACATTGAATTGCGAGTGAGCTGACAAAGTTTGTCTATACTAGCACATTAAATCTAGTTTGTAATGCTCAAACAAGACTCCAGTTAGTCACATTCTAATCCAAGGCATATGCAAATTTCAATACACTAAGCATATTGCACACAACATAAAAATGAGAAGAACAGTTGACTCACCTATCTTTTACAAGCAGCCTTCCATGGACAGTTCCTCTTTCATGAGCCTTGGGATAGTCAGGAGAACTTGGCCAGCTGTAAGGCCATGCTTCAACCTCTGAAAGCATCTAAAAACAGCACACCTTAATGAAGTACGTACATTGAATCTCTACTTTTGCAATATGAGCAGATCAATAAAGACACAAACATACAGCGAGGCAAATCAATTTCTTTACTTCTAAAACCGCTAGCCCTCCCCTTCACACTTACTGGCAGTTCAGTCCCTACTCCTTCCTTGCCACTTGCCCTTTCTCAGCCCTGTCTCAGTGCTATCCCACACCTACACTTTTATTTTCTTGCCTTCGAAGCTTTGTTTTTTTACGTAGAGCCACATGTGGTAATTTAGGCTGACATGAGGCAAGTGTTGGAGCTAACCTGCAAGGACGAGCTTCAAGTTTGAAAACGTTAGTCCCTGGAGGTGAGCGCATTCATTCTCATCCCTATGAGTACATTAACCCTATGAAGACCCTGAGGCTCCTTTGGTTGCCGTAAGCCTCTCATCCTCATAGGCCTATTCTCTATGAAACTCAGAAATCGCAGGTGTCTACTTTGTGCATCTCAGTGCTCACCCTACTCAAGAAATCTGTCTCTCTATAGAATAGAGCTAACAAATGGCAGGCGCTCTTGATCCACAATAAGCATGAATGCAAATGTAATTATCTTGGACTGGATGGTCAGCTCCTGAGCACAAAGTTAATGCAAGTTTCTTCAATTTTGACAACCACTAAACACCATTGACCTGTTAGCACTACATACCTGCCGCTTTGCATCATGCCATAACCATGAGAAATGGCATCCTTCAGGGGCTGAGTTTAGATAGATCAGCACAGGCCCAAAAACCTTTTGCCATGCTTCTCCATGCCGAAATTGGGGGCACAATGCTTCACCCGCATAGTGAGCACTATGAAACATCTGAAACAACACTTCACATAGCTAGTAAGTGTTATATATTTATATATTTATACATACATATATATATGTATATATGTATATATATGTATATATGTATATATGTTTATATGTATATATATTTATATATTTATACATACATATATATATGTATATATGTATATATATTTATATATTTATACATACATATATATATGTATATATGTATATATGTATATATGTATCTATATACATCTACAATAAACAAACACATGCACGCACACATATACATATATAAATAGACTCTCTCTCTCTCTCTCATAGTTGTTTCAGTTTCAGTTAGTTGTTTAGTTGTTTTTAGCTTTCCTTACACAGACATTGTATCAGATCCACCAATTGTTGTAACCTTTTTGGTCTCATAGGTCATTTTGGCCTTCTGAAGACGTTAATATATCATTTCATTTCTCTCTCTCTCTCTCTCTCTCTCTCTCTCTCTCTCTCTCTCTCTCTCTCTTCAGGGAGGGTTTTGGACCACTTTCCAGAGTCATGAGATACAAGGATCAGAGATGCCTCGGATTATACTTACTGGAGCTGCGTAGACATAGAGAGGGTCTCTTGAGAGGGAGGGGATCAGAGAGGGAGAGACACCTACAGAGGCAGATTACAGACTTCTTTCGACCAGAGATTGAGCAGTCAGGCCAGCAGGCATTGCAGCTAGCCCCAGAGTATAGCCGCACCAGAGGTACACTGATTGATCGGGCTATGGAGCTAGGGCGGTCCAGGCGCCCCAAGATGAGAGGCCCATCTCGACACCGGCGGAGACTACAAGAGAGGATCAGGACCATACTAGCACGGCATGGGAGACGTCCAATCAGAGTACTCACCATGGAGGACATTGAGGATATCCGCCATCGACTGATGAGAGACATCTTTGGATAGTGATGTATATGATGCTTACCTTTGTTGCTGGAGTTTTCCTTCCCAGATGTTATCCATTAGGAGCTCCTAGTACCTTACTTTTTCTCATAGTTGTTTCAGTTAGTTGTTTAGTTGTTTTAGCTTTTCTTACACAGACATTGTATCACATCCACCAATTGTTGTAACCTTTTTGGTCTCATAGGTCATTTTGGCCTTTTGAAGACGTTAATATATCATTTCATTTTCATTTCTCTCTCTCTCTCTCTCTCTCTCTCTCTCTCTCTCTCTCTCTCTCTCTACGACCTCTCCATTCTAGACAGTTGTATTATTTTTTGTCTCATAGGCTGACTTTGGCCTCTCGTAGACGTTAATATATCTTTCTCTCTCTCTCTCTCTCTCTCTCTCTCTCTCTCTCTCTCTCTCTCTCTCTCCGACCTCTCCATTCTCGACAGCCCCATGACGGAGATACTTGATCTAAGGAGAGGGCAACACTTCAACTAATCAGCATACATGGATCTACCTGATATACATTTTTCGGTATTTTCTAGTATTTTCTACTCAGTATCATCTCGGAGTCTTACAGTTCTGTTCTTATAACTATAGGACAATCACTTTATTGTACCTTTTAGTCTCATTTAGTTGTTCTCTTTGATGAGACACCAACTTCAGATGTACTCTCAATTTTGGTCTCATAGGCCACTATGGCCTCTTAGAGACGTTAATATATCATTTCATTTCTCTCTCTCTCCACAAGCTGCTCCGGACCTACCTCGCCTGAGAGGAGTTACCTCGGACCGAGGCTCCGCACTCTAGCGTGCCCGACGCCCCTGCACCCCCCACCACCACCACGGCGCCTGGTCGGCCACGATCACCTCATCAACTCCAGATCCAAGACATGCTCCACCACCATCGAGCTACCTTTCCACGTGACATAGCTGAGGGAGACCTCTCGGCCATACTCATTAGCCCCATGCTTGATATTTTGGAGAGTGGTATACCATCTACTCGGAGCTAATGCTGCTCTCATGTTTCTATGTTCTTAGTATTTCCATGATGAGTTTCCATGGACAGTTTTAACTTTTGTATCACCCAAGTGAGATAGCTATGTTTATGTTTTCTTTCTGTTTTATTTTCCATTCCATGATGAGATATGCCATGGACATTATTGTATCACTTTGGTCTCATAGGCCCACTGGGTCTTTAGTAGACGCTTAATACATCTTTCTTTCTCTCATTTTCACACTGAGAACCATGATCAAGGAGGCCAAGGTGAGAAAGGGCATGATTTTCTATTGCTTTTTGGACTTCCGCAAAGCCTTTGACACGGTCCCCCGCGATCGCCTCTTTCACCGATTACAAAAGTTGGGATTTCCAGAGCAGATCATATGGGGATTGATGGCATTATATGAGTCAATGACAGGGAAGGTAAGGGCACTGGGAGGTAATGTCTAGTATGATCACAAGCAACATTGGGGTGAAGCAAGGATGCCCTTTGTCGCTGACTTTGTTTGGCATATACATAGATGAGAGTTCATAGTTTATTGATAGACTGGGAGGGGTTGGGGCTATACTTGGAGACATGTTGGTGCATGTCCTGCTCTATGCAAATGACATTGTGCTGATGTCTAGCTTCAAAGAGGGGCAGCGGAAGCACCTGGAGGCATTGCAAGCATTCTGTGAGCAGAGGGACCTCACCGTTTTAACATTGGAAAAACAAAGGTCAGTCTTCAATACCTCATTGGTGGGACTGAGAAACATAAGATTCGCATATGTAGGGGAGACAGTGGAGATTGTGCACTCTTATGTATATCTGGGGGTCACTTTCACAGGGCCACAGTACCGGATGAGACCAGGAGCACATGCCGGTGATACATGTAAATATGTAGTTCATTAAATGCACTAATGTAGTCACTAATGATAGGCACATGTAGATACACACGAGGTAGTGATGAAGGGATGATCATCATGAAGGCTAGGTTTAAAAAGGAAAAAAAGAAGAAAAAAAAAAGACTGATGTATTTCTTTTTTCCAAAAAATGTGAATGGTTACGTATGGAGGAGTCGACATACTTCTGGGGAAATGCTATTCATGCACGTGGCGGCTGAAGGGAGCTTCAGGAAGGGTGGAGGTGGCAGCCTGGCCATGCACGTAGATGATCGAGAGTCTTCTGGTGGGGGAGGAGGCCAGAATCAAAAAAAGGGGGAAAAAGGCTAAAAAAAGAAAAAACAGGAAATGGACGTTTTTCCTGGGCGGCGCAATACAGGTGTAAAGGGGGTTCTTGATACGGGGGATTCCGTTCGTCGGGAAGGAAGAAGCAAGAGATGGGGAATGAACGATGTTTTTTGGGAGAGAAGTGTGAGATTATTCACTGAATTGGAACGACACTTGTTGTGCATGAGGAAGGTGTGTACGGGTGTTCTCATCGACCGATTTTCTGTACAATCAAGGTTTCAGGAGGAAGTGGAGAAGAGGGGATACGTGCGAAACAGGAATCAGAACATTGCTGGAGTTGGTTTTTTTGGAGAGAGTGCATCTATGAGTTACCAGCGGCCTTCAGGGAGGGGAAGAGTTGAAGAAGGTGCTTACGTGTGAGAGTTTGTGATGAGCAGCGGCCTAAGGGAATTGGCTGATTGTGCTCTTGAATGTGAATGAGGTGGAGGGTGTCATGATATGTCTCTTCCTATTCGAAGTCCTGTTTTGAAAAACTGTTGCATGAAGTCTTGACAGTACTTGATTCGTGGACCATCTGTGGAGGGTTGACTAATTCTATCAAAGCCAAACATGTTTTCCCCCCCCCCCCCCCCCCCCCCCGGAAAAACGATCCTTCTATTAGTTAATGAGAAAATGCCAGAAGGCTACAAAGCTCACCTCGCAAGGAGGGATAAAAAACACACAGTGAACACCTGAGCTCCACCCCCGTGGCTGGCCGCTCTCTGGAAGGGGCTACCTAGCAGTACATGTGGGAGGTGAGAAAAGCTAAACTGGAGGCCTATAGTGCCAAGTGACATCCTCGCCCCTCGCGATGAGGAAAGGGCCAGGCTGCCAAGTGCGGAGGAAAGCCTTGCGGCGACCTCTCATGCGATCCGAGTCGCCCTGAAGTTTCCCCCACCAGTGTCCTCTCAAGGTGTGAATGATGTCCACCCAGAGGGCCTGTATGACCTCCGCCGGTGGAGTCGCCTGGCGGTCAATGGCCTCCCTGCATCGGGCTCTCCATATGTGCCAAGCCGTCATGCTGCTGATCATCTCCCATCTGTGCCCGACCCCCTCCTGAGGGACTGCCGAAGAGAAGTCTGGCGTCGGAACCACCGCCATCGCCCTGTCAGAGACCTGGATGGTCGCGCTGCCAGGGACGTCCTCATATCCAAGGGCCGGGCCGCTGTCCGTGGCCCAAGCCACCGCACCCCACGTCATCAGCATCTCACCTGGCGAGCCTGCAAAAACCATCCTGAGAGCGCGCTGCCAGACCTGCTGTGCCTGTGGGCAATCCCATAAGCAGTGCCGCTGCGACTCCTGTGCATGGCCGCACCGAGGGCAGGACGCTGGGTGTCTGCCAAAAGCTAGCCAGGCCCCCACAGCCAGTCCTCTATGCGCTGTGAGCCAGAGAAAAAGCGTCACCTTCCGGGGCCGGAAGCTGGCCCAAAGGCGCTGCCAGAAGTCCCTAAGAAAGGCAGGGGAGAGCCCCTGTCGCCGCCAATGCTCCGCCGGGGTGCTCGCTATCCTATGCCTCTGAATCCGCCGCCCCAGCCTCGCTGTGTACTGAAAAAAGGGGATGCCTGGGCTGGTAGGGGCCGAGTAGGGATCTCGCCAAAACCACTCACCTGGATCCCACTGAAGGCGAATAAGAGGCCTGCTGTCCCAAGCCCATAATCTCCAAGAACAATCCTCCCCTATCGAGGCCGGTGAGGGGTCTACATGCCACTGTCTCTGATGAAAGCCGATCACCCGCACCCTCTGAAAGGTACAACCTTGGAGCTCATCCAAATCTAGTCGTGTCCTCTGAAGCTGGCCACCCTCTCCCACCTCGAAAGTGAGTGGGGCGACTCTCTCCGCTGTGCCGCAGACCGCTAGAAGGATCTCATGCCGAGTAAAGATGCCCATCCACTGTGGAGGTGGAGGGTCCTGTACTGGGGTCCGCCACTCCCGGGGGATGGCCACCTCAATGTCCTGTCTCATCAACTCTCTGCCCCTCATCCCACTGAGTCTCCTCTCCTGAGCCTCTAGAGGCAGCTGCTGAAAACATATCCAGTCGTCTAGGGACTGGGCTGGGCCGGAACTCAACGGGCCCCACGACACGTGAGACCGCGATCCAACCATATGGCCACTGGGAAGTCGAATCAAGGGGTTCCACACCAATGGCTGCCTCAGGCGCTCCTCATCGGTGCCCGGGGGAGACTGGAAGAGTGACGGCCTCAGGTGCGCCCAGGCCCTCAGAAGGCTAGCTGCAAAACGCTCCTCGAAGCCAAGGCCCACTCCTCTGGATCGCTGCTCTGTAAAGATCCATCTGATGCTGGGGGTCCAGGGGCCACTAAGAGAAGGAGTGCGGCTGAGCATCCTGGAAACAAGAAACTCCTTCCCACGGCTCAACGCCTGGTAGGAGGCCACGAACTACCAACTTGCCAAGCAAAGCTCGGCTTTGGCAAATAGGATCGACAATGCCCAGGCCGCCTCTCTCCCTCGGCTGAGTGATCACAGCCCATGCCACCTTGGCCCTGGCGGGCCGCCCGTCGCCACCGGACCAAAGAAAGTTCCTGATGAGCCTCTGCGGCCAATGCACGCCCGAGAGAAGGCCCAGCAAGAAGTGATGTACCACATGGTAGCAAGCAGAACCTAGTTGGCCACAACTACTCGGCCAGCCAGCGATAAACGAGCGGTACTCCAATACAGAAGCTTCTTCCGAATGCTCAGAAGAAGGGGGGCTATCTGCTGCTCCGGAGATATGTCAATGCCCACATAGCATCCCAAATAACGCACTGTAGTGCCGGGGGGCAGCCCACTGAAAACCATCAACTGGCCTCCAAGTCGGGGGGGGCATAGAACTGACCCACAACCCACACGACTTGTGCCAGTTGATCAAAGCGCCCGAAGCTCTGCAAAACCTGTCCATGGCTGAGGCGAAGCGGCGGAGGTTCTCCTCTCCTCCCTGAAGATAGACAGCAATGTCATCCGCAAACTCCGAGTCTAGGAGCTCCTCCGAGGTGCGGATGGGAAGCTGGAGGCCCCGCACACCTGTATCCTGTGCCGTCAAAAAAGTGCTCATGGCCTCCGCCACAAAAAGAAAAAGAAAGGGCTGGAACCTCTCTCCGCGCACGCCCTGTATCAGCACCTGGCTATGAGACGATGTGTAGAGTGCAGAGACCCCACAGATCCACTGAGGGGGGAAGCCCATCCTCTCCATAGTGCCTTCCAAGAAGGCCCAGTCCACCCGATCGTATGCCTTCTCGAAGTCGAGAAGGAGCACTGCCAGATCCTCCTGCCGAAATCTAGCCAAAGCCGTAGCCTCCCAGAAAGAGAAGATGTTATCCAGAATGCTCCTATCCTGGATGAAGCCTGTCTGCGTGGAGTGGATGATGTCCGGAAGGTGAGGCTGAAGCCGCCTGCTAATCGCCTTAGCTAGGACCTTGTAGGCCGTGCCTAGCAAGGTGATCGGTCTCCACTGTCTAATCTCCAGTCTGTCTCCTCCCTCTTTGGGGATCAAGTGAATCAATCCCTCTGCCATGCTGTCCGGCATGACTCCCGACTCCATAATCTCCTGGAATGCCAATCTGAAACCCCTATGTAAGAGACCCCAGTATCTCTGGAAGAAAGCCACTGAGAGACCGTCCTCTCCTGGGCATTTGCCCCGAGGTAGTGCCTGAAGAGCCTCCTCCAGTTCCGTATCCGAGAAGGGGGAGAGAAGGGAGTGCTGCAAACTGGGCCGGCACAACCGGTCTCGTGAAGCTCCAGACTGCCTCCCGAGCCTCTCTCACCCTGTCATCTGCTGGCTCAGCAGAGAGAAGATCCCTGTAAAAATCTGTGGCTATCGCCCGAACCCTGGGGGGATCCACCACAACCTGGCCATCAGCCTGCCGAAGACGCCTGAGACCCTCTCGTCTGAAGCGAGGCCCTGTCGCCTCAAAGAAATCTCGAGTCACTCTGTCTCCAGCCTGTGTCCAAAAAGAAGCCCGAGCATGGAATCGGAACTCCACCCTCCTCTCCTCGATGGATCTGATCTCAGTGCGAGCTGACTCCATCTGCTTTGAGATCCAAGGGCTCATAGGATCCCTCTCCTGGAGTCTCTGAAGGGACGCTAGACTCCTCTACAGGCTCCTCTCCTGCTCTCTGAAGGCCTCCAGGCGGTCCAGGGCAGCCTGTCTGAGCATCCGACTGATCTCCTGCAAGCCCCTGGCAAGATCGCTGGCTGCCGATCCTCTCCTGAAGTGCAGCTCCTGCCAGACCTGCTCAAATCTGGTCGCAATCTCGGGCTCCTCTATGAGGAAATCTGGAATCCAGACGCTCTGGCCCCGCTCTCCTCTCGTAGGGTCCTCGATCTGGAGAAGCACTGGAAAGTGGTCTGAAAAACGAGGAGCCTGCACCCACAGTGCCACCTCTATCACAAGCCCACTCATCAATGTAAAACCTGTCGATGCGGGAAAGGTTAATTCCTGTGGCCCGTCTATCCGAGCGCGAGAAAGATAAACTCCCCTGCATCCTGCCAAACTCCGGGAGCGTCCACGGGTCCTGGCCTCTCACCTGCAGCACTAGTTCCTCCCAGGCAGCGAGCTCCGGCCCATGAATGGTCTCCAGGCTGCCCCCCATCCTGTCCTCTGCATCCTCCAGCATGTTGCAATCCCCCCCTAGGCACCAGTGGTCTGCCAGGGGGAGGGACTGCCTAATGGTGCTCCAGAACTCGGCTCTCCCGGTCGCCCCATTAGGGGCGTAGAAGTTGAGGAAGCCAATGCGGTCTTCCCCAACCCGAAGGATGATCCACTGCGCTCGACCCTGGACCAGAGTGCCAGAGTCCACAACCCCGGATAGAAGCTGCTCACTGACTGAGATGCATACTCCACCCTGGTTCCCCTGGGAGCCATATGCCGGTGACCAAAAAGTGTGACTCCTGCCTGGCAAGATCTTCCCGCAGGTGCGGGTACGCCCGGCAGAAAGGTGGTGCTCCTGGATGAAAAGGATATCTATGGGTCCTCCAACGAGAGCCCTCTGGATCTCCTGGCGAAGTCTGCCCCGACCAATGTAGCAGCGATGTCCACCGAGACCCTGGATGTTCCATGAGAGGATCCTCATGGATGAGCTATGGCAAGTGAAGCAGCCGCCACCACTGGCTCACCCCTCTCAGCCGGCCCGGATGATCTGCCCTCCACTCTGTGAGTCTTGGGCGCCGGCTTGGAGGGAGAAGTCACTGTCTGTCCGGGTGCGGAGTCTCTCCAAAAAGAGGGTGACCTGTCTCTGTGTCCAGCCCCACTCCGCCTTCGCCCTGTCCAGGGCATAGGCATGAGACCAATCCTCTGCATATATGTATCTAAAGGTAGGCTGCACCCTCGGGGCGGCATGGAGGAGAATCAGTAGCACCGCCTCAACTGAGGTGCGGACCGGATCCACCCGCCAATCTCCTATACCAAACAAGCTCATGCGGGCTGAGTGTAATCGGGTCTGCAATAGGTCCGTGAGCCCCAAGTCACTGAAGTGGTGAGAAAACTCCAGTATCTAATCACGCAAAACTTTCTCTACAGAGTTGCAATCCCATGCTGTGTCTGGGGCAACACTGAGAGGAAAGGAGAAGGCCACCATGCTGCTCACCATTGAAGGAGAACGAGAGGGATGGCACACCACGCAAACTCGCAAGGGCGCGACCAGTGTCTCGAACGGGCCAGCATCCAACTGGAGGCACCTGAAAAAACCGTAATCCACTGGTAGCCCCATCACTCGCGGGAGCCCCCCAGGGGAGGCAGGAGAGAACTCTGTGGCGGGCGAAGCTAGGATCGCCATCTCCACCGGCCCGGAGTGGCGGTGGAACAGCCGCTGGACTGAACTCTGGCCTACCCAGCTGCGCTGCCCCGAGGCAGTGGGTGGTCTGGCGAAGTATCCTGGAGAGGCCAAGGGAGGGATGGGGGCTCGCGGAGAGGGGGGGGGAGAGCGAGGAGAGGATGGAGAGGCATCTGCCAGAGGATAGGTGTCAAGGGGGCCCGCCGGGGGAGGCGGGAGGGGGGGGCTGGGGGGGGAGAGGGGGGGGTGGAAGGGGTGCTCTCCGGGTGAGGGGAAGAGGAGCCGGGGGTCGCAGAGTGCGGCCCGGGATCCTCGGGAGTCTGCTCCAAGGAGGGGGCGGGGCCCCCTGCGGGGGGAGGCGGGAGCGGGGTCTCCACGTGGGAGGCTCCACCAGCGGCCTCAACGGGCACTGAATCTGAATCCTCGTCCATCGGGGTGGGACCTACTAGCCGCCTATCCCTGACTGGAGCATAAGTGCGGGTAGGTGCCTGTACGCCAGCCGGAGTCGCCTGTCCGCCAGCCTGTGCCGCCTGCTGGCGTCTGCGACGGTCCCTGCGGGCCGGGCGTTTCCGCCGGCGAACCTCCTGCCATCCGCCAGCCTCCTGGGTCTGCGCGGCATCCTCCGCCGCCGGGGCCTGCTCGTCAGATGATGGCGCCTGCTGTGGCGAGCCAGGGATGTCCGGTCTCTGAGGTGGATGGCCACCCCTCGGGTCTCCTGCAGGGGGTCCAGAGGTGGCATAGCGTGAAGGATGAACCCCCTTGCGGGGACAGGCGCGTGCGAGATGGCCCATCTCCCGACATGTGTAACACTGGCCGGGGAGGCCCGAATACTCCACGCGCTGTATCAGATGTCCTCCAGAAAGACAAGGGAGGAGGATCGTCTTCGGGAGGGACTCCGGTGATGGTACCACAACACGAATGGCCGGGAGTCTTGCTGCCCGAGCTATCACTGAAGCCGCTGTCTGAGGCGTCTCCACCACCTGCCCGAAAGCCTTGCCAATGGATGACAAGAGGGGCAAGTACTCCCTACGGAGTCCAGGAAAGCAGATAGTGACGGGGAAACCTGTCGGCGCCTGCTAGCGGGTCAGAAGCGGGGTCGAAACCATGAGTCCATCGCGCCAGGAACGCCCGGGATGAGCGGAGGGCAATGGGGCTCCGAGCCAGCACCATCTGAGCTGCCTGGGGGGACTCGAAATCCACCTGGTAGTAGCCACGTCCCAAAAAATCTACGCTGACGATCTTGGCGGGCACGCCAACAAGGCTGCCTTGCAGAAGGTCGCGAAGCTCTCTCCGCATCGGACAGCTACCCACTATCTTGCAGACCAAGGAGGAGGCCTCAAGAGCGGATACTGTGGAAACAAACAACTGATGATCTTCAGCTGTGAACTCCAGACGGAGACCGGAATCGGCAGGGGTAGTCGGAGCGGCTTCCATGGAGTCCTCCAGAGGGAAAAGGCCAGAAACCGGGGTCACCAACGGGAGGGACACGGCCCTGCGAGGAAAAGGAGAGGCGGAGGGTTACAGGATAGCGGGGGCGGGGCGCAGGGGGGGGAGGGGGGAGCTGAGGCGGGGGAGCTAGCGGTGGGGGGAGGGGCGAGACGGAAGGGGAGAAGAGGGAGAAGGCGGAGGGGAGGAGTCGCGCAGCGGAGGAGAAGGCAGAGGGGGTAGAGGTGGCGGGGGAGAGAAGCGAGGCGGAGGAGAGGGAGGCGAGGGGGGTGGAGAGGCGGGGGAAGGAAGCGAGGAAGAAAGTGGGGGGGGGGGGGGGGGAAATGGCGGGGGAGGAAACGTGGAAGGAGGCGGAGGAGGAGAAGGTGGGGGGGGGAAGAAGGCGGGGGAGGAAACGAGGAAGGAGGTGGGGGAGGATGCGAGGCAGAAGGCGGGGGGGAGAAGGTGAGGAAGGGTGCAAGGAAGGAGGCGGGGGAGAGGACGGAGGAGAAGACGGGGGACAGGCGGGGGGGAGAGGGGGGCGCGACGGCGAGAAGCAGCAGGAGGGGGAGAGGCGAAGCTCGCAGGCGCAGAACGTCAGTCGATCCAAAGCCAAACATGTTACTTGTCTAGGAAAAGGAATGGAACTGTGTATAGCAGGTTTAGAAGGAGTTTGGATTATGAGGATTCTGACTGCATCTGTTTTTCTTGAGTATAGTTCTGGGTTTGTTTGACTGGAGCAGCATGCCATGTTCATTGAGGGTTTGTAAATCCAGTGAGCCTGCCTGTTGAGTCCCCATTCCACCATCTTTTCTGGTATCACCGGGATCGCTAGGGGATATATAGCTCTTGCAAGACTTGAGCGACTGCTTTCACGCCCACTTCCAGGAACCGTACACCAAGAGATGGTTTTTGACACCTTAGTGACACCGGCAGTGATGTACGGGGCACTTTTTTGGGGTCCCAATCTTGGTGGAGAGGATTGGAAGAGGGTGGACGGGCTACAGGTTATAATGTATTCACATATTATCAGGAGCAACCCATCAGTGCGTCATGCCATTGTTCTAGCAGAGTTTGCAGCCTTCCTATACAGAGGGTCTACAGTTTGCAGCCTCCTCGCTGGTTATGAATCCCTATTCTAGATAGTCACATATATACAAAGGGTCTATAGTTTGAGCAGAGATAGGCTCCCCAAGCTGGCACTCGAGTCATCCCACCGCCTAGCAGAGGCAGGACACGCAGACTTGGTATGCCAAGGTCACACAATGGTTTCAGGCTTTCATGTAGACTGGTTACCTCCGTAGTGGGAGTTAGCTTTCCGAGACGAGACCCACACATCAGGAGTAGTACGTTTGTTATGTACTTGGACACTAATCTACGGATTAGAGAACTAATCCAGTGGGGTTAGGGGGCCCCAGGATTACGGATTAGCAAGCTAATACTTGGCTAGGGTTCTTGGACTGATAAAATAAGCTCAATGGCCTTTTATAGCGAGTTAGCTAGTTATGGCGTAATTATCATTATATAAATGAGAGGTTGGGTTATTATGAGACATAGTTGTGCGGATGCACCACTAACGGTCTGGCTTGGACCAGGAGATCACACATGCTCATGTCACACACATGGCGAGTACATAGGTTCGCATGTCGAAGGCCTACAGGCAGGCTTTGGTGGTATGGGACGCCAGAGTTAGACACGGGCCTACGGGATTGTGCAGGAAGCCCTAGCCTTGGCTCGGGGGAGATCGGTGGATGCCCGTCATGGTTGAGAGGTGAGCTAGCATGTTACCTCATGATTTGGTTTAGGACTAACCTTGGTTTTCAGCTGTGTTTAGGGAGATTCAGGGAAGGACTTTACAGTTCGTATCAGAGAAACCCTAGAGTAGAGGCTGAAGAGGTATGCGTGTCTAGGCGTCGTAAATGTCGGATTTCCCAGGTATGCCTCTCATCGTTTCTCTTTCTATCAAGTCAATGCTCTACAGACGTTGCACAAGGTTTTTTGTTGGAGTCAAGGATTGCACGTGTAGGCATGTGTCAGAGGAGATGCAAGGAGAGATCGTTGATTGATGTGTGCAACTGTAGCAAGTACCTGTTTTGGGGCCTGGGGCAGCTAGGAGCAGCGAAGCTAGGCAGGTCAGCCTGGGCAGCCACCAACTGCTGCCCTGTGCAGCAGGACAGAGAGAAGCAGAGGGGCGCACAGCAGAGGGAAGGCAACCAAGACTTCCCTCTGCATGGCCTGGGGCATATGATGGCCAGCCTTAGGGCAGCAAAGACTGGCTATCCTAGGCGGCTGCGTTGGGGCAACAGAGCCTAGGCAGCCAGCCGGCCAGCCAGCCAGGAGAAGCCGGCCAGCCGGCCAAGAGCAGCCAGGCTAGGCGGCTCAGCCTGGGCAGCCTCCAACTAGCGCCCTGTGTGGTAGGAAAGAGTAGAGGGGCGCACAGCAGAGGGAAGGCAGCCAGCAGGCACCACCAGCCTGAACCCTGGCACGGTGCCTAGTTGTGCAGGCAAGATGACGCATAGCAGACAGTTGTGCAGTCAGGAAAGAAAAGCATGCACAACAGATGCAAACCGCAGGCTGGCACTTTTAGGAAAAAGCAGCATCATTTTTCTGTAAGGAAAAAGAACTTTTCTTTTTATTTTTATAAGCGAGGGATTTTTTGCTGAAAAAGGGGGAAAGCTTTATTGCTTTTTTTTTCAGCAGCATTTTTATTTGGATTCAAGTCAGCCGCCCACACTTTCTCGATTGGCTTTATGGCTTCTTCTGCCGCAGCCAATCTTTCGTCACCCCCACTGGCCGGGAGAATCATCAATTTTTCTCAAGACGAGCTCACCTCTCTTCAGCACGACATTGACATTGAAGTCCAGACCACCCTTGTTGTGAGAGTTTATGGTTCCCACCCCTCTTGTTCGCAGGCCCGTTTGTGAATGGCTTCTAGCAGCTCTCCCTTCGGGGCTGATTGTGTACTTCCAGGATACTCGTTTGCTTGGTTGAGGCTTCTTCCAGGTGGACTTTCATTCTTCAGAAGCTACTTCTCAAGTTTTGGCTGGCAGCCCCTTCCCTCTTGGCCCTAGGAAGATTTTCTTCTTTCAGTACCAAGTTGGCTTTGATCCAGTGGCGGAGGATCATCGCCTTACCCCAGTCTCACTGCTGTTCCCTGCTCTTCCTCGGTCCTATTGGAAGCTTTTAGCTTCCATAGGGGCATCCTTTGGCCAGGTTCTAGAGGTACCAATCCTTCCGAGCTCTCCCGCCTCAGCTTCCACAATCGTTACCGCCACTCTTGATGGTGTACCCCGGGTCCTTGTGCTTGTTCCTGATCCATCGATTACTAACGACCACGATGGATCTCATTTCCGCCAGAGGATGGAGATTGCAAGCAGACCTGACCAATGTCGGATCTGTCGTCGACAGGGCCACATTGCTAGAGATTGTCCCAGATCGAGGGGCCATGCTAGGAGGTGGCATGGTCCTACCCATCAGATGCCTTCTGCAGTTGCCGAGACTCCAGTTGCTCCTTTGCCAAAACAAACCACACAGCGTTGGGTTGTGGCTAGGGATGGCAGGCACCCTCAGACCCCCGTACCTGCCCCTTCATCCACACCCCTTGTGGAGCACCCTAACCCTTATGCAGCTCTTGCCTCACAGGATGTTGATCCTTCTTTGTAGGATGAGGCTTTGCAGGAATATTGGTGAGGATTTTCACATGGTTGAGATGCCAACGGATAAAAGAGGTGGACATGAGGGCTTGGTGCATCCTCTTGAAAGAGCACCTTGGGAAGGTTTATACTCTCCATTCATGGCAGAGATTGTTGGCATGAGGAGGACATTTCGAGGAGACCATCCACTCTTCTTTATTCATGGTCTAACAAGAGAAGGGATGCAAGATGTATTTATGCACAGTTAGACAGATTTTATGTGGATGATTGGGTGCTTGACAGAGGGGGCCATACTTTTAATGCTACAGGCACCTCTAAATCGGATCATTGCCCAATGGTTTTATGTATTAGAGATCCAAATTGCCATGGATCAGCACCCCATGTACGCATCCCTGATCATTTGTTTTCAGATGCACAGCTATCACATCGTATGCTTGATATTTGGAGATCTCATGATTTCTCACAAGCCTCTCAAAGCCTGGCCTCTGCTCTTTGTGATATTAGTGACTTTTATCACACATGTGCCCTATCTAAGAGGCAAGAAGCCTTGGATTTAGGAAGGGCTATTAGACGTAGGCTGGCTGCCTTACAGAAAGAGCACGAAAAACATCCTCATGCTTAATGGGTTGCAGATTCTTTATGTATTGTTAGGGCAGAACTTCATCACTCTTGAGCAACGTGCGAAGTATCATTTCCATGCCCAGGAATCCTTTTGGACACAGATGGGTGGCAAATGCAACAAACATTTCTTTGCTACTCACGGCCCATCTCATGCCAGAGATAGTGTCAGGCAGTTGCAGGATTCACAGATTCACATGGAACTGTTCACTCAGATCCTCTTATGGTTAGACAGATTGCCACTAATTTCTATCGCCAAATTCTTAGTGTTGAGCCGCACTCTGATTTGAGACACAGGGCACAGAGGAAGGTTTGGAATGCATTGCCACATTTGATCATTGAGGAGATGTGTGCCCCTGTGGATGCCCCTTTTTCTATGCATGAGTTCAGTCATGCTCTTCATGCCTTACCTCATGGTAAGTGTCCATGGGAGGATGGCCTCTCCCGTGTTTTTTTCATTACTTTTTGAGATGAGATTGGGACTGAGATCACATCGGCTCTCCAAGAGATGTGGGACACAGGTTCTATGCCTTCTTCTCTCACTGAGGGGCTTATTTATCTTATTCCTAAGACTGGGGATAAGACATTGATTGGCCATTGGAGGAGTGGTAGTACTTTTCAGGGAGGAGCTTCGTGACAAAATACATCTGGTACATAGAGATGCAGATGCAAGGTACATGTGGGTCCGAGTATGCATAGAGGGGCTCCGCGAGCTATATGTGGCGGTATGTTACTTTCCCCCAGCCCACTCTAGGTTTGCACCTTCAGGAGAGTCACCCTATACGCTACTATATGATGATATCATGAGGTTTGCCAACATGGGAGACATATTACTATTTGAAGACTTTAATGCACGTACAGGCACAGAGAAGACAGAGCTGTATGATACTTAGGAGGCTATGTACCGGGAGATCATGGCAGAGGATGTAGGGTTGCAAAGATCAGCACAGGATGAGGGGGAGATTATAGATTATGGCAGGCATTTTCTCACACTCGGAAGTGCACATGGGTTGGTCATATAGAATGGCCTATCGAGATGGTAGGGATCAAATGCTCTCACACACTGGAACTATAAAGGGGGAGCGAGCACAGTGGACTACTTGATGGGATCTCCTTCATTGATACCTGATGTGCGGGGTTTCACAATTTCCAGTTCGCCCATTGGCATAGCAGCCGATCATGCATACTTGAGTTTCACACTAGTAGGTAGATCCCCGAGAGATGGACCAACCACTCATCTACCTAGGTACCCGAGATATCAGTTTACACGTGAGACACCTGGGGTTTATCGAGATGCAGTATCTGATGGCTTGTTTGCTTTAGACCTGCATAGCCCTCTGGACGAGATTACGAGAGCATTGGCAGGTGTACTACATGCATCCGCCTCATATAGTTTCCCTACACTATGATCCCTTCCACACCCCCCCCCCCCTCGCAGCACTGCCCCACAGAACAGTTGGTATGATGATGAGTGCCGTGAGACACGTGCACAGCTAAAGCGTGAGATTGCCATTGGGACTCACACACGTAGACAAGCAAGGATGATCTTTCGGCGCCTTGTGCGGAGGAAGAAACCAGCCTACCTGGGTAAGTTAGAGGAGGAGATCTGCCAGCTCTTCCTTGGGAAGGACAGCAAGAGGGCATGAAAGATGTTTCAGGAGAGACAGCCTGGTACTCCGATTACTGCACCTGAGGCATGGCATGCTTATGCTAGACAGCTATATGATGCACTAGGACAACCCCCCACCCCCCCTCCACTGGGAGCTAGACCGGCTAGCAGCACCCTTTTTACTATGCAGATAATGCTAGATGCGATAGACAAGTTACAGAACAGAGAGGCACAGGATCATGATGGGCTAGTTGGAGAGTACTTCTCATATGCGCGCAATACTTTGGCTCCGCTGATTGCACATGTGTTTAATCGTGCCATTTGTGAGGGTTTCCCGGCAAGCTGGACAGAGCATATCATTGTACCACTCTTTAAGAGTGGGGACCCCATCGTACCAGGCATCTATAGGACAATCATGATTGGTCATTACTTGGCCAACTATATGGCTCTATATTGGAGTCAGAGCTGACCCGCTGGGCACAGAGGCATGGTCGTCGAGCATAGGGACAGGCCGGCTTCAGGAGAGGATATACTACCTTGGATCACATACCGACACTTCGGGCACTTATTGAAGAGGGCAGGGCACAGAAGAGAAGGATATATTGTTGCTTTGTGGACTTTTGCAAAGCCTTCCATACCGTACCACGTGCCAAGATTATGCACAAATTGCATGACATTGAGGTACCTGAGGATATGCAGTGGGGGATATATGCTTTGTATGAGTCTCTGACAGGTAGAGTCCGAGCTCCAGGCTGACTATCTGATAAGGTGACCAGCACGATAGGGGTGAAGCAGGGATGCCCGCTATCGCCCACCCTCTTTGGACTGTACATTGATGTGGTCTCCAATTATGTAGACAGATTGGGAGGCCCAAGGGCATGCCTCGCAGGGGTGTTGATACCCATCTTGTTATATGCTGATGATATTGTTCTAATCTCAGACTCTCCGGAGGGATTACAGAGACATCTGGACGCATTACAGGCATTCTGTGCGGATAGAGATCTGACAGTGAACCTTCGAAAAACCAAGGTTATGGTGTTTAACACCACATAGGCATGGGTGATGACATCAGAGCCTCACTTCACTTTCCGAGGGGAGCCGGTTGAATACGTCAGGTCATATGTCTACTTGGGAGTTCCTTTCACACAGGATCGCGTTTCTCCCTGAAGGAGGTAGCAACAGCTACATTAGCTCGAGGGCATGCAACCTTGGGGGCACTTGAGAGGCAATGTGCACACATACAGTTTCAGGAGCCGCACACCAAATTGTGGCTATTTGATACACTTGTCACACCGACCCTCATATACAAAGCTCCAATTTGGGGGCCCAGCATACATCACAGATCTCAGAGAGCGACGGATGAGGGATGGAGGCATATGGAGAGAACATTGATAATGATGATTGCACACGTGATTCAGAGCAAATCATCGGTACCACATGAGATTGTTCGGGCTGAGCTGGGTGCCGCACCAGTAGTGACCGAGGCCCTATTCCACGCAATTACCTTTTTAAAGCGGCTATGGGAGATCCCTCAGCAGAGGTACTCCGGATTGGCATTGACCTCATCCATGCAGTTGGCAGAGGATGGAGATACTCATTGCTGGTATGCTCAGATGAGATCATGGTTTGACCTACATGGTTTGCGGATAGAGGCACTACCACCCTTTCAGTATGGATTGTCCATTTTTGGATCTCACCCTCTCAGAGCAGAACCGCGTGATTAGGATGGATATCGTCAGAGTGGATACAGAGAGGACATGGACTAGTCCCCTTAAGCCATTAGGCACGAAAATGGCTCATTACAAGAGCCATTTTCTGCACCTCTCACCAAATGATTTCATCACCCGCCTGGCAATCACATGGTATACGTTGTGCCATTGAACAGATCAGGACCTCATCACACCAGCTGCGGATTGAGACAGGGCGAGATGTGCATCAGATCTCAAATGACCGCATTTGTCAGCTATGCTACTAGGAGGTAGAGACAGAGGAGCACTACATTTGCCGATGTAAAATCTATTATGAGATCCGAGGGAGATATCACTGCCTCTTCCAAGAGGGTTTTGAGCCGTTACGCAGGGTCATGGAGTTTGAGGATCAGAGATGCCTGGGATTGTTCCTACTTGAGCTCAGGAGACACAGAGAGACCCTCTTGGCAGACAGGAGACCGAGCCATGATGTACCTAGATAGAGGATCCTGACAAATTTCTTCAGCACCAGCACCAGCAGCCCAGCCCACACACCTCCTGATACCTCTTCCATCGGGCCATCAGGGCACCAGCCACGCTCCCAGGGAGTCACCACTGATAGAGCAGTCGTCTTATGTCATGCTCATCGACCACGCCCACCAGGATCCCGACCACGACATCCTCACCATCGCCAGATCAAAGCCATTATTGCTCGGCATCGGAGGCGCCTACCTCGCTTCTATGACCTCTCCATTCTAGGCAGCCCCACGGCGGAGATATTTGATCTGAGGAGAGGGCAGCTCGGCATCCTCACCATCACTAGATCAGAGCCATTATTGCTCAGCATTGGAGGCGCCTACCTCGCTTCTACGACCTCTCCATTCTAGACAGCCCCATGGCGGAGATATTTGATCTGAGGAGAGGGCAGCACTTCAACTGATCAGCATACATGGATCTACTTGATATACATTTTCCAATATTTTCTACTCAGTATCATCTAGGAGTCTTACTTACAGTTCTTATAACTGTAAGACAGCCAGTTTATTGTACTTTTCAATTTCATTTGGCTGTTCTCTTTGATGAGACACCGACTTCAGATGTACTCTCGGTTTTGGTCTCATAGGCCATTATGGCCTCTTAGAGACGTTAATATATCATTTCATTTCATTTCATTTTCATTTTCTCTCTCTCTCTCACACACACACTCATATACATGACAATTAATCAAGAAAATATGTCAATAAATCATTTAAAATGCATTTCTGTTAACTTGGCAAGTGAGGGATGGACATCACTGAAAGACAATAATGATCTGGGAAGTAAGGCTCACCGAGAGGCAAGTAGGTCCAACATGAGATGTTAGGTTCTGCTTCATGATACCGCCATTTCGGAACTCATCACTAGCAGTGATGATCCAGAAGCCAACGGCTGGTTGCATACTGATCCATCCATGCACCCTATTTTCCCTATTGTCCAAGGAGTACTGGTACTTATCATCAACCTGTAGTAGGAGCTAATTGTCACAAAGCACACGCAAACTGGTACTATATATGAGGAGATTTCATGAAGACAATGTTTTTAGGAGTAACATTTTAGCAGGCATGTAACAAAAGAGTAAGGAGTGGTTGGTTGTCATTGGTGTCACAATCTTACCTCTCCTCTTAAATCAAAGTGTCTTGGGTTTTTCAGTATGACAGCTTCCGGGTAAGAAAGCTGCTCGCAACAACCGGGCATGCGATCATCTGGAGAAGGCATAACCCTCTGCTTATTGTCTGCAATCGCCATGTAATGGAATCTACCAAAAAAAAAAATGTTTAGCAAAGATTGAAAAATTAAGTGATACCACATCCACATGAAATGAGCAGAGTTATTGAAAGTCTCATTTCTTGCAAAAAAATGTGCAGAGTTATTAGAGATGACAATTTGGTATAAATATTTTCCCAAGACCGCGATTAAGCCAAAGACACTTCCATCTAGGAGAACCATGTACTGTCACTGCTTTATTCAGACACCAGGTTACTTGGGAACACACATCCCATGCATTCAAGATGGCAGCTTCAGGTGTTATAACATGTCACATGCCTCAGCTCCATGACTTAGATGCATGTGCCTGCTAGGCTACCAATTAGGGTTAGGTTTGGGCTATCATTATGATTAGGGTTTTGCAAAAGAAGTTTTTGAGCCCTAATCTATAAAGGACAAAAGAGGCTATGTGTGAATGCAATTGTTATGTGCAAGACATGCACTGGCTGATCTCAGAGCTAGTCCTTAAGAGGCAACAAGATAAAGAACCAGATAGGAGCATATTTTGGAGCATGACTCGCTAGACTTGGCAAGCGATTGACTGGTGGTGGACAAGGGACTCCTGTCGGCTGCAAGGACATCTGTCGGCTGCAGCAGTCTTGTCGAGGACCTGGCCGACCAGCAGTTGGCCAGTCCACTTGTTCACTCCAAGGGTTATAAAAGGCAAACATGCTCATCATTTTAAGGCATTCAGTCCAGCCAGGACTGGGTCATGATTTTAGGCTTAGACTAGGTTACACACATTTTCCTAAAGGCAGCCATGGCTGCAGAATCTGTACTACCTTTTTGTACTATAAGAATATACTGAAAACTCAGCTATCTCTCTCTCTCTTCTGCATGCGTTTTGCATCAGCATGTTCCAAGATGTGTTTAGGGCTGAAAGAAGACTCCCAGAGAGTCCGCATGTAACATTGGTAAACACTGATTCATTCACGAATGAAGGTGCATAGGTCCAAGGCACAGGACAGTGCACAAGTACGAGGCCCAAGGCAAGGAACACACGACATGGAAGAATTCCCAAGAGGTTGGTTGGTGGTGTTCCACAAAGCCCAAGGGAATGGCAGCCCTATGAATCGGGAGCCACTTGGGGCACACCAGGAAAGGCTTTCAAGCAACGGTTCAAGGGGAGGTTGATCCTCCAAGGGGTGGAGTGAGAGTGCCAGACACAATACTCAGGAAAGAGGACCAGAGAGTGTTCAGGGACAGGGCAAGAATGGAAAGTGGACTGGATGGAACATATGCATAGATCTTCATCAAAGTTAGAGTGGATTTGGAGACCCCGCTGGGTGTTCAGTGAAAAAGTTGCCAGAAAGGGAAGGATGACAGGGGAATAGAGAATGGAATGATGACAGTCATCCAAGAACACAGATTGGAATCCCATCATCAAGTTTAGCAGAGGGGGATGTCATGTGCAAGACATGCACTGGTTGATCTCAGAGCTAGTCCTGAAGAGGCAACAAGATAAAGAACCAGATAGGAGATTTTGGAGCATGAGTTGCTAGACTTGGCAAGCGATTGACTAGTGGTGGACGAGGGACTCTTGTCAGCTACAAGGACTGTTACATGCATTGAGCTTGATCGTGACAACACACAACAGGGCCTTCTTTATACCTTTATGTGGTGAGAATCTTTAGCATCCAATTTAGAGAATAGAGAGACAGAAGAGAATGAGAATGTAGAAGACGACACAGTATTGGGTCCTAATACCCACTAAAAGCCCCCCCTGCAAGCAAGAGTATTTGCTTATATTATTCTTTGGAGAATGTTGTACAATGCTTGAGAAACAAGCAATATGAATGCCCAAACGCAAGGGCGACGAAGACTGTACATCGGCTAAGTATCCACCTAGTCCGAGGCTCTGCTGAAGACTCTTCAGGCCACTAATGCAAGTCCAGATAGCTGTAGGACTGCACATATGCTGGTTGTATGTGAAGAGGAGCTCCCTTATAGCCTGGAGTCGACTGGATCCTAACTTGCTTCTGCACTTTATGCTGAATACGGTAATACCTGAATAAATGATGTGGGACTGAGGTCATGTTTTTATACCACCTCCTGACTGCAGTTGGCTGCCTGTAGGGGCTGTCGGCCTGCACACATATTCCCACGACTGAATGATACCAGTGGCTGCATTGAATGCCTGGTCAGGTGCTGAAAATGCCTCGTCAGCTGTGGTAAAAAGCCCACGACTGGCAATAAAGCCTAGTCGGCTGTTGTACACACCAGTCGGCTGCCCAAACTGTTGGTCAGGCTGTATGCCTGGTTGGTTGCTGGCCGACTGGCCACATAAGATACCAAAGGGGCTGGCCGACTGCTTGTCAAGGGCTTGGTTACCCTTAGCAAGGCTAGCCCATGTTGGGCTGCCTTGGGGCTGGCCTTAGGGCTGGCCCCTTTCTATGTGCAATGCTCTAACAATGCCTACTCATGCAACTAAGGCTATGGCAAACACCTAAATGCTTCTGTATGATGCTTTCTCCAAGTGGGTTAAGAGGACTAACTAACATCTAACTAACCTCTAAGGCTCAGAGACTGACCTACGTAGCTCGTGTCTGACTGTCCCTGGACGACTGAGGGCTCACAATGGGGTCACATCCTGAAAAAGGTTCTACTTTTGTACAAATGCTGCACTGATGATCATGCAGCATGCTAGTGTGTCATTGTGTACCCCAATGCAGGGTGCACGTGCCTTAACTTGGCGGCAAGTTCAGGGCTTCCAGAAAGAACTCTTCATCCAGCCAAAGTGCTTCATGGGTTGCGCAGTCTTTAAACTTCGTGTAGAACTGTCGTATTCTTCGACCAGAACCATGCTTCCATCTATGGAGGAGAATTTGCTCTAGGCTCTATGACTTCAGCTTCATCTATCATATCTGGTTGTTGCTCTTCTGATATATCTTCCAATGCTGGACCTACATATGGCTTCAACCAAGAAACATGAAAGATATTATGCATAGTCCAACTTTCCGGCAACTTTAACTTTAAAGAGACATCACTTAACTTTTGAATGACTGGAAATGGGCCGAAACTTTGGAATGATAGTTTGGGACAATGCTTGCCCACTTTCTTTAGCCATTGTTTCATGATGCAGAGATATACCCAATCCCCTACATTAAAGTTGACATCTCGCCTGCATTTGTTGGCTTGCCAAGTATATGCTTCCTGAGCCTTGGCAATGCGCTCTAAAGGAGCTAAAGAAGCTCAGCTGAAACAGTTAGGGTTTCATGTGGGAGACACACACAGAGAAGAAGGGAGAGAGAGACATATGGGGATAAGTCAACTCACAAAGTATATGAGTGTGTGACTCCCCTATCACACATGTATATTTGCTCTAGTGCACATAGTGCACTTAGTACATTAAAAGTACTAAGTGCACTATGTACTATAAAACTTATGGGCTTGTACACACTATAAGGGTGGGCATAATGCCTTTACCCCAACAACCTCCCACTTAAAGGCAATGTGCCCTTAAGTGAAGGAAAAGAAAAAATCAGCATGTACATGATAATATACAAGGCCATATCAAGGCTGAAACTGGCCTCATCCAATGCCCATCAAGTGTCTGCAGTGAGCAAACCGCTCTGGAGGCAAACTCTTTGTCAACAGATCAGCCGGGTTGTCATCCGTATGAATCTTGACAAGCTGAATCAGCTTGTCCTCTATCACCTCTCTGATGAAGTGATACTTCACATCCACATGCTTCGTCTTTGCATGAAAGACAGGGTTCTTTGCCAATTGGATGGCACTCTGACTGTCACAATGCAACAATGGAACATCCCCTGTATAACCCAAATCAACCACTAACCGAGATAGCCATAATGCCTCCTTGCAAGCCTCTGTTGGCTGCAATATACTCGGCCTCTGTATAGTAGATAAGGCAGTGCACTTCTGCATCCTGGATATCCATGACACAGCACCTCCTGTGAATGTAAACACATAACAGGTAGTAGACTTCCGGTTATCTGGATGACCGGCATAATCCGAATCCGTGTAACCATGCACTAATGCATCCTGTTTGCCAAAGCAAATGCACATATCTTGTGTGCCCTTCAGGTATCTCATGACACCTTTCACTGCTTCCCAATGCTTCTTGCCAAGGTTGGCCATGTATCTAGTAACCACTCCCACTGCAAATGCAATGTACGGCCTGGTAGCAACCATGGCATACATGAGACTGCCACAAGCTGAAGCATATGGAATCTTGGCCATATCAGCCCTGTCACTATCCGACTGTGGGCTGTCCATAGCACTGAGTTTCACATATGGAGGCAAAGGAGTACTAGTCTTCTTCCCCCCCTCCATATTGAACCTCTGCAAAACTTTGCCAATGTATTCCTTATGAGACAAATACAACACATGCTGATTTCTGTCCCGAAGTATCCGCATACCCACAATGTGATTTGCATCACCCAAATCCTTCATATCAAAGGTCTGATGCAGCCTCTTCTTCAAGGCATCCATCTCTTTACGAGATTTCCCGGCAATCAACATATCATCAACATACAAGATGAGAATCAATAGACTGCCATCCCAAGCTTTCTTGGTGTATAAGCAGTGATCTATGTCACTCCTCCTGAAATCCTGGGATTTCATGAATGTATCAAATTTATGATACCATTCCCTTGGTGCCTGTTTGAGCCCATAAAGACTCTTTTTCAGCTTGCATACAAGCTTCTCCTTTCCATTCACTGCATAACCCTCTGGCTGTTGCATATATATCTCCTCATGGAGATCACCATGAAGAAAAGCAGTCTTCACATCCATCTGAATCAAATCCAGATCATCATGAGCAACCAAAGCTAATACAACAGTGTGGTCATTTTGACCACTAGAGAGAAGATCTCATCAAAGTCCACACCATATTCCTGCTTGAAGCCCTTAGCCACTAACCTGGCTTTGTATCTTGGCTTTGCATCAGGTGCAACTTTGAGCCTGTAAACCCACTTGCATGGCAAAACCTTCTTGCCTGTAGGCAAATGCACCAACTTCCATGTTCCATTTTTGTGCAGAGAATCCATCTCTGACTTCATAGCACGCTCCCAAAGAGCCTTGTCTGCCCTCTGTAAAGCCTCCTTATAACAAGAGGGCTCCCCACAGTCAGTGAGCATCAAGCAATCAACCCCTGGAACAAACCTGTCAGGGGGTCTGGAGGGTCTTGTGGACCTCCTTACCCAATGATCATCATTTGCAGGTTGCTGTCCAGCCTGCATATCACCTATTGGTGGCTCCTGTTCCATGCCATAAGGTTGAAAGATCATGCCCGGTATCTCCTCTAACTGTGGGATATCCATAGGGATATCTTCTGCCATCTCTGGCTGTCCATTTGGACCATTTTCAGCACCATTTAAGGGCTGGTTTTGTTGCTGTAATGGCTGATTTACAGCCCTTGGTTGTTGTCCATGATGTCCATCATCATCAAAGATGACTCTGCCAGGCTCCTGTTGCCTTGCAGGCTCCTTATACATGCATGTTTCATCAAAAATGACATCATTGCTGCGTATAATCTTTCTATTCACTGGATCCCAAAGTCTATACCCCATTTCACCTCTGTCACCATATCCTAGGAATATGCATTTGTGAGACTTAGGATCAAGTTTGGTGCGTATTTCCCTGCGTATGTGCACGTACGCAACGCAACCAAACACTCTCAAGTGCTTGTAGGACGGAGGCTTCCCTGTCCATACTTCCTCTGGCACTTTCCCACCAAGCCTCGTGGTAGGTGACCTGTTTATAAGATGAACGGCTGTCATAACAGCTTCAGCCCAAAAACCATGAGGTAACGCAGCATGTGACAACATAGAACAAACCTTCTCCTGAATGGTCCTGTTCATCCTCTCTGCTGTCCCGTTTTGTGGAGGATCATAAGGAGCAGAGAGCTCCCTCTTGATGCCTTTAGCATCACAAAAGTCCTGAAACTGTTTGGACATATACTCTCCACCATTGTCGGAACGCAAAGCCTTCAGTGTTTTGCCAGTTTGATTCTCAACATGAGCAACAAACTTCTCAAACACTCAGAATGTATCACTCTTCAAACGAAGAGGATAAACCCACACCTTGCGTGTGGCATCATCAATAAAAGACACACAATATTTTGCCCCTCCCAAAGAAAACTGTGGCATCTCACATACATCTGTATGCACAAGCTCTAACTGAGCATCTTTCTGTCCAAGAGCTTTCTTGTGGGGGCACTGGAGTTGCCTGCCATATATACAATGCTCACAAAACTGAAAACTTGAGAACTTTAGGGAAGGCAAGTAACCAAAACGAGACAATTGCTCCATTCCTTTGACACTCATGTGTCCCAACCGGCTATGCAACATAGAGATTTCCGGCAGCTCGGTTGAATTTACATTAGCATGGTGACAAACACCAGCATGCATGAAGTAAAGAGTGTCCACCTTAGAGCCTCTGGCAACAACCAGTGAGCCCTTACTAATCTTCCACTTTCCACTACCAAATGTGGTAACATAACCAGCATCATCAAGCTGTCTAGTAGAAAACAGGTTCTTCTTGATCTCAGGCACATGCCTGACATCATGGAGCATAAGCTGTGAGCCATCTGAAAACACAAGCCTCACATCACCTCTGCCAAGAATCTGGCATGCATGGTTGTCACCCAAATAAACTACTTCTTCATTGCCAGCAGTATATCTGACAAACAGGTCTCTGCAACCTGTGACATGAAAGGAGGCACCTGAATCAATGATCCATGAGTGCATACCATGACCATCTCCTGCATGGAGTGAATGGGCATCAAGTGAAGACATGAATAGGACTTCATCCTCACTGTCACCTGCATGTGACACATTGACTTCTTCAATCTTGACTCCACTTTTGCCCTTTGGCTTTGCATCTTTGGCTTCATCTTTGTCTTTGTCTTTGCCTTTGCCCTTTTCCTTTTGATCATTCTTCCATTTGTAGCATTGCTTTTTGAAATGTCCCTTCTTGCCACAATAATGGCATTCCAAGTCCTTTTTGGAGCGGGACTTGCTCCTTCCCCGTTCTTGGCTTTTACCCCTTTGCTGGGATCTCCCACGTGCATTCATTGCATTGGACTTTCCAACAGAGTTGTTCTTCCTGTTCATCTCCTCTTGAAGGAGAGCACCCTCCACATCTGCATATGACAGCATAGCATTTGAATTGCTGGTGGCTGTCCTGAATGTGTCCCAACTCTCTGGCAAAGTGCATAAGAGAAAGGTGGCTTTGAACTCATCGTCCATTGCCAACTTTTGATTGATGACCTGGCTGACAACACCATTAAACTCATTTAGATGGGCTGTCATAGACACCTCTTCCTTCATTTGAAGACCTATGAGTTTATTCAACCAATACACTTTGCTTGAGGAACTTTGCTGGGCATACAAGTCCTGCAATCTTTACCACATTCCCCAAGCTGTCTTCTCTTCACGTATGCTGAAAAGTAAAGAGTCTGACACAGACAACATGATGGTGGATCTTGCCAGCTCATCCATATCTTCCCATTCTTCAGCAGTAAGAGAAGCGGGCATTACACCCCTTTCTTTGATGGGCTTGTGCTGCTTCTTCTCGAGCAACACATTATAGCACTGGGTTTGCCAAATGTCATAATTATGTGAGCCTTCAAGCTTCTTGATGTGAAGCAATGAAGAGCTCTCACCTGTGGTTGCCATAGCAATATGCAACCTTTGACACAGTCAATGCCTGACTCCCTGCAAGATGTGCAAACACTGCACCAAAGCACACAAAGTGCTCACAATTGTTCTCCCAAAGTTTATCTCCCACTGCGGAAGCACGAATGCAACTCTCCTCCCACTGAATGTGATAAAATCACCAAAATCTGGTTGCTGCAGATTTATGACAGCACCTTAGATGTGCTCTGTTCCCCTTCCAAAATATTGTACAACAGTACTAAGTGCTCACCAATGATGTACCAAATCTGTACCGGCAAGTACAGCAGCTGAAAATGAGCCTTTTCCTCACTCAAATCAATGTACAGCCATGCCAAAACTTGTACAAAGTTGTACCAAATCTGTACCAACAAGTACAGTAGCAATAAATGCTCTCCTGGCTGTCCAAATGAGTGAAAATCAGACCTTGACAGTCCCCACCACTGCATACAACAGTCCCGGACAGAAATTGGGCAAAAGCCCCTTGACTGCAAGTGGATTTCTGAGGGTTCAAGGCATAAAAGTCTTCCTTGCTGGTTTGCCAAGCTCAACAAACACAGAATCTTGAAAGGCCCCTTGATTCAAGATCAATTTCTGATCATGAATGGTACATTAATGCACATGAAGGCATCCAGAGTCTTCACAATGCTTCCCCCTGGCCACATATACATCCAATACATAAAAGCCCCTTGATTTACTGGCACATTGAGTGCTTGACAGGCATCAACACATTGCCCAAAGCATCAAATGCCAGTGCCTGCATGCAAAACAACCCAATTGGCACAAAAGCCCTTTGATTTGCACTCCAATTTCTTGCAATTTAGCCCCGAATGTGAGATTACTCACATCATACAGCATGTATGAATGCCCAATGGCACAATTACATCAAAAGCCCCAAATGTTAACACCCAATTTCCTGCCAATTGACCCGGAATGTGACCAATGTCACCCAATGTTGCCAATTGTGCTCAAATCTGAGCCATTAGGACCTGTACCTGCTCAATTGATGATAATGGACATGCAAATCCCAAAATTGAAGCAAATACCTTTGAAATTTCTGATTTCTGTTGCAGAAAAAGGGGGGGGGGGGGGGGGGGGGGGGGGCGTCGTATTTGCTAACTCGTGTGCTGATGCTACTGCTGCTGTGCAGGTGGGCAGTAGCTGAGGAGCTCTGCAGCGATCACGCCATGGCGGCCTCATCAGCGGCGTCGGGTTTCTTGCAGGGCTCATGCGTGCTCCAGGTGGAGCGCGGGTGCGCGCGGGTGACCTGCCGCAACGAGGGCATCCACCCCAAGTTCTACGGGCAAGCGGAGGTTTTCTGTAACGGGGAGCTGGTGATGACGACGGGCGGGACGCAGCCCAAGTACGTGGTGGATGTGTGGTCGGGCGCTTAGTACATTAAAAGTACTAAGTGTACTATGTACTATAAAACTTATGGGCTTGTACACACTATAAGGGTGGGCATAATGCCTTTACCCCAACACGCTCCTTAACGGACTCCATGATTTCCGAGAATGTCTCGGTGGTTTTATTGGCCTCAAGGGATGGTGACACTTGTCTCATCAAAAGAGATGAGAAACGGCGACCAAATGCTACCTCATACGGCATCCGGCCAATACTCGATGAGTGAGTATCGTTGAGGATCACCTGAACCAAAGGAAGATACTATCCCCATTTCGACTGCTAGTCATGGCAGTATGATTTGAGAATGTCAAAGGCCAATTGATATATTTATGTTTGGCCATCTGTTTGAGGATGGAATGTGCTGGACAACTGCAACTTGGTCCCAAAATTGTCAAACAACGCTCTCCAAAAATGGGAGGTAAATTTTGGCTCTATATTTGATGTGATAGTCCACGGCAAACCACCAATGGGGTACCAAAACCGAATGAACAAGCGAGCTATGTCCTCAGTTGTGGCTGTCTGCTTGCATGGAATGAGCATGCAAAACTTACTGAATCTGTCAACAATTATCATACACTGTGTGTTTCTAGATCCAACTGAGGCAAGAAGAGGGCCTACGAAGTCCATACTGATATCGTGAAAGGGTCCCTCAAGAATAGGCAAAGGCTGAAGTAAACCCGCCTATTTGTTATGAGGAACTTTCACTTTTTGACATATCTGGCATGATTGGACATGTTGGTAGACATCCCGTCGCACACTAGGCCAATAGAAGGACCTCTCTAACTTCTCCAAGGTATTGTCAATACCTCTATGACCCCCAACGAGAGAATCATGGACAACGTGGAGAAGGACTTGGCGCCCAACAAGACGGTTCTTGAAAAACAACCAATCATCCCGTATACTGTAGTGGCCTGGTTTTGAATTGCGGGCCAACTGATATTGAGTCCCGAACCATAGTCACAGGGGACGTGGAGGACGGACCCCTGGGACGGGGGAACACCGTCCCATAATGCGCGGCACAACGGAACCGGACAGGGGACGGCCAGGGGACGTGTGAGCCCACGCTGCAACAAGGGGACGGCGATTCCGGGACGGCGGGACAGCTGTTCGTGTGGGACGGAGCTAGACGGGACGGTCAGCGGACCGTTGCGCAGTCGGCCGTTGCACCCTGTAACCGTTGGGCGCCCTGTAGCAGTTGGGCACCTAGCCGTTGAGCAGCCCTCCCCACTTGGCCCATGGCTATAAGAAGAGCCCCCATTGGCAAGGCTCAAGCAAGGCTCAAGCTCAAGGCTCAACGCTCCTCAACTTTCAAGGCTCAAGTGGAAAGCTCATTGGCTCAACACTCCTCAACTTTCAAGGCTCAAGACTCAAGTGGGCATTGGGCAACCCGACAAGGCTCTAGCTCTCCTCAAGCCTCAAGGCTCAAGTGGCATTGGGACCTTGGGTAAGTTGTAATTTCAAGTTGTCACTTGTAGTCTTGTTGCTCTCCTACACTCACCTCTTGCTCTAGCCTCTCCATTGGCAAGCCTCTCCTACATCTCTCTCCTACTCTCACCTCCATTGCTCAAGGCTCAAGCCTCTCCTACACTCCCGGTCTCACCTCCTCTTGCTTTAGCCTCTCCTACATCTCTCTCCTACACTCACCTCCATTGCTCAAGCCTCCTTGGCACTTGCCTCCATGGCATCTTCATCTCGCGACCATCCCCCGCACCTCGTTCCGGCGGCGCCAATACGAATAGAGAAAGGAGGACCGAAGGTTGGCCTTGGTGGGAAGAGGTCAACTCCGATCATCCCGGAAGTGGAGGAGGCTCTCGCCCATGGTCATGCAAGCTATGTCCATATAGGCGAACGGGTGGGGCGGATAAAGTGAGAGCTCACCTCTTGCATGAGCCCGGTCATGAGGTCCGATTTTGTGATCAGGTCACATCGGAGACGAGAAGAAGGCTTCTTGAACGTGTTGCTGCACATGAGGCCTTGCTTTCAAGGAGGAGAGTGCCGCATGTGGCCATGGAACCTGCAACACTAGTGAGGCCATCCCAAGGTTCGGCATCCACATCGGCATCCCCATGTGCATCCACTTCATCGGCACCCACGGGCTCATCACCCGCCCCACAAGAACGGGCCCCAACACCATCCTTCTCCATGTCAACCGCATCCACACTCACGCCGGCAAAGTACTCTTGAGGGTAGTTGGGACCCCAAGAAGAAGGAAGAGGTGGATACGGCCATAGCCCGCTTCTTCTTTCATGACCACATTGCTTTCCATGCTGCCAGGTAATCAAGAATTAAGATGTCTAGCTTAAGATCTATCATTTTACAATGTTCCTCTTACAAGTTACTTGAACTTTGAACTTTGAAGTTGATCGGTTATTAAATTATTCATTTTTTGTGGATAGATCAGACTACTTCAAGGTCATGGTGAAGAAGATAGGGGAGTATGGTCCAAACTATACGCCCCCATCATCAGAGTCCTTGCGCACCACATTGCTAGAGAAGGAGAAGAGGCTTGTGGAGCAAGCAACAGAAAACACGAAGCGACAATGGGCAAAGAATGGAGTGTCCCTGATAGCCGATAGATGGAGTGATACGCGGAAGAGGTCCTCCATGGCCTTGTCGCATATTCCCGCGGTGAGATGTACTTCATCGCCTCACATGATGCTTCTGGGACCGGGAAGAGTGCTGATGTGCTAGCAGCAGAGTCGGCTAGTGGCATAGAGATCATTGGCCCAGACCTAGTTGTGGCTTTGTTGCTGATGGGGAGGCTTCAAACAGGGCAGGCGGACCGATCATTGAGAGCATGTACCCCAACATCACCGTGTCATTTTGCATGGCACATTGCTTAAATAATCTCTTGAAGGATATTGGGGACTTGCCATGGATCCGGCCTATCATCCAAGTGGGCAACCAAATAGTGACATTTGTCACAAACCATCAGTTCCTACGCCATGAATTCTCCAAAAAATCTAGCCGTCAGCTCCTCAAATACTCAGATACGAGGTTTGCCTACAACTTCTTGATGCTCCACCGATTGAAAGAGTGTAGTGGTGCATTGAGACAGTTGTTCATTAGTGACGAGTTCACTTCTTCACCATTGGCTTCCACTGAGACAGGAGCTCTATGCAAGGAAAAAGCAGAGAGCCCTGATTTTTGGGAAAAAGTGAAGTGCATTGATGCTATGGTTCAACCTATTGTCCACTTGATGAGGCTTGTGGATGGTATGAAGCCATGCATCGGCAAGGTATATGAGGCTATGGACAGCATGATAGAGAAGCTGAGGGATTTGGAGCCAGATGAGGACAGGTACGAGGAGATCTGTGCCCTATGTGTGCATAGGTGGAACTCCTACTCCTCTCCTTTGCATGCAGCAGCCTATGTGGTGGACCCTGAGTTTCAGGGTAAAGGGCAAGAAAGTGACGCAGAGGTGAGCAAGCTATGGAGACTTGTCTTGACTCGACTTGTGCCTGACCCAAATGTTAGGCGGAAGATCCGTGACCAACAGTCCAGATATAGGAGCTTTCAGGGCTCTTATGGAGACATGGATGCACAGGATGATCGCTTCAAAGTTGGGGTTGCTTTGTGGTGGGAAGATTTTGGTTCGAATGGACCTGAGCTTCAGCATCCAGCCATCCGCATTCTCAGCCAGGCAGTGAGTTCCTCTTGCCTAGAGCAACTTTGGGGCTCATACAGTCACATTGCACCGAAGAAGAGGAACCGTCTTGGGGTGGAACGAGCAAATGATCTATTTGTGAGTGCAAACTTGCAAATGCTTTGCAAGAGTGCAACCGCAAAGGCTGATGCATTTACCGAGTGGGAGATGTCTCAAGATGATGAGGAGTTGGAAAAGCAAGTGGAGGACATCTCTATGGAGCCTACAGGCATTGCAGGGACCCATGATCGTGAGGCCAGCACTTCACATGCCCCTTGAGGCTTTTTGACATATGTACTACTCTAGTGATAGTCTCTTTTTTGTATGCCACTTACGTGGTTAGGGCCACGTAATACGTGGATAGGGCCTAGGCCTTTGCCCTTGTCTTTTGCTTTAGCCTTTGGCGACTGGGTCTTGGGTGCCCGATCCTCCTTTTTTGTAACACCCATTTTTTTGCTAGTATAACTTAATATTGATGCTTTGGAAGTGTAAAGTGACTTTGTTTTAGTATTGTTAAGTTTCTTAAATGAGTGCTTACTTAAAATTGCATATTTTGTATGCCGTCCCCCGTTCCCCATCCCGGTTCCCAGGAATCCCCGCCCCCGTCCCCGTCCCCGTTCCCCGTTACGTTCCCCGTCCCATGTTACTATGTCCCAAACTCTTCCTAATCCAGATACTATGCCTTCATACTGTCTAAGTCTTTGCCTTGAACCTCTGCACAGTGGACTCCTACAATGTCTGAATAGCGCCCTTTCGACTAAGAGCATCAGCTTTTTGCCCACGACGTATTCAACCATTTCACGAAATTGTTGGAACGATTGACTCCCCCTGGACTGCCTGTCACTCCATTGGGCACTAGGCATGGTTTGCAACCATTTAAGTGCATGGTAATCTGTCTTAACTATGAAGTCCCTCTCGTAAAGGAAGTGCTTCCAATGCTTAAGAACGGTCATCAACCCCAAGAGCTCTTTGGCATACACCGAATAAATCTTTTTGGCGTTATTTAAGTTGTGGCTATAGTAAGCCACTGGTCTTCCATCTTGTTGTAAAACAGTTCCAATGGCAAGGTTACTAGCATCAGTAATCACCTCGAAAGGATCATCCCATGATGCCAACTTCAAAACTAGTGACTCAGAGGCAACTTTCTTCGTTGCCTGAAATGCCTATAGAGCCTTGCCCATGATGGACACTTTCTGACGACGACGAGTCTTCACGCCCTTGAGCAAGTCAATAAGAGATGTTGCAACCTGACAAAGACCCACAAATGAGCATATTTCCTGGGCTATAGTGGGAACATCCCAACTAAGAATGGCCTGTACCTTCTTAGGGTCGAGGCTAATACCTAATGAACTAATGATGTATCCTAGGTAATGCATTTCCTGTACTCCAAACTCACTCTTCTTGGCATTGATAAACAACTCATTGTCCTACAAGAGTTGCGAAACCTGTGACACATCTCGCTCATGCTACTCTACAGTCCCTCAGAAGATAAGAATGTCATCTAAGAAGATGAAGACGCATTTGCGAATGAGATCCCCAAAAACCCAAGACATCATTTTGTTGAATGTCGCTGGTGCAATGGTGAGGCCAAAGGGCATCACCACAAATTCGTAGTGGCCACGCTCAGTCCTAAAGGCCGTTTTTGGAATGTCGGCCTCGATGATCCGAACCTGATGGTAGCCACTCTTAAGACCTATCTTAGAAAAGAAATTTGCACCATTGAGTCGTTCGAGGATGTACTCTATTCTGGGCATGGAGAATCCATTCTTCACTGTTAGCTTATTGAGCTGTAATCCACACATAAGCGTGCGGACTTATCCTTCTTCTAAACAAACAAAATGGGAGCGACAAAAGGTGAGGAAGATGATCGGGTAAATCCGGACCGGAGTAGTTGGGCTAACTGCTGCTCCAACTCGCTCTCCAATGCCTTAGAAAGGTGGTAGGGGAACTTGCTTGGAGGTTCTGAACCACAAACAAACTCAATGCGATGGTCCTCGGGTCTACTGGGTGGAAGAGTGGGTGGGAGGTCCTCTCGCAGCATGATGTTGCTGTATTGAGACAAAAGACCAGCCATCTGTTGCTCCACTGCGGGTGCTACTTGAACTGCATTAGATGGAGAGCGGACATATAGTAATGCACACTCTGCTCCTTTGCGGATGGCTCCATAGGCCTGAATGTGGAAAATGAGTGGAATGTCAAGAATGCTCCGATCCCTGCGAATCATGAGAGGCTCAGGAAAGCCTTCAACAATGGTGAAAGTGTCCTGCTCCAATGAGGAATGGGTGCATACTGTCTAAACCACTGGATCCCGAGGATCATGTCACACCCTAAAAACAATGAAATCCCATTGGAATGTGGCCCGCTAAACCTAAAACTCAAATTGCTGAGCTTTATGAGTGATGTGTGTATGTAGACCAGGGGTAAACCACCCTCAGTGAGTTTGTAAAACTCATCCTCAAGAATGTGGGACTGAGGTCATGTTTTTATACCACCTCCTCACTGCAGTCCGCTGCTATTGGGGCTTTCGGCCTGCATACATTCCCACAACTGAATAATACCACTCCGCTGCATTGAATGCCTGGTCGGGTACTGAAAATGCCTTGTCGGCTTGTAGTAAAAAGCCCACGACTAGCAATAAAGCCTAGTCAGCTGCTGTACACACAAGTCGGCTGCCCAAACTGCTGGTCGGGCTGTTTTTGAAGCGTGGCATGCGAAAACATATACAAAATGAACAAAAAAGTTTTGAGCAGTGTGGTCTTTTGGGGAAGAATGAGTTTATTTCAGGGGTGCTTGATGAGGTGTCGTTTGTAGATACTATGGATGTGCTTTTTGATATGGGAAGAGCATGCTTTTACAGGGTGGAAATGAAATGATAGAAGTGTCATCTGTGGAGATGTATGATATAATCCAGGAATTCGAGGGGGTGGAATGTAAAAACATGAATTGCGAGATGGATGCTCATGTTGATACAAAGTACAAAACGGTTGCAAAGAAGGTGAAACCAGTTGCCTTGCCCTTGCCACCAGGAAGCAAGGAGAAGATAGATGAAGCTTCTATGCAACCAAATCTTAGAGATCCGAAGAAAATTGGGCATAAATTTACTCAAGAAACTCTAAAAGAGCTGAAGATTGGTGAGAAGGATTTTCTGTTGCCAGTTGAGAGGGAATGCTTTGAGGAGATGCTTGTAAAACATGGGAAAGCCTTTGCTTTTCAGCCGCATGAGATAGGCTGTGTTGATCCAAGTGTAACAGCACCAATGGTGATCTTTACTGTTCCACATGTGCCCTGGAACCTGCGGCCAATTCCAGTACCAAAGGCTCTCTTGCCAAAGTTGATGGAATTACTAAAAGAAAAGATCAGGATGGGAATCTTGGAGCCATCGTGTGCCCCATATTCCAACAGATGGTTTACTGTACCAAAGAAAAATGGGACATTGCGCTTTATTCAAGACATGCAACCTGTAAACAAAGTCACAATCAGGAATGTGGGAGCAGGTCCGATTGTAGATGAGTTTGCAGAAGCATTTGCAGGGAAAGCTATATACTCTATGGGTGATCTGTATTCGGGATATGATCAGTTCCAGCTGGATATACAAAGCAGGGACTTGACCACAATGAGAACTCCTTTGGGATTAGTAAGGATGTGTACCTTACCACAGGGAGCCACCAACTCAGTGGCACATATGATGAATGGAATGAATAAAGTCTTACGAGACTTCATACCACAAAAAACTATGCCATTTTTGGATGATGTGCCAATAAAGGGCTGTGATGAGAAAGACAAAGATGGGGATTTGGATTCAAAGAGGTGCCGCAAGTTTGTGGCAAATCATATAAAGGATTGTGACATGATTCTATCCAGGCTTGAAGAAGTGAATCTTACTTTATCTGGGCTGAAATCAGTGTTTGGAGTTGGTGAAGTGCTAATAGTGGGACATCTTTGTAGTACTAGTGGACGCCGACCTTGTCCAGCCAAGATAGATGCAATACAAAGAATGAAAGAGACATGCATTAATGTTACAGAGCTGAGGAGATTTCTTGGAGCATGTGTCTTTTATGTTATTTGGATCCCACATTATGCACATGTAGCAGATTCTCTTTATCAACTTTTGAGGAAAAATCAAAAATTTCTGTGGAGTGCAGTACATATTAAAGCTATGCGGAAGCTGAAATGTTTGCTCCAATCATCACCCACTCTGAGAAAGGCAGATTATGAGTGTGGTAGGCCTGTGATTGTTACAGTTGATACTAGTCCTACTGGGATAGGATGGGCAGTAGGGCAAGATGATGAGGATGATCATAGGTATGTAATTAGATTTGGAGCAAAGGTATTAAGCTTTCGGCAACGAAAGTATCCACAGATCAAGAGAGAGTTATGGGGAATAGTCACTGCTCTAAAATGTGAAAAAGAATTAAGACCAGGCTGACCAATAGTTGGCCAGTCCACTTCTTCACTCCAAGGGTTATAAAAGGCAATCATGCTCATCATTTTAAGGCATTCAGTCCAGCCAAGACTGGGTCATGATTTTAGGCTTAGACTAAAGACAGCCTATAGGCTGCAGAATCTGTACTTGTGATATGCAGCGGAAGTCTTTGTATTGGAAGATCCTGTCACACAAATGCTCACACCGTCTTCTGTATCCTGAGTTTCATGAGTTTAGTAATCCACTTTAATACTTCAAACTTTAAAGGGATGAGAGAGAGAGATGAGAACTGTACACCAGATTGGGTCCCGAATTACCCACTGAAGGGCCCCCTATCCCGATAACGAGATAGTATTTGCTTTATTTCTTCAGAGAGAATGATTGTGGACTATAGATAAGCCAAACGCAAGATCTCGGAGGATCGGAAGCCTGGCTGAACTAGCCTGGCTGAACTGTACATGGCTGTAGAAACACCTCGATGACCTGATCTCGAGCCTATGCACTCTTCCCAAGGGCATGAAGAAGGGGCTGCACACCTGAGGCTGAGAAAAGAAGGCGGTGGACTATTCTAAGCTATGTTAGAATGCTGTAAATGCTTATGAATGCTATGTTACCTTTACCACATGGCTGGGGCAGATGGGGACGATGATTGGGAGGCTGAGAACTGCTGTAGGCTGAAACGCAGACTGTATGGATGAGGCTGAGAACTGCTGTAGGCTGAAACGCGGACTGTATGGATGAGGCTGGACTGAAACGCAAGGTAGGACTGCTGTGGAATTGTAAACGCAGGGTTGTGCTAATGCTGGAAAGAAAACGCAGGACTGTACTGATGCTGGACAGACAACGCACGATTGTTTGCTGTTTTGGGGATTGAGGAGGACTGTACGGCTGCGCCTGTATGTTGTCCTACTGAATTGCTGAGTTAGGACTGCTGACTGGCTGCGTTAGTACTGCTAAATTGCTGCGCTTATGGCTGTAGGGACTGCTGAACTGCATGCGTTGGAGAACCAGGGCTAGCTGAAGCAAACTCGAGCACTCCAAGGGCTGGATGAGACTAGCCTAGTGCTGAAGGCAAGGGAACTCCTAGGGCTGAGGAGGAAAGCTCTTAGCACACTGAAGACTGAATGAGAAACTAAGTCCTATGCAAGCCTAGTTATACTAACTAGAGACTGGTCAAGTTGGCTGGTCATTTATTTAATAAAGTTTATATTTATAAATGACAATAAATGCTAAATAAATACCAAAAAATATGGGAAAAATACCAGAAAAATCCTAGTAAATTCCCTAAGGCTTCTAGGATGTTCTAAATGATGCACAGGCATATGAATGCATATTATGCAGGATGCCTGATGCAAACCCTAAGGCTTCTACTGACTCTACATGCATGAATGATTCTCTTTCCAAGTGGGTTAAGGGACTTGACTGAGATTGACTGACCCGCTAAGGCTGAGGAATGACCTACGTAGCTCGTGCCTGACTTATCCTGGACTGAGGATGTACAATGGGGTCACAGCGTACGACAAATATCATCCTACTGGGTTCTAATACTATACAACTGTTGCACTGCTGATGATGAGCCAGTTTGTCACCATGCACTGAGTGCAGAGTGCATGTGACAGTACTGGCTTTTTGTACTATAAGAATATACTAAATACTCAGCTCTCTCTCTCTCTCTCTCTCTCTCTCTCTCTCTCTCTTCTGCATGCATTTTGCATCAGCATTTTCCAGGATGTGTTTAGGGATGAAAGAAGACCCCTAGAGCTTCCGCATGTAACAACAACAACATGAATCTTCTCAAGCAGCCAACCAAGGGAGAGGATATCATGTCAAGAAAAGTAGCACATTCAGCCCATACACAGTAGCAGTTAACAAAAATCATAAATCAGCCAATCTAAGGCCAATTATTGGAATACCGATCCTTATTATTGGTCATGTGTCTCCCACTATCAATTATCCCTGAATCATCTTGCAGTGCTACATTAGTTGTCTCTATAACATAATTGGATTCTTCTTTGATTTTCCAATTGTCATTTTTAGCAATTGCTTTCTTTTTCTTGCATTTTTTAGCTACTGCAATAAAAGCATTTGCTTGCTCTTGCTACAATAAAAGCATTTTTATCTTTTTCTTCTTATCTGAAGAGCTAGAATCCTTATCCTTGTTATTCGAAATTGTGGTTACCACTCTTGCGACTTTGCAACAGCATCTCCTCATCTCAAAGTAGAGAGTAAGAAATGCCTCCACACAACTTCACGTCCATTGAGCTGCTATTGTTATACCTACTTCTCGAGATTGTGAAATCTTGACGATTCTGTGATCTCATACTCACTCTACAACATGGGCCATGCATTTGTAGCTCTTGAGACATGATGTGTAAGAATACACAAGAGTGGAAGCTAGATCAACATAATACAAAGCACTGAATTGCAAAAAGAAGTGGAGAGTAGACAATACTACTGCTTGGAAAAACTTGATTACAAATTGATGGCATCCGCCCACCCGTGTGCTTCGGGTAAGGAGCACACGGGTGGCGATCTAGACAAACTCTGGACGGAGGATGTCTTCCTTACAAGAGTGCTTGAACACAATGAACTCGATGATGAACTAAGGCTGCCAAAGTAGTCTATATATAGCATCCAAGATCAGCATGGACATAGGTCAGCCACATAGGTCAACCCACGACGTGGTCCAAAATGACCAACCAACCACATCATTCAATTGGAATGATATTAGACTACGACAATGTTCCACACGGCCTTTGCGCAGCTCCCACAGCCATGTGAGACCTTCTGGACCCTCCAAAGGGCCCCGTAACCAAAGAACAGTGTCCTCGGTTTGTTGTCCAACACTCACTAATGCGCTAACCTAGCCGGCATAAGCATGCATCCTACTTGGCAGAGTGCCAAGACTACACAAGTCGTCTGCTAACCATCTGGCCTCACTTGGCCAACATCCAGTCTCTAAACTGGGAACTATCGAGTGCCCAAGCACTCACCACAATAGCTACTCCTCATAAAGGGTGCCTTACAAAATAGAGCACATCCATCACCCACAGAAACAACACGAGGGTGGAGCATTGAGTGAAAGCTTTTCCAACACCCCCCCCTTAATGTCCACCCATAGGTAAACTACCTTTTCGGCCCAACGCCAAGTCGATGAAGATGGCACTCTCAACAAATCTCTCCCTAGAGCCTTTGTGAAAATGTCTACGCGATTCTCTACCGTCGGGCAGTAGATAAGCTCCACCTCTCCATCCATAATAAGCTCACACACATAATGATATTGTATCTCAATGTGCTTCATTCAAGCATAAAACACTAGCTTCTTGGCGATCACCATGCAACTCTAATTGTCGCACAGCGACACTTTTACTCCCTCTTGAGTAATACCCATGTCTCCTAAGTTCCTTCTCAACCAGAAGCTTCACATAAAGCAAAGCATGCTGCCGTGTACCTAGCCTCTGTAGAAGAAAGTGCCACTATAGGCTACTTCTTGCTGATCCAAGATGTAATAAATTAAAAAACAATAACTAACAACAAATTTCCTGCTATCACAATCCATTATTTTAGTATATTTATTTTAGTGCCTACCCTGACACAGGAGGGGGTTACACTTCAGCGCGCTGCGGACCTCCGAGCCATACGAAGACCGAGAGCACTAGGCTACCAGACTCCCAGACTACATCAGAGGGAGATCACAGAGATACGGGCTCGACATCAGCACCATATCCAAGAGCGGCTAGCTCACTTACACTCACACCCGGAGATCATGCTCCAAGGTATTTTTGCCTCGCCATCGCCTATGTATCACATATTACACCCCCATTATGGTACTGGTTGGAGCTAGACAGATCTGCATTGCATTCTTGTATACCCTATGCATATAGGTTGCATACTGAGCCTCTAGCAATAGTGCTCCATCCATCACACCCCCCTACTAGCTCAGTACTTTCATAGTTTATTTCATGTTCATTTTGTCCTTTTTTATCTAGACATCCAGAAGACATTGATTTGTCTCATAGGTCAAGTTCAGCCTCTAGTAGACGTTAATACAGCTTTCTTTCTATCTTTCTCTCTCTCCACGTGACGTAGCTAAGGGAGACCTCTCGGCCATACTCATTAGCCCCATGCTTGATATTTTGGAGAGTGGTATACCATCTACAAGGGGCTGATGCTCCTCTCATATTTCTATGTTCCTAGTATTCCATGATGAGTTTCCATGGATAGTTTTGTATCACCCCAGGGAGATAGCTATGTTTTTGTTTCTATTTTATTTTCCATTCCATGATGAGATATGCCATGGACGTTATTGTATCACTTTGGTCTCATAGGCTGGGTCTTTAGTAGACGCTTAACATAACTTTCTCTACGCATGGGCATTTCAAGGCCTACACACACGGGGGCTTGGAGAGTGGGCAAGAACGACAAGAATGGAGGAGAGCGCTCTCATTTTATGCTTTCCCACCTTGGAGGCCAAGAAGGATTTCTTGGCCAAGCGCTCCGCCCTTAAGAAAACGAGCATCTTTTTAGGAGATGACCTCACCTTGGCACAGCTAGCACATATGAGGGAGTGCATGCCGGAGATTAGGGCAGCCAGAGAAAAAGGGAGGCTAGCATTTTACAAAGGAGGCAGAGTGGTGATACTAGAGAGACGCACCACCTGACGGTGCGAGACCTATGGGACCAGTCTGAGACTTGCAGTATGGAACTGCAACGGAGCATTGAGAATGGATGTGGGGGCCTTTGAGGACAGCTTCAGAGATAGGGACATCATCTTCTACTCGGAGACACATCAGGCCCCAGGCAGCACATTACCGAGAGTGGCGGGATACAGATGGGAGACGACTTGTAGACAGGAGGCCCGTTCGAAGCATGGTGGTCGCGGATCTGGAGGAGTTGCAGTTCTTTTTAGAGAGGAGCTTCAGCCAATCATCCATGATATGCGCCGTGATGAGAGCGCGAGGTACATGTGAGTCAGAGTGAGGCCAGATGAGGGTAGACCCCTATACATTGCTATATGTTACTTTCCACCCAGCACATCTCATTATGCAGTGCCCAAGGGGCAATCTCCATATATGATTCTAGATGAGGACATATGGGAGTTCTCCAGGGAGCGAGATGTTATCATACTTGGGGACTTCAATGCTCGAACGGCTAAGTACCAGACCTCCTTCTTTGACACTTCGGAGGAGATGTTGAGAGAGATAGATGTGGAGGAGATGTGTTTGACCCGGAGATCACAGGATGAGGTGGAGTGTACTGAGTATGGGAGATACCTCTTGGAGAGGGGGACTGCACATGGGCTGGCCATTTTAAATGGCCTAGAGAGGTATCCACTTGCCAGTGGCTTTACTTGCTTTCCACACAGACATGGGGCCAGCACAGTGGATTATGTTCTAGCCTCGCCAACCTTCATCCCGAGTATCCAGGATTTTGCGATTGGCCCCCGGCCCATCAGAGTTACGGTGGATCATGCACTTCTCTCCTTTATGGTGGATTTCCACTGCAGTACCCGCCAGGTTGGGCAGTCCTCCTATCACCCGAGATATACCTTCTATAGAGAGACTGATGGAGTATACACCGCAGAGATCTACAGCCTGTTGAGTGCAGAGGATCCACAGAGGCCATTAGCAGAGCTGACACAGATCCTGACAGAGGCTTTACATACAGCTGCAGCGACGGCCTTCCCCCACACACAGCCCATAGTACGACCACATCCTGGGAGCATGCCCCAGAATAGTTGGTATGATGATGATTGTAGGGAGCTCAGAGCCCGGCTATAGAGAGAGGTGGCCACAGGTGTTACTACATATAGACAGTCACGCATCATCTTCCGATCCCTCATTCGGCGGAAGAAGAGAGCATTCTTAGCTCGGCTGGAGAGAGACATCTATCAGTTGTTTTTGACTCAGGATTCTGGGGAGGCCTGGAGATTGCTTAGAGAGCAACCCTTGCCTCCGGCCATTACCTCTCCAGATACATGGGGCGAGTATGCAGCCTCCATCTACACAATACCAGAGCAGCCCTCCTGTCAAATCCCCACGGATCCCCTCGTGATCGATCTTGGTTCGAAACTCGAATCCTGCAAACAAACGAACAAACAACAAGCAAGGGGGTGCAGGCCTGACTCACCTCCCAACCATGACAGCCGTGGGCGAGCCCACAGTCTTGGCTGTCCCCACCGAGCCACGAGCTGAGCTAACTAGGTTGACGTACCGACCAATCTCCTCCTCATGACGTCCCATACCGCCACGAAGCTGCCCTCGCGGGCCTAGAGATTGCTGCCGGCCTCGGCTGCATAAAGCAGGTGCACGTCTGCACTAGATCCAGGCTCCAAGACCATAGAGCTCTCACAAACTCGCGAGACTCTCTGTATTCAATAACTAACCTTCGCCACCCTTTTATAGGCTCTTGGCTGGTCATCGGGCATCCACACTTGGCCGCCCGCCCGTCCATACTTGGGTGCCCGCCTGTTAGTATATCCCTAACTCAGCTCGTCAATCAGCCTGCCTAGTTCCAAGCTTCCCCAAGCCTCGAAACTAGTCTTGCATGCGTATAGCACACGGTAGATACCCACTGTGCACATGACACCTCCAGAGCGTTGTCCACCCACTTCTACCTTCTTCACAGCAGAGATGGTGAGGAGGGCCATCAACAGATTGCATACAGGGAGGGCACAGGATCATGAGGGCATTGTAGCCGAGCATTTCATACATGCTAGAGATATGATTGCAGACTTGCTAGCTCTCATGTTTAATAGAGCCATGTGTGAGGGGTTTCCTGGGACTTGGAGTACTTCCACGACTGTGCCAGTACTCAAGTCTCGAGATCCGAGCCTGCCGACTAACTACCGCACCATTATGATTGGTCACTCGCTGGCCAAGCTATATGCCTCTATTCTTGAGCAGGAGTTGAGCAGATGGGCAGAGAGACAAGGGGTCCAAGCTTAGGGACAGGCCGGATTCAGGAGGAGATTCTCTACTTTGGATCATATCTTTACCCTCAGGGCTATCATTGAGGAGGGCAGAGCACATGGGAGGAGGATCTACTATGGCTTTGTGGATTTCCGCAAGGCCTTTGACACAGTGCCCAGAGCTAGACTGATGCGCACGCTGCAAGACTTGGGGGTTCCATGCGAGCTCATTTGGGGTATTATGGCACTTTATGAGACAGTAGTTGGGCAGGTGCGGACTTCAGAGGGTCTCTCCCAGCCAGTACACTCCACTATAGGGGTGAAACAGGGCTGCCCGCTCTCTCCGACTCTATTTGGACTATACATTGATGAGATCTCTGATTATATTGGGACACGAGGGGACAGAGGAGCCCAGTTGGCTGTCACTTGGATACCTCTGCTCTTATATGCTGATGATATCAAATGGTATGCACAGGACAATGGCACTTGGATACTTTACATGCTTATGCACAGGACAATGGGCTCTTAGTTAACCTTGGTAAGACCAAGGTTATGGTGTTTAACACAACAACTCAGTGGGTTTGGAGATCAGCGCCTATTTTCACATATGGGCAGGAGACAGTGGAGTATGTTGACTCACACATATCTTGGAGTGGTGTTCACTGGGCCCACATTTTCCATGAGGGGGGTAACAGAGGCCAGATTGACTAGAGGATATGCAGCACTAGGAAGTCTAGAGAGGATGTGCTCATAGGTACAGTTTCAGGAGTCACGCACTAAGCTATGGCTTTTGACACGCTAGTCACATCGGCTATGCTTTATGGAGTATAGATCTGGGGGCCTAGCCTAGATCGTCACAATCGATCAGGATGCACATACGATGGATGGAGATCAATGGAGAGACCACTTGTGTCCATGATCTCCAGGATGATTCAGGCTAAGGCCTCGGTACCCCAAAGCCAAGATGGAAGCACCACCGATCGTAGTCGAGGCTCTTGCCAGATCAGTGTCCTTCATTCATAGCACCTGGGAGCTTCCCCGACACCGGTATGCACGACTTGCTTTAGAGTCCTCTCATCAGCTAGCCATGGAGGAAGACACTTCATGTTGGTATGCGCAGATAGCATCCTGGTTTGAGCTCCACGGGTTCAGTTTAGACAGACTTCCACCCTTCTAGTACTCTCTGGAGGCACACTCTCTCACCTTGACACATTCTGAGATTAGTAGAGTCATCAGACAGGACCTCATTCAGTTGGACACTAGGAGGACATGGCTAGAGCCCTCACAGGAGTTGGGGACGAAGATGGCTTTCTATAGAGACCATCTTCTCCGCACCACTGAGGATGGCTTTATACTTAGACCGAGCTACATGGATACCCATCTGTCTCATGGATTGAGGTGCGCCATTGGGCAGATCCGCAACTCCTCACATCAATTAGAGATAGAGACAAGCAGATTTACAGGCATACCTCCAGGGGACAGGATTTGTCAAATTTGTTGGATAGAGCTAGAGACGGAGGAGCACTACATCTGTCACTGCACAACATATTATGAGATTCAAGGGCGCTACCATTGCCTTTTCAGAGAGGGATTTGGACCACTGGCTAGAGTCATGGACTATTGTGATCAACGATGCTTGGGTTTTTATCTCCTGGAGATCCGCAGGCTCAGAGAGTCCATTATCAGGAGCAGACGCCCGACTGGCAGGGAGTCCACACAGAGACAGATTACTGACTTCTTTAGAGGGACTACCCGGGAGGACACACAGCCAACAGCCCAGCGGGCACCCCATGGGACTCTAGTTGAGAGAGCTATCCAGTTGGGCAAATCTAGATGCCCGAGGGTTCGCGGATCCTCACATCGGAGACGGTGCCTACACCGGAGGATTCAGAGCATCATTGCGAGGCATCGGGCTCGTCCGACCAGGCATCTCACTATGGCAGATATCCAGGCCATCCGGCAGAGACCCATGCTAGAGCTCCTAGGATGATTACGACTACAGCCATATACTGTTGTACTCACTGTCACTTTTGTACTCCCCCATATTCATGTATTCATGTATCCATGTACTCATGTACCCCATTTTGACCAATAGCATTAGCTTCCCACTCTCCCTAGTTGCTGCTTCCGGATGCCCCCTACTGATGTATTGTGGGGCTAGATACTTACCTTCAGTTCTTTCTTTTCTTTTCCAGACAGTGTATCAGATGTCACATGGTTGTAACTTTGGTCTCATAGGTCACTTTGGCCTTTTGAAGACGTTAATATAACATTTCATTTCTCTCTCTCTCTCTCTCTCTCTCTCTCTCTCTCTCTCTCTCTCAATGTTATTTAACAGTCATGAAAATCATCACCTGTCTTTTCGAAGCTTGAATGTTATCCGTGTTTGATTCAAGTTGAAGTCTTCCCATCCTGAAGGGCGCTCATATATAGCATAGGAGTAGAAGCCACTAGTCCCCCGAAGAAGAACAAACCTGTCAAAACATTACCGTTCAAACACCATGATGACAATTATTCTTGTGTGGCATTGCATATCAGTCTGTTTATTGAAGGAAAAAGAAAAATTCTCTGCTAAACTGATTGCATAACTCTATACCATAGGTAAAATAATCACCTCAAAATGCAGGGTACAGGTGACTAGAATCTAGATCTCTACAAACCAAGTTCCCTTCCAAGAGCCAAATATCCATCTCCTAAGTCACTAAATGAGGTCTAGAAATTATGAAAACTAGACTCAAAGCCTAGGAAGATCATTCTCAGCAAAGATATATAACCTCAAAAGAAGCCATATTAGGTGAACAAGTTCCCTACCCCCTCCCAATTAGCCAGGACAATTAAGAGCTTCCAGCAGCAGCAGCAAGCTATAGTGCCAGCTCCCCCACTCGCTCATTGGGGACAGCCAGTATCATGTCAAAGAGAGGTGGGATCTAACAATCAAGACAGACCTCACTATGCCACAAACAGATAAACCATTGCAGAAGTGATACATGCAATTTCCACATGGTCTAAGGCCATCTAGATTACTACTTTTTGGCACAAATGATCAAAAACTATTGTTTGTTAGATAAGAATCTAGCCATGTAAAGCCATTACTAAAGCAAATTACCTTTTATCAATGTTTAGTGGAACCATAGCTGGTTTACTATCCCGAACATAAGGCCGAACAAAAGAGACTTCCACCATATCGGAACTTGCATAAATAACATAATATGCAGTCCCATAGATGCTGCAAAGGTCATCCCAAAAGGTTAGCATAACATCAAGGTAACACAAAACCTACGATTTCAAGCATCAAGCATCTCAAAATGTAAGCAACAAAATTGTTTATCGTTTCTTTTAATAGAAATTGAACATCAAAGCTATAGCTGAAAGGTTGAGAGTTAAATGGATTATGAGACATTCGCAAGAGCTCCCCGTACCTGAGATGCCCCCCTACCCCCCCACCCCCCCCCCTCCTCTCCCACTGCCCTCTCTGCCACTTCACTGCCCCTGCCTCTGCTACCCATGCCTCTCTTTTCTGCAGCCCTGCCTCTGCTGCTCACGCGTCTTTGCTTCCCATGCCTCTCTGCTGCCTGCACTGCACCCCCTCTGCTGCCCCCTTTCCACTGCCTGCCCTCCTCGTCCTGCTGCTTGCCCCACTGCCTGCCCTTTCCTTCTGCCTTCCCTGCTTCTATCCCTCCTCCCCTGCAGTCTTCACCACAGAACACTTTCCATCAGGGTTCTACTCGGCCTTTTTCCATCAGCAGATTAGCACCATGGCTAATCATCCCCCCCCCCCCCCCCCCGGCCCGGCAAACCATAAATTTTACAGAAGCCTGCGACCCTTTTCGCTGAGATCGAAAAAGACACCAAGACGACCCTCGTTGCCAAAATCTTCGGGTCCCATCCGTCCCGTCTCCGGGCCCGTGATTGGGTACTTGCAGCGTTGCCCTTCCATTTTGCACTCCATTTCAAAGATGTTAGGTTTCTTGGGAGGGGTTTCTTCCAGGTGAACTTTGATGCTGAGGTAGCAGCCTGAGAGGTGTTGAAGGGCATCCATTCCCATTGGGCCCAAGGAAGATGTTCTTCCTACCCTACACCAGCTATTTCGACCGTGCTGAAGAAGACCGGAACCGCTTTCCTCTTACACTCAGATTCCCAGGTCTTCCATTCTCATATTGGCCGATGTTGGAGGCCTTTTGGGCTGGTCCTATACGTGGCCCCTATCGCTGCCTTGCCGACCTCTGCCACCAGCCCACGTGGTCACTTCCTCGGCACTGTCCCCAGGGTTACAGTGCTTGCTTGTGACTGAGTTTTTAAGGACTTTATGCTGCTTCCGAGACCTGACGGTCCATTGAAGCAACATATGGAGATTGCACGTAGACCTGACCAGTGTCGGGTCTATCACCAGTAGGGGCACTTTGTCAGGGACTATCATAGGGCTAGGAGTCGTATAGGAGACGGTGCAAACACGCCTCTCAGGCAACACAACCTAAGACTTCACCTCGGCTGTCACCAATTGGCCGACCATTTGGTCCATCTCCAGTTTTGTGTCTCGTTCACTTGAGGCCAGGCCGGTGTCTCATGTGAAGAGGCCAGTATTTTTTTGCTTAACATGGACGGGAACCAGACTAGTGCCACCCGTGTGTTAGCAGGATGAAGTCGTATGGACGGGAGCCAGACTGGTGCCATCCGTGTATGACCTGGACTGTGTTTTATCCATGGGATTGTCACGCCATGGAAGAACCACTATTTGTGCCATGTCTTACCTATGGGACTGTCACTCCATAGGGAGGCTCGTGCCTGGAACTGTGTTTTACCTATGGGACTGTTACTCCATAGGAAGACCAGGATTTATGTTTTATGTCGTGCCATTTTTGTGCCCGACAGATATTTTGTACTTGTTCCATGAACGGGAGATATGTCCATGATACTATTTAGATCATTGCCTAGTTGTTTTGTGCCTCAGGGAGTCAAGGACACACAGTTGCAGAGAGAGAAAGCGCAGCTAGTTTATGAGAGTGGGATTAAGACATCTTTTTTCCCTGCCACCCATCTTTTTTCCCTGCCACCCATATGGGACATTGTGGGTAGCACAAGTCACCTGAGTGGTTGAGATTCCCCCCTTATTTGGTTGAAATCTCCCTTTTGTATATTTTTTCATACTTAATAGAAGTCTCTTTTATAGGGGAAAAAAATGGAGAGCAAAAAGATTAAGAATATGAATGTTAATAATTGAGAAAAAGCAACTAAATGTAAAATCTGATTTTTTTGAAACCAACTAAATGTAAAAGCTTCCAAAGATAGTTGCTCACACATCAAAATTGTCACGTCCTCCGGGCTCATTCCAATTGAGATCCCAATACCTATTTTGAATAAAAGGCTCATCACCATGGCTTAACAAATTTAATCTTGTCTTATCTTTAAGGGGCAAAGCAAAGCAAAATTACTTTACCCTCTATTTGTCTCTTTGTTCAAAACCTCCAACAAGTTATCAACCCCCCCAAAGCGAAGGCTAGTGACAATGCCTCCAGGTTTTGATAGAGTGACCTGGAGAATGCCATTATCCAACACGACCTACAGAGAAAACATGCACTTTTTATTATTAAAAACTTCAAACTGATCCACATAATTTAATTGTACCGAAAAAAAAAAATTTTTTGACGACCCATGTATTTGGAAACTATGGGAAATTTTGCTAGAAAAATTCAATTACATAATTTCCTTGATCGATCAAGCGTACGTCACGGCCTGGCCTGGAAAAATGTACGCACAAGAAATTTACCTTAAATTTTCATAGCCTAATTTCTTTGTAGCTCATGCAGTGAATTAGCACATGTGATCATTCTATGGATTGAGCAAATTTTTTGGTTTTAAATGTCCTCGAATTGGCAGAGTGCAAACCTGTTCATGGTGTTTGTATGACGCAAGAATCCGAGCTTACAATGGCAGCGTAATGTCCACGCTTAGTGTTGTGCGTGTGTGAGAGAAAGAAAGAAAGAAAGATAGATAGATATATTAAGCGTCTACTAAAGACCCAATGGGCCTATGAGACAAAGTGATACAATGATGTCTATGATATATCTCATCATTGAATGGAAAATAAAACAGAAAGAAAACATAAACATAGCTATCTCACTGGGGTGATACAAAACTGTCCATGGAATACTAAGAACATAAAAACATGGGAGCGACATCAGCTCCGAGTAGATGGTATACCACTCTCCAAAATATCAAGCATGGGGCTGATGAGTATGGCTGAGGGGTCTCCCTCAGCTATGTCACGTGGAAAGGTAGCTCAATGGCGGTGGAGCATGTCTTGGATCTGGGCTGATGAGGTGATCATGGTCGACGGGGGGGTCGAGGGCGTCGGGCACGCTAGAGTGCAGAGACTCGGTCCGAGGTAACTAATCTCGGGCGAGGTAGGTCCAGAGCAGCTCGTGGAGGGTCCACAAGATCTCGGGGGGGTCACTCACAAAAAATGTGAATATCACGTGCGTTCAACAAAAGCATAATTTTAATTTATGAAACTTACAGAAATATATTTACATAAGGGTATGATTTAAAAAAAATTTAAAAAAAATTACAGATTCATAAAGAAAAGGGGATATTATATAGATTAAAAAATTCACAAATAAGGGATTTAAAATATAGGCCTTGAACGTACGTGATAGGGATATTTTACATATAGTGACCCCTCCCCGAGCACAAGATCCACTATGTCGGTGTCCTCCACCTCCTAGGTCCGGAAGAAACTGGTGATGGTTGAGGGAGGGTGCGGGTGGCTGGGGCCGAGAGGCGTTCTCAAGAAGGTGATTGTGTACGTTTTAAAATGAGGGAGTTCACAAATCATAGCCCGCCCAGTTATACCGCCCACTTGAATGAGATGTCCAAGACTCCTCTTTTGGTACAAACTGAATGTGATTGGATGTCCAAGACTCCTCTTTTGGTACAGACTAAATGTGATTGGATGTGAAAAAGCCATATCAAAATATTGTTACATGTCACCCCTCCTTCTTGGAGAAAGCAATTTGATTGGTTGAACCTGGCAAACTCCCCCACCTATGGGCAAACTCCCCCACCTATGGGCAAGCCATGAGGTGGTTGCTAACTAGGATGTGAAAAACTTTAGGCTAGGAGAAGTGTGTAAGTGATTGAAGATTGGATGGTCAATCATTTGCTTCTCTTATGGGAATGTTTTTTAAAAAAGATTGTAAAGTGATTAAGTGACTAAAAGCTAATGTTCCTATGGGAGGGAGTGAGGCATCAGCCCACCAACCCTTAGGTCCACGACCACTTGAAATGCAGGGGTTTCCTCCACTTGGGTTCCAGAATTCTGTTATTGGGGTAATCACAAAGCATAAGAACCCACGTGGGAACTAATTTTAAACATTTTTTTAGCATTGATTTCATTCATTCCCATCATACAAGAGAATACAACGAGTAGGAAAAATCAAACACCGATGCAAGTAGGCTATATTTGTTGCAAGGTTCTTCCAAGAGCTTCATCATCATGTAACATGTAAAAAGAATCCGGCCCCCACCCATCTGTAGGCCAATACGTCGGCCACCATGCTCCCCTTTTCTCCTCTTTTACTTCACGACATTTGGCCTATGGGGTCACCCAAGCTAGGGAGCATCATCACCAAGGGGGCCGCTCTACTTGAGGACCCTTCACTAGCGAGCCTGAACACCCCAAAGTTGCTAATCCTGACCTCACCCAAGCCAAACCAAAGGACCCAAGTCAAGGCTGGTCATACCCTAGACTCGCCACTTCCCATGACGAGTGCGAACTCTCTTGATACCCTCATTCACGACATTTGGCCTATGGGGTCACCCAAGCTAGGGAGCATCATCACCAAGGGGGCCGCTCTACTTGAGGACCCTTCACTAGCGAGCTTGAACACCCCAAAGTCTCTAATCCTGACCTCACCCAAGCCAAGGCTAGTCATACCCTAGACTCGCCACTTCCCATTCACGACATTTGGCCTATGGGGTCACCCAAGCTAGGGAGCATCATCACCAAGGGGGCCGCTCTACTTGAGGACCCTTCACTAGCGAGCTTGAACACCCCAAAGTCGCTAATCCTGACCTCACCCAAGCCAAATCAAAGGACCCAAGTCAAGGCTAGTCATACCCTAGACTCGCCACTTCCCATGACGTGTGCGAACTCTCTTGATACCCTCGTTCATCTTATTTTTCGGCTTTGAATCCAATCTTCTTTATTAGCGTTTACTTCATTTTCTTTAACATAACCATTGCATAAAGACATCATTAAGAGTAACTATGGTACTCAAATAATATTTTTTATTACCATTATTTATAAATTAGTTGTAAACACGAACACCAAGACCTAGATTAAGAGAAGATAACCCTTTCTACTTATGCATACCAAGCTCTCCATTGAGGAAGAAATGAAAACTCTCTTTAATCTCCTACACTCTTGCAAAACCCCTGCTTCTCTCATAGTACAAGATAGAGGAAACCATAGCATTTAATGTGCCTAATATACATAATTAATTCCTCTCTCAATTTAAAATAGCATTTCTCTACTTAAAGAGACATAAAAACCTAACCCTAATCAACCATATAAATCCATAAACTCAGCACTATAAAATGGAAACTACAACAAAAACTACTCTACTCTTTTTGAGAGTTAGGGAAGGTGAATAATATATCTTCATGTAAATCATAAAAGAGACGCTTAAGCTAATTAAAAATTAAAAAACCATAAAGTGAGTAGAATTTTTCTGAGATAAATTCTCACAAAGAGCCTAACATTAGCAAGAAAGTGATTAAAGTATAGCTTAATCATATAATTTCACTTGTCTACCATTAAGCACATAATTTCACTTGTCTACCATTAAGCACATAATTTCACTTGTCTACCATTAAGCACTCCATTGGTTAACATGGTTTCACCCACGCGACTTACTATAAGGTGCTTTGCCATCTTACCCATGTGAATGGGCACTTAACTTTTGTAAGACAATGTTCGGACATATAAAATAAACTTACCACGGGAAAAGTCTATGCACTTAGTGTACATAGTTGCTTAAGACTAGTGATATAAGCAAGACCATTTTTAAGTTTTTTTTTCCATGAAAGAGACTTCTATTAAGTATGAAAAAAGCATACAACGAATAAGCCAAAATATAATAGAATCACCCCAATATGTAAGGTGATCTCAACCATTGAGGAGCATCATGATGCCATGAGAGACCTGTGGGACTAGAGGAAAAGAAAATGCCATGGTCCCACTTGCGCATAAATATAACGCGCTTTGCCTACGTGGAACGAGAGGACCCCTCAATACGAGCCCAAGTAGCCATTAGAGTATGGATGATATCACCCCATATAGTACTAATGCACTAAGACTCAAAAATCTAGACACCTTCAATAGCCTCCATGATCTCGTTCTCTAGATCTACCATGTTGTAATACTAGCAATAATCTGTCAACTCATGTCAATCCTTTGTCTGGGGGGTGTATAATCAGAGTGAGGGACATCCTGCACAATAAACCATGCTGGGCAATACCTCTACGAATGAAAATAGTCGAATCTGTATCACTACCCTCATAGAAAAGCTGTAAACCAGACTGGGAAAGCCAAGCAACTGCCCCCCAAGTCACATGCATAGCATGGCCATTCAATTTGCCCATAAGTTGGGCTATAGAACCCCAAATATGCTATGCAGTGTTGCATCCTCATAAACAATGTTGTACAGTCTCAAAATTTTCCGCTCATCTCAGGTAAGTAGGTGTTGCACCGAAAACCGATCTCCACTGATTGGTGGGAAGACCACCATGTAAGTAGGTGTTACACCGAAAACCGATCTCCACCACCACTGATTGGTGGGGAGACCACCATGTAAAAATAACTAAAAGAAATGAGAGATCTGACTCCTTTGTATGAATGCCAAAGCCTATGCTAATACATGTGCCTGCTGTGTCACTAGAGAGATATCATTCTCCCAATAAGGCCTAGAGTAGGGATCCTGTGCATGTGTCGTGATGAGAAGCATGGCATTCCAGACTGTGAAATTGAAAAAGGGAAGGCTTTTCAATGGATTAAAGGCATCAATCCACTCCCACTCACCTGGATCCCACAGACGATATCTAATAGGACTACCACCATATAGCCACAAACACCAAGAGCCATGAGTCACTATTTGAGGAGAAGGATCAATGAACCATTGCTTCTCCAAATGACTAACAATCCTCACTAGACTAAGCGTAGTATCTAGGATGATCCCCTCCATGCTACATCTACTCAATCTCCCTCTAGGCATGATAGAATAGCTGATGCAATATGTAGCCTCCTGGCCTGGGAGAGGTATGCCTATCCTCGAAAAGACTCCCAGCCTACTCGGATGATAATCTCCATGAAAGGTCCCAGAGAGCCACTTATACGGTATAGCTACATCAGTATGATCAATATGTATGTGAGAGCCCCTAAGATGTTGAATGGATGTAGCTCTCCGATCCATTGGAACTAAGAACTGTGTATGCACATCTCTCCCATCCTGACCACTGCATGTAATGAGATGCACCAAGTGACCGACTGGCTCATCCCTAATGAACGCGTTCCACATAATAGGTTGTCAGTCAGCCTCATCCCAAGACCCAGGACACCTTTGTCCTCACAAGAATGGTTCCATTCTCTAACAATGGTTGTAGTAAGAGGGGATATCAGCCTCTGTGAACAAAAACCGTGTGCTGGGCACAACCAATCTCTCCCAACACGGGATGTACATCTAGAAATTTGAGATAAGAAAAAATCCTTCCAAGGCTCACTGCCTACTAGTAGGAAACCGTTTGACCATAAGTTTGCAAAGCAATGCCCTCCTACACTGAACATTTGGATCAATAATATTCAGCCCCTTCTCCTGTGTTTGAGCTGAATAATTGTAAGCCAAGCTACCCTGGCATGTGTGTCTGTGGTGCCATCCAAACCCGACCAAAGAAAATTATGGATCAACCTCCACAATTGACCAATGCACACACGAGACAAGCACCATAAACCAAGCCAAGGCAAGCAATACCTGATTGGCCACTAATGCTCTGGAGACTAAATCTAATCTCCTGGATCTCCAATGAAGGAGCTTCTTCCAGATACTCATAAGTACCAGAGCAAATTACTACACATGAGAAATATCAACCCCAACCTAGCATCCCAAATATCTAGCAGTGTATCCTCTATTGATCCAAGTAAAACCACATTCTGCACCCCAAGAAACTCTCGGTGAGTAGCTTATCCAAAAACCAATAGATTTATGCCAATTAGTGAGTGCCCTTGCTGCCAACAAAACTCTTCTAGTGCCACTCGAAAGGAACATAAACATGTGTGAGGTCTCCAAGAATATGGCTGTGTCATCAGCAAACTCATAGTCAACCAGTTCCTCTTGACTCTATGAAGAGGCAACCCCAATCCAAAAATACTAGCAATGGAAGATGCTCATGGCCTTTGCAACTATGATATATAATAATGGGGCTAAGGGGCAACCCTGCCATACTGAGCGAGAGATCTATGATCAGCCTAGTGTGAAAACTAGTCATTTGTATATAAGTCATTTTTTATAATAAGCAATACATAATCATTCCCTTGCAATAGTTTTCTTGTAAGCTCTCCTTCTTTCCTCTTCTTACTTACTTGTATTATTTTGTATTATTTTGTTTTTATGCTTGCTAGATGGATGCATACTTGAATAGGTTTGATTATAGGTTTCCCTCTACGATTGGCTTCTTCTTTTCCCGCTTTTTGTGAGAGAAGGTCATCGTGATTATTTTGTTTTTATGCTTGCTAGATGGATGCATACTTGAATAGGTTTGATTATAGGTTTCCCTCTACGATTGGCTTCCTCTTTTCTCGCTTTTTGTGAGAGAGGGTCATCGTGAAGGACCATCTCTTCTTTAAGGCATTGAGAGCTTTCTCTTTACCCCTTCCTTGGTAAGGAGCATTCTAGTGTGACAATGGAGTGAGCACATGATGGACGAGCTAGTATACCTACAATGGGAAGTTGCATTTGTGGCTCGAATAATGCAAGACCCAATGACAATTCCACCACTACCACATGAATACATAGAAGACATGCTGAGGATGACATTCAAAATGGGAAGGGGTTTTATAACCAACATATCAGCTAGAGGCTTAGAGATGGGTAAAACCAAGACAATCCATATCTTAAGGATGATGACTAGATTTTATGAAATTAGAGATCTTATTCAGTACCTAGAAAAATGTGATCGAATTTGTCAGGTCATGGGATGGACTGATCATCCCACACCGAGATCTCTTCATTTAGGCTTTGGCTTAAAGGCAAACCAGGCTAGTGGTTTAAGTCTCTAAACCCACTTGTTGAGAAGGCCATCTATGAGGTCTTAAGACACACTTTCATAGTGAGATTCTCGCTGAGTTGAGCCAGATGGAGCCTAATTGCACAGATATATAACCTCAAGAATGAGGAGGGAGAAATGATGTGGATTACATTACTAGAACCAAGTATATCCACATGAGATACAACACCCACAAGAGACTAGATGACTTCTCCCTTATCGATCAATTTATGATCGGTCTCAAGACCAAGAGGATGCACGACTACATCTTGTCTAGGCACTACATCTTGATTAGCGTAGACCTATTGGATAACCTGCAAGATAGGGTTGTAGAAGTTGTCCACCTAGAACTAAGAGATATGGGATGCATCATCCAAAGCCTCGTCTCATTGGCCAAGGTTGACCAACCAAACACCAGCTAAAGTCCTAGTCAAGGACATGAGCATGGATGAGTTGGCAGAGAATTAACTCAATTGTTTAGGCTAGTAGTGGGGGCAGGGATAGTCCCAAGGGCAACCTCAAGGCCAAGCCCAGCCAGCACTGCAAGCAAGACACCCACATCTATTCTCACAAAGGGATATGGCTTGGTGCACAATCTACCAAAATCATACAAGCACAGAGTGTCCAAATGCTAAGTCATAGAGACAAGAATCTCGGGGGGTTCACCTAAAAATATGTAAATATAGCACCTGCTGAGTTCAAATGAAGGGGTTATTTAATTCAAAATTTTAAGTTAAATTTATAGAAACACATTTATAATAGGGTTTTTTTAATCAATTTTGGGAAAAAAGCCGTAATTTCATAAAGAAAAAGGGGTCATTTTATTCATGAAAAATTAACAGGTAAGGGGTTTTTTAATACCCCTTGAACACACGTGATACATAGGGTTTCTTAGTAGTGCACCCCCTGAGACAACAATAGGATTGTGCTCATTACCAGCACCATGGGAACCACAATATAACTCATTGTTTTGGTACTAGAGAAACCCAACATCATAACCTATGCTCTCAGTGCCAAAGCAACCACTAGCCCTACCACCCCATACCAAATACTTCTCAACCGATGCACAACCCCACACCCTGTTGAGATGTCAAGCTCAATATGAGCTAACACTCATGAGGCGCCTGCATGATTGTTTGACATTTACATCACTAGCGGGTTTGGTAGCTAGCACCGACATATCTTCACTAGAGATTCTACAGCTGGACTACACTGACTAGTCTACACCTACCCACTCCACTTATCATGTTCATATTATGGATTGCTTGTATATACCACGTGAGTTATCGGTTGATATAAAGAACATAACATAAACACCTACATGCACGTCTAAGACAAAATGTGAACATACAAAAGTGGCAATGAAGCCTTTCTTACCCATCCTACCAAGATGTGATGTATGCTTAGCCTAAAGCCTAACTCATGATGCATCTATGTTAGGAATAAAAAAGCATGTGTATATAGACCTAAAATTTAAGATAGACATTAGTACATAGCTATAGACTAAATATTACATACCTTTTGTTGATCCCTATGTGTCTTGAGTCGCATCTCCCACCAAAAGGCCCTCCACGACACTCGAGACGTGTACTAGTAGTGGGGCAGGTATTTTCTACCGCCACTGCACAATATCTCCTACACCTTTTGAAGTCACATCCAAGAAGTTAGAATAAAAAATAAATGCATGTATCAACAATTGTGAGTTGTGAAACACTCATTCATCAAGCTGTCACTGAATTTCATATCACCACGCAGACATAGGTTGCAACAACAAACAACGAGTCTAAATATAGATTATAACTAGAGACAATACTTACTAAGTTCATATGATGCAAAAAAATTGAACATCTTATGAATACCTTTATTGCAAACTCATACATAACTGACTTTAACGAATAGTTGCTATAATTTTTATTTTGTTCTAATGGCAAATAGGTGCCGACTCATCCTCCGGTACACCGTCTCCTACAAGCTCCTGTGTGATAAGGTGAGGAGGTGTGTCCTCGTCTCCATTGACATCTTCTGCGACGTTCTCTAGGTCTATGTAGCATGAAGCTGATGAGGCACAAACATACTACTAGCAGAGAATTCTATGTTGGTGTGTGAATTGTCGAGGCACTCATCGACAAACATGATGGCAATGCCGTATTCATGAGCTAGAGTTTGGAAGATGTCATGATGCACCGGTATGAGAGAGACATGATCAACCTATGGTAAGTGATATTTCTTTTTCTAAGAATTCTACATTGACTCATTCAAATTCTATATGATCTTAATAGACAAAGTGATGTATAACATGCATCTAGGTATAATCATCATGGCCAAATCGAGTTACACATCTTTTGATGATGACGATGGCTTTCATGGGCTTGATCGATCTCTGCTTCCTCGCACGCACCACAGTCAAGCTAATTTTCAATCACAAATGGAGGCATGTGTGCACTAATTACCTCTTGGTTCTCAGTTTGAGACGTCTAGTGATCATTCCTTACCCAATTGCCTACTACCTGTTATACAGACATATAATCACAGACATTATGGTGCGGCTGGTTGGGTGCATCACTTCTAGCTGATAGAGACGTTTTCAGCTTCTGGGTTGCTCGCTATGTGATTGCGACATCCTCGATTTGCAGATGGGGGTCAAGGTCTTTTTACTGCATAGGATTTACATGTCCCAGTTCACCCTGAGGTCACTCTTATGATATTTTGTGGACCTATCTATTCATGGGGTCCATAGCATTAGCTTGCTCACTATATCAAGAGTATGACAACATATGGGCTATGTGTTAATGCTGCCTCTCTTGCTGGAAGATGCATTATCCATAATGAATCGCAAAGATTGTATATTGATGGTGGCAAACCTTACACTCAAGGAAATATATCAGGGCTAATCAACAGTAGGAGAGGGAGGAATTAAAGAACTAATTGTACTTTTGTGGAATGTGACACTAGTCATAATCCAATCCACATGAGTAGAGATGTACCTAGATACATTTTAGTCAACGCTGTGCTGGTGAATTATGGTTGGCAGAGGTGACCGCCAAATCCACATAGAGAATATATGTATTTATAACATTTTTAGTGCACATGTCTTTTGTAATGGGCTTCAATCCATGACAATCTACTAGTATATTTATATTTTTCACTTATTATATCTTGTAGCACCAAAAGGTCATATTAATTTGACTATATTTGAAACATCACGTGTATATGATGTGAGAATTTAATTTGAAATGTGTTTACTTGTGCTTTATTATCATTTATCTTATTATGAATTATTATGTCTTTATGATTGTCTAATTCATATTGGATCACAGGTTCCAAACTATGATATTGCAGAGGATGTGCACTTATATCGTCAAGGTCACTCTCGATTGTCACAGTAGAGTGTATGCGGATTCTTAGAGCACATGATCCTAGTACTTTTCAAAGGTTGAGAGAGTAATATGCATGCAACCTGACGACGTGGAGCATGAAGCTGACGACATGATTGGATTTCTTGATGATTGGTTTCAGAGTAATACAGATGTCAATGATACTCATGAAAAATATCTCCAAGAAGAAGCACTCACAAAGATATATGAGGGTTCTTCTATGATGAGATTATCTATGACTTTCCTCATCATCATGAATCTCCAAGCTCGCTACTCTTGGAGCAATGTTTCAGTTTCAGCATTACTAATGTAAGTGGATCATATAAAATAATACTTGGATGCTAATTGATAGGGTATATTTATTTTCCTAATAAACTATTGTTGTCAGATTACTTTCTAGTAAGATTCTACTACCCGATAACACCATCCCTAAAACAAGAAACGAGGCACGAAAGATGATGATGAGTCTTGGAATTCACTATACAAAATGATCCACACATGCATCAATGATTGTATTTTGTGTCGAGCAGAGCATAAAAACTCTATTCTTTGTCCCAAATGCAGTGCCCCACACTTTAAGGAGGGAGCAACACTTATTCCTCAAAAGGTTCTAAGATATTTTCCATTATCCCCACAAATAGAGTCCTTATTTTGGAGCCCAGAGTTGTTAAAGCTTATGGATTGGACAGAAAAGAATGTGAGCACAGAAGGGATCCTACGCATTCCGTCTAACTGTAGAGCTTTCAAGCACATTAATAAAACATGGCCAGAATTTTGTCAAGAACCCCGTCACTTAAAACATGGACAGAAAAGAATGTGAGCACAGAAGGGATCCTACGCATTCCGTCTAACTGTAGAGCTTTCAAGCATATTAATAAAACATGGCCAGAATTTTGTCAAGAACCCCGTCACTTAAAACTTGGTGTTGGTCTTGATGGAATCAATCCAAGGGACCCTACACATTCTGTTTGACTATAAAGCTTTCAAGCACATTGATAGAACACGGCCAGAATTTAGTCAAAAACCCTGTCACTTAAAACTTGGTGTTGGTGTCTCGATGGAATCAATCCATTTTTGCATAGATCAAGTAAGTGGTCAACTTGGCTGGTGGTGCTGATCAATTATAACCTACCACCATTCATGTCCATAAAGAAGGTCTAATATTGAGTTTACTAATTACAGTTACATGGACAAGGAACATGGTCTGAAATTGTATCCACCTGATATGTTTATCCTTCTTGAAAACTCTAACTCAATACAACACTTCAATGTAGGAAAACAAAAAATCAGTGTGTATCTAGCACCACTCATCGAATATCTACAACAACTTTGGAAAGGGATAAAAGTGCTTGACATGTCTAAGCCTATAGGCGAATGAGGCTTTGAGGTTTGGGGCATTCTAACACGGATGATTCATGACTATCCTTCCTATGGTTATTTTCAGGCACATGATTGCAGTTAATTTGTTTGGATTTGAAGTGACGTGAAATAACAATTGTACTAAGACTTCGTTTGTTTGTATGTCTATTAACAAAGGGTTACAAGGCATGTCTACCATGCAGAGATTGGCTACGATCAAAATATAGCAAGAATCTCAACAAGAATATATATCTCCTACATAAAACATTTCTGTGGGGCGAAAGGACACATATTGCGATCGAAAGAATTGACAAGACATTTCAATAGAAGGATTGAGACGAGCGTGCCCTATACGAATGACTTCTATGGACTGGTATAGAAAATGTACAATTGGACCTATTATAGACCCAGATGCAGAGCTCATAAGCGACGAGGAAGACGAGGATTGTCACAAAGAAAGAGGGAAAAAATCAATGACACGTGAGATTTCAATATGGTATAGTTTGGAATATTGGAAAGAAATAAAAATCACACATATTCTTGACCCCGTGAATATTTTCAAAAATGTTGGACACTCACTTTGGAAACATCTTGTAGATATAAAAAATACAGAGGTTATGTGAAGAGGGCAGATTTGAAGGAACAAAACTATAAACCATCTTTATGGCGGCCTATAGTAAGTCCTAAAACCGGAAAGACAACTTATCATCACGCACCATGGGTACTGAGATAAAGGATGAGATGAGGACGATCAATGATAGGATGAGATCGATTCCGTTTCCTAAAGAAGGCAACATGAGTAGTAGACCACTTGAGATAATTCATAGCGATGTATGGGGTCCTGCACAAAACCCATCCATTAAAGGCAGCTTGTATTATGTGACATTCATTGATGATTTCAGCAGAATGACTTGGATTTACTTTCTTAGAGAGAAAAGTGAAGTGTTGGGAAAGTTTATGGACTTCAAAGCTTTTGTAGAGAAGCAATATGGCTCTTGGATAAAATGTTTGAGGACAGATGGAGGTGGTGAATACACCTCACATGCTTTTGAGCATTTCTTGAGAAAGCATGGCATAAGAAGGCAGTTAACTTGCAGGTATACACCTCAGCAAAATGGTGTTGCTGAGAGGAAGAATAGAGTCATTTGTGATAAGGCCAAGGCAATGCTCAATGAAAAGAGCATGCCAGATTATTATTGGGCAGAAGTGTGTGCCACAGCGGTGTATGTACTTAATAAGACACCCACAACAGCCATAAGATACCCACAACAGCCATATATGGAAGTATGCCAGAGATGCGGCTTACAGGTTTTAGGCCAGACATTGGACACCTCAAAGTTTTGGTTGCATAGCTTATGTACATGTGCCTGATGGGCGACGAGAGAAGGAGGAAGTTGGATCCTAAGGCAGAAAAGTGTGTGTTTGTTGGATATGCACAGGATCGCAAGGCATATAAATGTTACAATCCACAAACTAGGCAAGTGGTTATCTCACGAGATGTGGTGTTTGATGAACTTGCTAGTTGGTACAAAGCAAAGGATGAGGGTGTCATTGATTCTCTTGATATGTTAATGTGTATGTGAACTTGCCACAAGCAAGTTCTATTTCTATGTCTGGGCCAGCAGAGTCTGAGAGTAGCACTATACGCCCATGGTCAAGACGCTTGAGGCATGAGAGTGTGAGCACTGGGAGTAGTGCTGTGGATAAAGGAAAAAAGAAGGTTGAAGGAATTGGCATTACAGGTTATGAGTCGTCAAGTTCAGAAAGTTTGGATGAGGTACTTGGCATACCAGTTTTACGCACACCTGGTGCAAGCCAGGATAGATATGTGCCTCCACATACTAGAGTGACAGTGTTCAGAATGCATTGCGGAGATCCCAAAGGGTCAGGTATCCAGTGGTGTGACAGGATGACATATCGTGACTTTAATATGCATTACGCATATATGACCTCTTTGGTGAAGCATGTGGAACCTACATGCTATACAGAGCTATACAGAAGCTATTGGAAAGCATGTATGGGAGAAGGCAATGGATGTTGAGATGGACGCTTTGGTTCATAATGAAACATGGGATTTAGTTGCCTTACCACAAGGCAAAAATGTCATTGGTTGCAAATGGGTTTACAAGGTGAAATGCAGGTCAGATGGTTCTATTGAGCGCCATAAAACACGATTGGTAGCTAAGGGTTATGCACAAACCCAAGGCTTGGACTATGATGAAACATTTAGTCCAATTGCAAAGATGGGAATAATGAGAGCAGTCATTGCTATGGCTACAGCAAATGGTTGGGAAATGCATCAAATGTATGTGAAAAATGCATTTCTAAATGGTGATTTATAAGAAGAAGTTTATATGGCACAGCCAGAAGGATATGTACACCCAAGGTATCCCACTCATGTGTATGCAGATTAAAGAAAAGCATTATATGGTTTGAAGCAAGCACCTCGTGCTTGGAGTGATAAGATAAGCCGATATCTTATCTCCCTTGGATTTCAAGTTTCTACAGCAGATTCTTCACTCTATGTGAAGAAAACAAATCATGGGATTATCTTACTTGTCATCTATGTGGATGATTTGATTGTCACAAGGGAGATCATGCTACAGATGTTATGCATGTCAAGAAGGCATTGAGTGGGCAGTTTGACATGAAAGACTTGGGTGAATTGAGATATTTTCTTGGGATTGAAGTGAGCAAAGACCATGTAGGTACATGGTTAGTGCAACGCAAATATGCATTGGATATGTTGGCAAAATATGGGATGACAGGGTGTAAGCCAATGAGTACACCTTTGGAGTAGAATGTAAAGCTGTGGGCTGATTTTGGTGAAGAGTTGGATGATCCATCTATGTATAGAAAGATGGTTGGGCAGTCTTATTTACATTACTATCACACGCCCAGATCTTAGTTATGCTGTGGGGCTAGTAAGCCAATTTATGCAGAGCCCCAGAAAACCTCATTTGGATGCAGTGAGACGCATTATGCGATATGTAAAGACCACTGCACATTATGGTCTTCTTTATGAGCATGGTAAAGGCTTGGATGTACATGGCTACATAGACACAGATTGGGCAGGTAGCTTGTATGACAGGAGGTCTACTAGTGGTTTTGCCTTTACATTTGGAAGTGCAGTGGTGAGTTGGAGTAGCAAGAAGCAACCTACTGTTGCTTTATCTAGTACAAAGGCTGAATACAGGGGTGCAGCCATTGCTACATGTGAAGGAGTATGGTTAAAGAGTCTCTTGGCTGATTTGGGTGATGGCAAGGTTGTCATTTATTGTGACAACATGTGGAGCATACAGTTGGTCAAGAATCCAATTTTTCATACGTGGACCAAACTCATAGAGGTCCACTATCATTTTGTCAGAGAGAAAGTGCTGGATGGTACAGTGGATTTGCAGTATGTGAAGATTGAAGAGCAGGTGGCCGACATCTTTACAAAGCCACTTAGCAAGGAGAAGTTTGAGTACTTCCATACTATGTTGGGAGTACGTGGGATGAGCTTGAGGAGAAGTGTTGAGAGCTTTGATAGCCCAAGCTCATCTACATCTTCATCTATGGTAGTACATCATGAGCTTGAGAGAGGCTATTGAGATTCAAGCTCGATGTCAGCGTGTGCCAGCTGCACTATGTGCTGGCATGTTAGGTAGCAGCATGTGAGACATAAATGACCGCGTCCAGCTGGTCATAGTGCGTGGACATTAGCTAGGGTTAGGTGTGTGTGGACATAACACATAGTGTGTGTTGTGTATTATGGATTATGGCTTTATGCATTGTGTGAGAAGGGAGATGGCTTTCCTCTATGGTTAGGGTTTGCAATATACATTAGGCTTTGCTCCTGTGTGTGTGTCTCCTCTCCCTCTACCTGTTTTTCATCACACTGATTGCCAGTTGAAGCCCAAAACTCCATTTTCTCCTTCGATGATGGATGTCATTATTTCCCAGAAAATTAATGGGTAAATCTTGTATGCCTTGTAGATGCAAGATGCTTAGACTAAATGTCTATATTGGACTGGTCGGATGACTACTATACTTAGATGTACTATATTCAGGTATTGTAGCACCCTTGTTCATGAGAGCTTGCACCACTTGAGACAGCAACCCTCTTTGCACTTCATCACCATTTAGGTATTACAGCAGCAGCAAGTACAAGTAGGTACAACAAGTAAAAGGGCTAGTATAGGAGGAACAATGGTTGTTTGTACTGTGAGGGCAAAACAATGAAAGGACCATATGTATGAGAGATCAGAGAAAAATAACACAGTATGAAATAGGTGATTGAGTCTATATATAATGGTGAGTGAACATATGTACAAGAGCCCTCTAATGTGAGTGAACATATGTACAAGAGCCCTCTAATGTGAGGTGACTTTGAGTAGAAGACAATTGTAGAAAGCAAAGACAATGTCACAGCTGAAGCACTGTTGAGACGATGATGAAGGCTCGCACCGATGTGAGGCAAAGGCACTCCAAGGTGGTAGTAGACATCGGAAGGTGATGTGATGCTGATGTCAATGATGGTACGGAAAACACTGCAGATATGCTATCAACAAAGAAGATCTGTTGATGTAGGGCAGGTGCCGACAACAGTAGCAACAACAGATAGATGATGTGGTATTGGATATGTCTATGAAGTGGTATAAAAGATTGAATGAAGAGGAAATGCTATATATAGTTAATGGGACTATTGGTCGGCTAGTGAAAGGGTAGTCGGTTAGCAACAAGACACAAAAAAGATGGATAAAATCTAATAAATCTAGAATAATCCTCCAGATAAAAAACGTAGTAGTCTCAACTATAAAAACACATATCATTCATACTAGGCAGCTCTCCATCATTTTGGTGGTCTTCAGCCCATGACCCTAGGAAGGTGTGGAGTTCAGCATTTATCATTCAGTAGTATGGCGGTTCAACATTCAATCAAAGTCAACATCATCATCATCATAGATCTTATTAGATCTCAGTTGTAACCATCTCATCTAATATAGCTGCACTGCATTTGTTGAAACCATTCTCTATCTCTTAAGTATATTTCTAAGTGTAGTTTAGTTAAGATTAAGGTTGTTTAACTACGATCAATCCCTCACATGTCATAGATGATTGGATACAAGACTTCTATAGTGCATGTAGAAAAGGGGGCCACCCAACCGATAGGGCTACACTAGAGCAGAGCCTAAGGCTCTTGCAGTGGGCATGGGGGGGCAGCTTAGCCACCCTAAGGGCCCAGGAAGGCCCCAAGTTGTGCCCATAAGCCCTTATATGGGCTGAGCAGCTCCAGGCTATTGGCTAGCCCTAAGGGCCCAGGCTAGGTAGCCAATAGGGCAAGGGCCTTTTCCAGCCAATTGGCTGAGTGTGGGGTAGTCCCACATTGTATTTGCATGGCTACCCATGGCCACCCATGGCCACCCTCTCTCTCTCTCTCTCTCTCTCTCTATTTTTCTACACATGTACTTCAGTCTTTCAAAAACGGTTGCATATTATTATCGTGAATTATCTCTCCGGTGCTTGAGTAGAATCGCACACTCATGTAGAACACCTTTGTAGCTCGAGCTGCCCCGAACTCTCACTCGAGCTGTGCGAGGACAAACTTCTTACTAACCTCATTTTGGTCCCTGAATTTAAATGAAAACTCCATGTTTATTAATGAGTTCAATTACAATTTACAACTATCGCATATTATAATCAAAGATCTCTTACCCCCCATAGCTTGTGGGACCTCAAGCATATAGAGGTCCACAAGGTCTCGAAGCTGAAGAGACGAAAAACCTTGCCTCCATCTGGGTCCACTATGTGTACCCGGTCATTGATGGAGCAGTCTACGCCCATGTTCCTTATACAGGATCATGGCACCAACGTGGGTGGGACTGGCTGCTTGGGCAGATCTGTGACACTCCGCTCATCACTCCTATAAAAGGAAATTAAAACAAATAGTTATTAGACGTTGAAATAACTAGTATAACATACAAAACATACTTCATACCTGCGTCGACCATGCCTTTGTGGTGGGAGGCTCTTGGGTGAAATAATCAGGCCCCTGTGTACCTCTCCTTTGTGTCGAACAATTGACCAAATATAATTATTATAGTTATTTTTAAACAAATGATAGCCTAAAAGAGATAAATTATAGAAATAATACATATGCATGGTGCCACGTCCTGCTCCTGATCTTGATCCTCTGGCGCCACGTCCAGCTCCGGATCTTGATCCTCCATGGCCAGCTTGAGCTCCTAACCCTGACCCTCCTCCTGACCCTCGTGCTTTGGATCCTCCTTCGATGGATCTAGAGGTGCCCTTGTCAAGGACTACGGGCTGCATGGAGTAAGAGAGTCAAGTGAGGGTAGCCTCCAACTCATCACCGCTCAACACAGAATACTCTCCCATGTCCTCCTCTATCTCCTCTATCTAGAGTAATCAGGTTTCTTTCCACCAAAATCAAGAAAATCCTAGAGGTAGACCCTTTAACCAATCCGCAGTCTCAATCCAACATAATGCAGGACCTGCACCTCAGAATAGGGGAAGTGTTGTAGACCCTTTAACCAATCCGCAGTCTCAATCCAAAATAATGCAGGACCTGCACCTCAGAATAGGGGAAGTGTTGGATATTATAATTCAACTATGAAGATTGATCAAAACATACTTAAGGTGGATCAAAGATTTACAAAACATCATGAATATGAGGGACAAAAACTGGTATATGCAGAAAATTGCTTTGAGATTAACACAAGAAGACCCATGCCTAATTATGATTAGGCATGAACCAAACTTACATAATCACTTGATCACGACTTGTATCTTATTTAGAGATCCCTCTACCCTATTTTTAGTTGCATGAGTTGCATGAACCATATGCACCAACCATTTGTAGGCTTTACACCAATCACACTGACCACCACTAGCCTAATCACCACACATTAAATTGGACTAAGGAGTTGGGATTACATTTATCCAACAATCCCCCCTTAAGACCAACTTCTTACAAGAACATGAACAAGTCTAACATACCTCCTTGACACAATGAACAAGAGTCCCCCCTTAACAACAACATAGGGTGGTGTACTCTCCTCTATAACTTGTCAAGTTGGAATAACATAAGTCTTGACTCAACCACATACATGACATAATTTAAAAAGAATAATCATCATCTACATCTTTTATGAAAAGATGCAGGGGGGAAGAGAGCTTGAGCTCTTGCAAGCATACACACACACACTCACAAAACCCTAATAGAGAACACACAAGGTGAGAGGCTGAAAATCTTCTTCTTCTCTACTCAACACTCAACATACCATATACAAGATAAGAGTACACATAATATGAAAGGTACTCAACCAACACATACACAGGTTCTCTATAGTGTAAACTCGACTAAATGAGCTGGCGCTATAACTATGCCAGTCTCTAGAATGGCTGTCACACAGCCTGTCATCCCACTGGCCGCATATCACCCAAGATCTCACCAACCATGCCAGTGGTGTAAGTGTGGGGCCTGTCCCCCAGGCGGGTCATCAGTGTCCACCGCCTCACTAGATGAGCTCGATATCTCAACACTCCCCCTCGAGCTCTCAACTCCATCTCATGTACACCAAGCGAAGCCCTGAATCTGCGGAGCTTCTCTGTACCCAATGCTTTGGTGAAGATGTCAGCTACCTGATCCTCTGTGCTGACATAAACAAGGTCAAGATCTCCTGCCAAGACCTTCTCTCTGACGAAGTGGTAGTGGACCTCTATGTTCTTCGTACGAGCATGAAAGACTGGGTTCCTAGCCAACTGTATACTGCTAATGTTGTCACAGAAAATGACAACTTGTCTATCCACTGATAGACCCAAATCTGCATGTAGCTTTCTCAACCAAGCTACCTCACATGCTGCCATAGCAGCTCCTCTGTACTCGGCCTCTGTACTCGATAGAGCAACCGTAGGCTGCTTCTTGCTGCTCCAAGTCACAGCAGCACTCCCCAAAGAAAACATGAATCCACTGGTAGATCTTCTATCTGAGATACTACCAGCCCAATCAGCATCTGTGTACCCATGTACACATATCTTTGTCCCAGTCTCATAGAATAGTCCACAATGCAAAGTAGACTTCACATACCTCAGTATGCGTCTCACTGCATCCAAATGCGGTTTCCGTGGAACCTGCATAAACTGACTCACCAACCCAACAACATAGCTCAAATCTAGTCTAGTGATCGTCATGTAGATCAAACTTCCTACTATGCATCTGTACATAGTAGGATCCTCCAAGATCTCTCCTGAATCTGCACTCAACTTGCCATTCTGGTCCAATGGCACGAAAATAGGCTTACAGCCTGTCATACCATACTTGGACAACATGTCCAAGCCATACTGTCTCTGCAGTAATCCAATACCATGTGGTGACCTAATCACCTCAATGCCTAAGAAATATCTGAGCTCCCCCAGATCCTTCATCTCAAACTTCTGTCTAAGCAAGATCTTTACATCAAAGATCTCTGCATCATGGTCCCCGTAATGATCAAGTCATCTACATAGATGACAACAAGCACAACTCCTCTATCACCATGTCTCACATACAGCGAGAAATCTGCATTGGCTACATGAAAGCCAATAGTGACAAGATATTCAAAAATCTTGTCAGACCATGCTCTTGGTGCTTGTTTTAAGCCATACAAGGCTTTCTTCAACTTGCAAACATGCTCAGGGTGACCCACATCCTCATATCCAGGTGGCTGCAGCATATACACCTCTTCTTGCAAATCCCCATGCAAGAATGTATTCTTTACATCCATCTGATGTAAAGACCATTGCTTTGATGCAGCCACTGCTATCACAACTCTCACCGTTGCCATCTTGGCAACTGGGCTGAAAGTTTCCTCATAATCAATCCCATATGTCTACGCATATCCTTCGGCTACCAATCTAGCCTTGTACCTGTTTATGCTTCCATCACTGTTATGTTTAACTTTGTACACCCACTTGCATCCAATGGCTTTCTTGCCTTCAGGCAATTGCACTAAATCCCAAGTCTCATTTCCATATAGTGCATCCATCTCCTCATCCATAGTTTTCTCCCAACACACATTTCCAACAGCCTCATCAATGCATGTGGGCTCAACAACCTGCACACAACCTTTGCCATATATGCATAGTGATGTGCCACATAACCATCATAGGTAAATCTCTGCATAGGATTTTTCACTCTCCCAGATCTTCGCAGCTTTTCATTCATGGCTTCCATAGCCTTCTTTACACCAGGTGTTCTCATAGCTAGATCCCAAGCTTCTCATCAAGGCTCATATCTGAGCCACTAGACTCTTCATCGACATGAGAATGCCCTGTAGAAATGGCAGGCATACCAAGGGGCTCAACCATTTTCCAAGGGATACCAAGGGGCTCAACCACTTTCTCTTTTCCTTTACGTGATGTACTAATCACATTTGCAGGCCTGGTATTATGACGCAGCCTGCCACTCCATGGTCTATCAACAGACCCACTAGATGAGGACTCTCCTGGTCCACTCAAAGACTGTGATTGCTGACCTGCATTCTGTGTAACCACACTTCCACTCACATCAGCCCCAACAGCTTCTTTTTCAGCAGCATGCCAGGCTGCTCATCTCATCAAAGACAACATCCTGCTTACCCCCTCAACTCACGTGTAGCAGGGTTATAACACCTGTATCCCTTTTGCTCAAGGGAATATCCAATAAACACACATTTTTCAGCTTTCGGATCCAGCTTAGTTCTCAGCTCATCTGGCACATGCACATATGCAATGCATCCACCAAAGACTTTCAGATGAGACAAATCTGGTTTTCTGCCAGTAAACCTCTCCTCTGGAGTTACATCATGTATGGCTACAGTTGGAGTCCTGTTCATGATGTATATTGCTGTAGAAATAGCCTCAGCCCAATAGCTATGCGGCATATTTTTCTCTTCCATCAATGCTCGTGCAATCTCAGCAATGTGCCTGTTTTTCCGCTCAGCAACTCCATTTTGCTGCGGAGTGTATCTGCATGTGAACTGTCTCCGAATACCATTCTTCTTCAAAAATTCAGAGAACTCATTGGAGAAGTACTCTCCCCCTCCATCTGACCTTAGGCACTTTACATATTTCCCTGTTTGCTTTTCAACCAAAACTCTGAAATTCTGAAAGTGAGTGAACACCTCACTCTTCTCCTTCATGAAATATACCCACACTTTCCTTGTGTGGTCATCAATGAAAGTCACATAATACCTGCAGCCTCCCATAGATATGGTCTTCGTAGGACCCCATACATCTAAATGCACAACATCTAGTGCATTTCTGCTCACATATCTGTTACGTGGAAACGCATGCTTTGTTTGCTTCCCAAATTGGCATGCTTCACATATTTTCTGCATACCTTCCACTTTAAATTTTGGCAGCCCTGTCACAATTCCTTTTGTCTGCATAGACTTCAATCTCTGCACATTTACATGTCCAATCCTTTTATGCCAAATGTCTATGTCTGCAACAATTCCTGAACCATTTGCAAACATCGCAGTACTCATTTCAGGCATGTCTACATTCAATGTAAACATTCTGCCCACTCTGTTGCCTTTTGCAACCAACCTGCACTTGTCTTTGAAATCTTCAACATAACACCCATCAGAAACCGAACCTGCAAACCCTGCTCAATCATCTGGCCAACTGAAACCAGATTCTTTGTTATGTTTGGTACATGAAATACATCTGCAAGGTACTTCACTTTGCCATCCTGCATAGACAATGGCACATCTCCAACATGGGCAATTGGATGAGCAGTGTCATTCCCTGTTTCCACAAAACCTGGTCTTTCTGGGTTTTTCATGTCCTTGAACCACTCCCCATGACTCGTCATGTGGTTCGAAGCGCCTGAATCCACATACCATACATTATCTTTTTGTGCTACATCAACATTTTCAGACATGGCATTCACGACATGCTGCATAACAAACAACCTTTCATTATCCTCATTATTTCTGCTTGAGGATGCCCTGCCTCTAAATTTGCCTCTTCCACCTGCGTGTTGTTGTTGTTGTTGTTGATTCTGGGACTGTTGTTGTTGCTGTTGCTGCTGACCATAATTCTGATTACCTGTTCGGCGACCTCCTTGACCGCGTCCACGGCCTCCTCTACCTCGTCCTCTTCCTGAACTCGTGTAGAAGGCCTGTTGCTCTGAACTGTTTTTGCTTTGTGAAGACTGTTGGTCTTCACCCAAGCTCTTCTCTTCGATAATCAGCATAGACACCAAATCTGTAAAGTTAGGAATGTTTTCTCAAGTCTGAAAGGACGTCTTGAATGCCTTGTATTGTGGCCCGAGACCACATAGACAGACTTCCACCTTATCATCATCATCTACTGACACACCAATAGATGCAAGGGATTCCACAATACCCTTTATCTTCAACGCATAGTCATTCACAGACATGCTCTTTTTCTCCACAGTATGAAGTTCATTCTTCAACTGTATCTTACGTGCCTTGGTATTTGTTTCATAGAGCTTTACCAAGGTGTCCCACGCCTCCTTGGGGGACTTGGCATCCTGAATGTGCCCAATCATGGTGTCCTGTATACTAATGGGGATAGCCAATATATAACCTTCCTGGCTCCTTGGTTCCAGTCTTTAAACTCTTTCACATCTGCAGCAGTCGGATTTATATCCGGTATCTCCGGTGCCTCTTCATGCTCACCTTCTATGTAGTCCCAATAGCCTTTTCCCATCAGGAAATTCGTCAACCTGAACCTCCAAGCATGGAAGGTATTCTTATCAAGCTTCTCAGCCACAATCTGGGTTATCCCATCATTTGACATCTTGCCAAACACACAATTTTACCAGAAACTGCACTCTGGTTTTTCTGCACAAACTGCTGTATTTTCTGCACAGCGGTACTATAGTACTCTCAAATGTCACAACCAGTGACTTCAGTGTGCATACATACACCCAATGGCAACTGTAGACCTCTTTGCAGCACCCACAGTGTCTACACAGTCAATCTGTCTTCCTGCAGTTCTTAAAACAGAGTTCTGCAGAGAATCGATGACTTATCTGTAGTGCTCGAAATCGCCTGCTTTCTGAAAAACGGAGGCCCAGACGTGCCCGAAACGCGTTTTCGGCCTAGAAAATTCTGTCCGATATAGGACACTGTCTGATAGGGCAGTATAGTTGCCCTATAGCTTTACTCCCGCGAAGAAAGCTCCTCAATTAGAGATCGTTGCCGGTGCCTCCCGTAGAGCTCCCGACAAGGGTGTACTCACCAACACAAATAGGGAAGAGTAGTTGCAGCTCTTACCCTTGTACCGCTTCCTGTGGTTCTCTTGCTTGCAGCTTAGCCCTTAGCACGAACCAGGCTCTGATACCATGAAAAGATACAGGGGGGAAGAGAGCTTGAGCTCTTGCAAGCACACACACACACACTCACAAAACCCTAATAGAGAACACACAAGGTGAGAGGCTGAAAATCTTCTTCTTCTCTACTCAACACTCAACACAACATATACAAGATAAGAGTACACATAATATGAAAGGTACTCAACCAATACATACACAAGTTCTCTATAGTGTGAACTCGACTAAATGAGCTGGCGCTATAACTATGCCAGTCTCTAGAATGGCTGTCACACAGCCTGTCATCCCACTGGCCGCATATCACCCAAGATCTCACCAACCATGCCAGTGGTGTAAGTGTGGGGCCTATCTCCCAGGCGGGTCATCAGTGTCCACCGCCTCACTAGATGAGCTCGATATCTCAACATTTTATACTAAGACTAGAACAAAGATTTGTTTCTTCTTGTTGGTTGACTTCTTCAACCAGATGTGCCTTTGCTAGCTTTTGATCTCTTTGGTAGAACTTTGAGGATGGATGATTTGTCTTTCCACAATACTCACAAGGATGTTTGGAGAAACAATCCTTAGTAAGATGATTTGTACGACCACAAATAGTACACTTCTTCTTTACCGATGTCGAGTGTAATAGCATATGCATAAGGATCTATCACATCCTTTGTAATCTTCTTATCTTCTTCCTGCAAAGAATTTATGATACTTTCCAAGGAAGGGACTGGCTCCTTCTCTTTAAGTACCGTCACAATTTGCCTAAAGCTTGAAGATAAGCTTTTAAGAAAAATAGCATTAGCATCCTCTTCAGGAACAAGAGACTTAACATAAACCAATTGTGTCATTAAGCTCTTCAACCTGTTAATCATAGCTGTTAAATTTTCATTACTCTCCATGGTTAGATCAAAGAGTTGCATCTTCAAACTGATTTTGGAATTTTACCTTTGCACCAAAAGTACGCTCTAATAATTCCCAAGCTTCCATAGCTGACTCAACATCATCAATATAATGAATAAAATCATCTTCTAAAGCAGTAATGATAATACCAAGTGCTTGCTCATATTTTGCTTGAAGTGCAGCCGTTGTAGCTCTTGTAATTGCAGCAAAAATACCTGCTTCATCTTCAGGAAGTGGCTTGACCGTACTCCATAGATTTTTCTTCATGAGGTAGCCCTTCACCTTGATTTGCCAGGTATGAAACCTAGTTCCGTTGAATTTGTCGAGAATTTGGAGCTCATAATGATGCAATATGATGCTTGATGCTGATAACTTGCTCATATAGATAATTTAAGCCCAAATAATAATAATATCATCAATATAGATCAAAATAATAATCACCTTGTTGTTGGAGCAAGAGAAGTAGAAAACAGGGGGACTAGAAAAACGCGTCGTACAGCAGCTCCTGTGGACCAAATGCTACAAGATTTGATATGCTGAATCCTCACATGATAGACTTGAAGCATCTAAGAGGAATTAGACTAATTTGTAGAGACGGCGCTGAATGAACCAGATTAGCAGAAAACGGCTTGTTTTGATGGCGATGAGAAATTCATGAAGATGCGACCAAATTCGCCTATGATCTGCGTTTTAGAGCATGCGTGGGAGCAAAGAAAGAGGCCTATATCAAAATCTTGGGGTATAATCACCTCAAATAGAGAAAAACAGGCTATGGTGATTAAGAGATAGACTAGGATTTTTGCTAATAAACTAAACCTAATTGTGTCATGCTCTGATACTAAGTGTTGGATATTATAATTCAACTATGAAGATTGATCAAAACATACTCAAGGTGGATCAAAGCTTTACAAAATATCATGAATATGAGGGACAAAAACTGGTATATGTAGAAAATTGCTTTGAGATTAACACAAGAAGACACTAATTATGATTAGGCATGAACCAAACTTACATAATCACTTGATCACGACTTGTATCTTATTAAGAGATCCCTCTACCGTATTTTTAGTTGCATGAGTTGCATGAACCATATGCACCAACCATTTGTAGGCTTTACACCAACCACTGACCACTAGCCTAACCACCACACATTAAATTGGACTAAGGAGTTGGGATTACATTTATCCAACAGGAAGGTAAAGAGAGATATTTCCAAATCGGTCGTCCATTTCTAAGGCAGTAACGCTGGAAGTAATTGAAGAAGAAGAAGAAGAAGATGAAAGAGATCATACTCCACCTGCAAGATGAGGATATCTCGCATTTTTTAAGTGGGAGAGAATGTAAGATTCCTTCCCAGCCCCTCAAGATGTCTAGTTTCTTCCCCTATAATCAATCTCCTTTTCAGAATAATAAAAGATCTTGTTTCTACCTGTTTTGGCCTAGAGAGAGAAAATATTCTAGAGAGAGATAACTAAGTTTTTAGATATCTTTGGATGGAAAAATATCCTTTCTTATTAAACTAAATTCCCCTGAAACAGAAGTTTAAAAAGAATTTCCTAAGGTGCATTAGAAATAAATTATAATTTGCTTAAAAGGCCTTAGCTTAAGGATCCAGATTTTTTGAAAATTTTGGATTAAGGTTCTGAGGGACCAATTAGATTAATCCAGATGTAGGGAGGAGATAAATTGAAGAAATAAAGAACCTGCCCCCTCCCAAAAAATGAGTAAATACTCACATAAGATGAAGAGTGGACTAAGGACCAAGGAAAATAGTTAAAAAACTGATTTTTGACACCTCAAAATGGGGATTCCCCCTCATGAAGGAGGTGCATTTTTTCTCATCATTGCTTTCCATTTTAAATCAATAAAATGAGATATTTCATCTCTCCTCTCTCCTAATTCAACTCTAGCTCCAAAAAGTAAGCTGAACAAACCCAAAAATGGTCAAAAATTGACCAAACTAATCTAGAAAATTCTAGAATCAGTTTGCTTGGTTTGAGGCTCACTTTTTCCTATAAATAGAAGCTTCCTCCTTTGTAAAAGCTTAATAGTATTTATGCACTATTACTTTACTCCTCCCTAGAGCCAAAAATATTGAATTCACTTGATAATTCACTTGTTTTTAATTCCTCTACAAAGAATTGGTGGCCACTCTCTTGATCCAAACAAGAGTAGAACCCTCAATCCCTCAAGCCAAAGGAAAGCTCACAAGACTCCATATAAGTTATTAATTCTCCTTTTTTAAAATTCTAATCTATGGTTTTCTGAATTCTTTGCTTTTTAATGTGATTATGGATTATAAGCCTTGATGATGTTGCCATATACATAGGCAGTGATGTGTGTGAACACACTTAGGACCGTCGGGGCACTTTTTCCCTCTTTAGGAGGTTTTTTCCCTCGGCTTGTATATACGCCCATCCTTCTAGGGCTAACTTATCTTTTGTACATTGACACAATCTAATACACTTTGTGTTGTGTGCATTCTTGCTTCTTCTTCTCCAAGCTTTGTGTGCTTTCGTGCAACCCTAATTCCAACAATTGGTATCAGAGCAGGCATTGGCTCCCAGGGCTACGCCGCCAGCACCCTCCGACTCACGTTCTCCGATTGAGGTGAGCTTTCACGAGTGCTTGCAGGTCCCTATACTCTGCAAATAAGCCCAAAGTTGTGTGCATTCTCAGAATTTGCATCTGAGGTTGTTTCGGGCTCTGTTTTTGCATTTCAAGTTCTGCACAGGTGTTTTCGTCATTTTCTACAAAAATTTCGACTGTGCAGTTTTTTGTAAAACAAGCATATGTATTCTATTGTGGACCGTGCTACATAGCACGAGTTGTTTTCTGTTTAGTCTTTGCTTCATTACAGGCAACTTTTACATCAGTTTCAGTCAGTGGGGCCATGGCTGAAAACAGCAATGATGTATTTCGCATGTTGTTTGCTGAAGACAAACTAGATGGAGACAACAACTACCCACTTTGGGCATACATGATGCAGCATGTTTTGGTTGCAAAAGGAGTGTGGAACATTGTGCAGGGTATGGATGTACGTCCAGGTTCTGTGGATGCAGGATCTGTTGAGGATGTTGCAGGTTCTAGTAGCTCTACTGTTGCTGCTGTTTTACCCACTGCTGAACAAGCTCCTTTTTAGGATGGTAAAGATGCGCAGGCTCATGCCTTGATTGCACTTTCTGTCAAACGTAACATCACCCCACATATTCGTTCAGCTAAAACAACAAAACAGGCTTGGGATATTCTAGCTGGTTTGTATGCAGGTCGTAACGAGGTGAAAATCGCTTACCTACGTAAAGAGCTAGAATTGAAGATTATGCAGGAAGATGATGACATGAATGTTTTTCTTGCTGAGATTAAAGATCTCAAAGAACAGTTGATTTCTGCAGGTGAGATTATTCCTGATCATTCTCTTGTGCAGACTGTTCTTGATGCTTTACCTGAGACATATCAGACTTTTGCTTCCACGTGGAGACTTCTTAATGAGGACAGACCTGATGCTGTCAAGTATGATACTTTAGTCAACAAGCTCTTGCAAGAAGCGCAGTCTAGGCAAAACAGGGCCAGGCAGCGTACAGTTGATCAAGCATTTATTGATGCCCAGCAACAGAGAAGAAGTGGTAAGGTAGCCCCTTCCACTGTTTCTTCTCCTGTTAGTAGGTCTGCAACTTCTTCTCCTTCCACAGGTAGCAACAATAACTCTGAGAAGGCTCTTAATAAAGGTAAGAAAAAGACCAGGTGCAACTATTGTAAGGCAAATGACCATGTCATTAAGAATTGCCCTAAGCTAAAGGCTACAGAGGCAAAGAAGAAAGAGTCAAATGCAGCCACAATAGCGGATGCTTCTACAAATGCAGATTTTGCAAATGTTGTGCAGGATACAAAATGGGCGTTTAGCGTGTATTGCTAGTATGACCCATCTGTACATGATGCATGTTTGGCAGTTTCTGTTGACTCTCATGTTTGGTATTTTGACAGTGGTGCTACAAAGCACATTACCTCACATCGTGATATGTTCACTTCTCTTGAGGCTGTCCCTAATGGGAATACTGTCACATGTGCCAATAATGCTTCTTACCTAGTGAAGGACGTTGGTAAAATTATGCTTACGGCTGCAAATGGCAGTGCTTTCACACTTTCAGATGCTTTGTATGTGCCAAGGATAAAGAAGAATCTATTATCTGTCTCTGCGCTTGCTAGACTTGGACTTGTAGTCAAATTTGTGGATGACAGATGTACTGTTCATCATGATTTGACTTCTAGTGATACAATTATTGTATCTGGCACCTTGTTTCGTGTAGGCTCAATTCTTATGACAAGTGTGTGGAAGATTCAGCAAATGCAGTTTCTGATGAAAAGGCAGTTTCAGATGCAAAACTATGGCATGCTCGTTTTGGTCATCTGAACTTTTCTAGTTTGCTGCGTTTGCAAAAATTTGATATGGTTGCTTCATTGCCCTCTCTTGAGGCACCATTGAAACATGTTTGTGAAGGCTATATTTTGGGCAAAATGCAGCGTTGTGCGTTTCCAAAGGATGGTTTTGTGCGCGCCACTTGCAAATTACAACTTGTACATAGTGATGTATGTGGGCCTATGCAAATTCCGTCATTTGGTAAACACTTGTACTTCGTGACTTTCATTGATGATTACTCAAGGCATGCATGGGTATATCCACTGAAGGTAAAGTCCGAAGTGTTTTTGTGCTTCAAACAGTTTTTTCTTATGGTTGAAAATGTATCCAATTGTACTGTGGGCACCCTCCGTTCTGATCGAGGGGGGGAGTATATGTCTAAAGAGTTTGATGCATTTCTGGCTAGTCGTGGGATAAAACACCAATGTACAGTGTCGTATACTCCTCAGCAAAATGGTGTTGCTGAGAGAAAAAACAGGTCACTTATGGAGATGGCACGATGTATGGTCAAGAGCCAAGCTTTGCCACATGCGTTTTGGCTTGAGGCTGTCATGTGTGCTGCATATGTACTCAACAGGTGTCCCACTAAGGCCTTGCAGTCTATTACTCCATACGAAGCTTGGCATGGCAGGAAGCCTTCTATTGGTCACTTGCATGTCTTTGGTTGCTTGGCCTATGCTTTAGTGCCTGTGCGCAACAACGCAAAAAATTGGATGATAAGGCTGTCAAATGCATTTTTGTTGGTTATAGTGCTGAGAGCAAGGGTTACAGATTGTATCATCCGCAGTCAAAGCGTATCTTGATTAGTCGAGATGTTGTTTTTGTGGAAGATGCTGTGCAGCCTTTGTTATCATGTACCAAAGAGACAGGTGTGAGCTCACGGGATGTATTTGATACATTGTTGCCTCTATTTACAGGTGGGAATTCAAATGTAAGTCCTAATGAGACAAATATTCAGCCTATGCAGATTTCAAACGACATCATAGATCAGCCTACTTCTGATGCAGCATTACAGGATGTAATTCATGAGGATAGGGCTGAAAATGAGCAGGCTAGAGGTATGCCTAAATGGCTGGTGCAAACCTTGCGTGATAGTAAGATTGATGCACCTATGACTAGTCGTACTCGTTCAGGTTTTTAGCATGCCTCTTATACATCAGATTGTTATGCTTTGGCTGTGTCTAGTATGTGTGAAGAGGAAGAACCTCTTTCATTTGATGAGGCACAAAATTCAGAAAATTGGTTGGCTGTAATGCAAAGTGAATATGATGCTATAATGAAGAATGGTACATGGTCTTTGTGTGATTTGCCTATTGGTAAAAAGGCCATTGGATGTAAGTGGGTTTTTAAGTTGAAACGAAAGCCAGATGGCAGTGTTGATCGCTATAAGGCTAGGCTATAAGGCTAGGCTTGTTGCAAAGGCTTATGCTCAAGAAAAGGGCATTGATTTTGATGAGACCTTTGCTCCCACTTGTTGTATGACTACCATTCGTAGCATTTGTGCATTGGCAGCTCATAATGGTTGGAATGTACATCAGCTGGACATAAAGACTGCGTTCTTGAATGGAGATTTGCATGAGGAGGTGTATGTATCGCAGCCTCGTGGTTTTGTTCAAAGAGGGCAGGAAAACAAAGTGTGCAGGTTGAAAAAGGCTTTATATGGTTTAAAGCAAGCTCCACGAGCTTGGTATGAAAAGATACATGCATATTTGACTGCACATGGGTTTCAGAATAGTCCAACAAAAAGCACTTTGTATGTTAAACGTGTGGATGGTGTACATCTAATCATTGCTCTCTATGTCGATGACATGCTGCTCACAGGACCAAATGAGAGTCAAATTGCTGATTTTAAGGCTGATTTGAATGCCTCTTTTGAGATGTCAGATTTGGGACATTTGCATCATTATTTGAGGATACAATTTAAGCAGTGTGATGGAGGTATTGCTTTGTGTCAGACAAAGTATATTGAGACATTGTTGCGGAGATTTGGCCTTGAAGACTGCAAGCCTATTGCTACTCCAATGGAGACAGGTTTGAAGTTGAGTCTTCATGATGCTGAAGATCACTTTGATGTCACACTCTATCAGACAGCTGTTGGTTGCCTCATTTATGTATGCATTACGAGGCCGGACATTCAGTTTGCAGTCTCACAGGTGAGCAGGTTTATGCATAGCCCAAGGTCTCAGCATTGGAAGGCAGTTAAACGCATCTTTCGCTACTTGAGTGGCACCATACATCTTGGGTTGTTTTATCCCAAGGGGGGATCGTTGCCGCCAGATTTACATGCTTTTCCAGACTCAGATTCGACTGGTTGCTATGACACAAGAGTGTCCACAAGTGGTTTTTGTTTCATGCTCGGTAGCTCATGCATATCTTGGTTGAGCAAGAAGCAACCTACTGTGGCCACTTCTAGCTGATTTGGGTGTTGGACTGCCACCTCTATCTACACTGACAGTGAGAGCACATTGGCAGTTGCGAGAAACCCAGTTTTTCATGCTCGCACAAAGCACATTGAGGTGCATTATCACTATGTCAGGGAGAGACTCTCAGCAAGAGAGATCAGCTTGGCATATGTGCCAACACAGGACAACCTCGTTGATCTTTTCACAAAGGCGCTTCCTCGAGAAGTTCGAAGCTTTCCGCAAAGCTTTGGGCTTGCTTCCCTTTGTGGATTGATCTACTTCGGGCATGGCACTCCCCTATACATGAGTGCCAGCTCTCGTTCACACCATCACTCCCAGGGGAGATTTGTTGCCATATACATAGGCAGTGATGTATGTAAACACACTTAGGACCGCCGGGGCACTTTTTCCCTCTTTAGGAGGTTTTTTCCCCCGGCTTGTATATATGCCCATCCTTCTAGGGCTAACTTATCTTTTGTACATTGACACAATCTAATACACTTTGTGTTGTGTGCATTCTTGCTTTTCTTCTCCAAGCTTTGTGTGCTTTCCTACAACCCTAATTCCAACAGATGAAAAGGCTTCCCCCTTCTCTCTTTATTAAGAATTTCAGCCTTTCTTTATCTTAAAATGAGAGTAACAAAAATAAATTGAGTTAAACTTGTCCTATTGATTACTCTTTAGAAGTGAAAAATTGATTAGATTAGAGTGCTTTATTTCATCTTGGGATAAATTTTAAAGTAAATTTAAAATGTAAAAATTGAGAAATGGTTAGCCATACAAAGGAGGTTATGGTAAAATTTTCTTAAATTTTGTGGAAATAAGTTTTATCTTTGTTATTCAAAACGAATAATCCCCATCGTTTGTGCATTCTAAAAGAAATTGTTTTTATTTTAAAAGTGTTATTTCTATTTTATGCATAAATAGATGTATAAAAGGATTTTCTTTTATTATAAAAGTGTTATTTTCATTAGATTCAATTTCTATGCATAGAAAGATGCATATTGGATATTTTTTTATTATAAAAGTGTTCTTTTCATTAGATTCAATTTCTATGCATAGAAAGATGCATGTTGGATATTTTTTTATTATAAAAGTGTTATTTTCATTAGATTCAATTTCTATGCATAGAAAGATGCATAATAGAAATATTTTTATTATAAAGTGTCATTTTAATCAGATTCAAATTCTATGCATGGAAAGATGCATAATAGAAATATTTTTATTATAAAAGTGTCATTTTCATCAGATTCGATTTCTATGCATAGAAAGATGCATATTGGAAATCTTTTTATTTTAAAAGTGTTATTCCTATTAAATTGATTTTATGCATAAATAGATACATAAAGAATTTTTATATCAAAATTAGATTCTCTTTAATTCTATGTTCAATTTCCATGAATATTTGATAAATGAATAAGTAAATACTCTGAGAGGGAAAATTCTATCGTTTCATATTCACTCGGTTTGTAAAGAGAAAATTCAGGAAATCTATCGAAGTCGAAATATTCAGATAAATGATTAATTTATTCCTCATCGAAATTCGTAATTAATATAGAAATGAGATAAGTGAATATTCAATGAATGAAATTCAGTAAATTAGTAATTGAAATATCACCCCCTTTTCAAGAAAGATAATTCAGGAAGAAAAAGAGATGTGAGGTGAATAGATGTGAAGAGATGTGTGATGAGAATCATATAGATGTGAATGAAGGGATGAATAGATGTGATGTGAATAGAGGTGATGAGATGTGAGGTAAATAGATGTGAAGAGATGTGTGATGAGAATCAAATAGATGTGAATGAAGGGATGAATAGATGTGATGTGAATAGAGGTGATGAGATGTGAGGTAAATAGATGTGAAGAGATGTGTGATGTGAATCGGATAGATGTGAATGAAGGGATGTAGAGATGTGTGATGTGAATCAGATAGATATGAATGAAGGGATGCATAGATGTGATGTGAATAGAGGTGATGAGATGTGAGGTAAATAGAAGTGATGAGATGTGTGATGTGAATCAGGATGTAAATGAATGATATGGGATGTGAGTGGATGTATGTGAAAGAATGGATGTGAATGTATGTAAAAGAATGTGATGTGGATGTGTATGCGAAGGAATGTGATGTGATGAAAAATGATGTGATGTGACATGAATATATGTGGATGTGAAGTGATAGATATGAATGTATGAATAGACATGGGTAGTCATACAGGTGTACGATTGGATGGATGTATATGAATGAGTTATGGTGTGGACAGAAGTGATGTGATATAATGTGGATAGAATGTATGTGATGGGATGGTTATGTGGATGTATGTTGTGGAATGAATGAATGAATGTGATGGATATGAAAGAATGAGATGTGATGGGTGAATGTGACGAACAAAAATTGATGTGGTGTCATGTGAATTGTGATGTGAATGATTATGATATGATGAGAAAGGGAATACAGATGAAATAAATGAGGAACAATGTGGAAAGACGAGAGTTCGCTATAGAAATTGTATTTATGGCATGTTTTTAAATGATTGTTTTATGTCAAGAATGCTAGAGAAGCATATTGACCGTCTTGTGAGATTGAGGTCATGGGGAGACCTAATCTGATTAAGTTTCAACAGCAGCAGGCTGACGGAGAGTCAATGAAGGACGTCTTGCGTAGCAAGGTCGGCCGAGGTCTTAACCAGCCTCGGTTCGATTAAAATGGTGAGCCTCCGGTATGGTGGATGAGGGACCAAGGAAGCGGCCTATGACTGAAGCGCTTGGTCACCTGGGAAGGATCCTAGAGGGTGTTGACCATACGGTGGATGAGGGACCAAGGAAGCGGCCTATGAGTGAAGCGCTTGGTCACCTGCGAAGGATCCTAGAGGGTGCTGACCATACGGTGCTCGGGATCTAGGTTGCCGACAATACCCACGCGTGCGTTGTGGAAGATATTGGAACAAAGAGTAAGAGTTGTTTTCTGAATTCGGGCATGGATCTGGTTAATTGACTTTGCTGGTCCTCAACGGATGAGTCTATGGCTCTTTTATATGGATCCGTTGGTTGATCTTGTTGATCTTCAACGGAGATTCCATTTTGATATGTGAATATATTGACGAGTACTATGAGCTAGGAACCACCAAAAAGACCCCTGAGTGGACATGTGGTGAGTGTTCTGGTTGCCAATGATGCCATAGGTACACCGATGAAAGAATGTTTGGAAATAAGGAATTAACCGGAGATTTTGAGGATTATGATCAGTGACACAATGGTTTCATTAAATGATTGTTTTTAAAGATAGCTGATTTTGTGAAAAAGGCAATCTCATATTGGGTGTGTAAGTGGTGTGACTAGTTTTAAGTTTGCATGAATATCCGGCTAGGGGGCCTGGGAACTCTTTTCCCTGGTACTTGGGACAAAACCTAACCAAATTCTTAATTGGATCCCATCACTATAGTGGCTAGGCAGTTGGCTAATCCATGAGACTGGATGGGGTTAGGCTGGACTGATGGATCCCTAAATTGAGACTCAATTCTGTTATGGTATGATAGATAAAGTAAATCCCGGACAAAAATTGTTCTTTGGAAAAGAATCAACGGCTGTGCCTCTCAATGAGGAAAAAAGTGTTGGTCTTTATGATCCAAGTGCAATCTTTCCCTGATTTGACTATGGGACTTATGGGCTCGATTAGATTAGTTCAGTTAGTTAAGACTTTTTGACTGCATTAGAGAAAAATTATCCTAGAGGAATCGCCCGTGCTTTCCGAGCAATGGGAATTTTTTTCGGGTTCGGTTTTGGAAGAATCGATGGATTAGTCTCTTGTCTGGATATCTATGGGCAAGGCCCTGAGTGAGGGACCCTGGCCCATGCAAGAAGTGCTACTTCCACTACTAACAGCCCTGAATTTGTTGCGAATGGGGACAGGGACCTTACAAGCTCACAAAACTCTTTCTGACTTTGATAGACTGTTGGCTATCAGATTTGACCCTAAACGACTTCCTCTCAGCCCAAAAGTCTTATTTCTACCCCTCTACACTTTCAAAACTGATTATCCTGGCACTCAATGACACTAATTGAACCAATGTTGACCCTGTCCCTAGTCAAGATCATTGACTAGGGACATCATAACCACCATAACCAAAACACCATATCTCCAACATGACATTGACATCGAGGTCTAGACTATATCACCCAGAGAACTATTTATTTTTTGTAGTCGCTCAAGTTTGGGGCTTACTCCGTGTCTTATAACACTCATGAGCATTTAGCATGACATTCAAGCATAAGGAGCATCTCCAACATGTACCACAGCAGGCTAACCAAGCATTTACAATAGTTAAATCATGTACCCAAGCATATATCACAATATTTACAACATATGTAGCAGTGTATGGGGCTTGTACATCACCTACAAGAGTACAGAAGGCATTAAAAGCATTTAGGGCATGTACATCACCTACAAGAGTATAGAAGGCATTAAAAGCATTTAGGGCATGCATCACAATAGGTCGGGGCTTGTGGAACCATTTGATAACATAGAAAGAGGCTTTTGGGCATTTATGAGACCGTGGAGGACCAAGATAAATAGGCCAACAACATTATCCTAGCCGTTGACCATCAGCATATATCTATATATAAAGAAAACACATCATTCATTCCAATCATCTCATTCTTCTCACTGTTTTTAGCCATCCGATAGTAGCCCACTCTCTACTATTGTACAACACATCAACGTTTTATCATGAGTACACATCTTAGGATAGGAGCCCACTCTCTGCTACAACACATCATCATTTTTATTCTACAATTTACCTCAGGATAGTAGCCCTCTCTGCTCACCATCTCACATCATTGGGACGGAGCCCTCTCTGCTCCTCACCACCCCTCAGGTATTGCAGCACCCTTGTCTCACCAGAGCTTACACCGCTCGGGATGGTAGCCCTCTCTGCTCTTCATTACCATTCACATACCAGAGCTTACACCGCTCGGGATGGCAGCCCTCTCTGCTCTTCATTACCATTCACATACCAGAGCTTACACCGCTCGGGATGGTAGCCCTCTCTGCTCTTCATTACCATTCACATACCAAAGCACCCTTGTCACCAGAGTTTGCATCATCAACATTTCCAACCATCCAATAGTAACCCACTCTCTGCTAACTGTATAACACATCAGTGTTATGTCATCAGTACCATATCTTGGGATAGCAGCCCCCTCTCTACTATAACACACTCTCTACTATAGCCCACTCTCTACTACAACACGTCATTGTTTTTCTTCTATAGTTTACCTTGGGATATCAGTCCTCTCTGCTCACCATCTCACATCATTGGGATGGCAGCCCTCTCTGCTTATCTTCACCATATCGACACCACTTTGGGACGGCATCTCTCTTTGCTCTTCATCACCATTAAGGTACTAAGAACCCTTGTCACCAGAGTTTGCATCATCAGTGTTTCCAACCATCCGACAACACCCCACTCTCTGCTACTATACATCACATTAGCATTTTATCTCATCAGTACACATCTTGGGACAACAGCCCACTATCTGCTATAACATATCATCATTTTTCTTCTATAGTTAACCTAGGGATAACAGCCCTCTCTGCTCACAATCTCACATCATGGGGATGGTAGCCCTCTCTGCTTATCTTCACCATTGACACCACTCGGGACAACAACCCTCTCTGCTTCTCACCACCCCTTAGGTATTGCAGCACCCTTGCACCACTTGGGATGACATCCCTCTCTGCTCTTCATCACCATTTAGGTACCGCAACACCCTTGTCACCAGAGTTTGCATGATCATTTGCATCATGATCACTTCATCTTCTACTGCCCACCACTACCACCTTGGAGCGCCTCTGCATCCATTGATGCGAGTCTCAACACTAACACCTCACGGAGTGCCTTGGCCTCACATAAACGTGAGCCTTAGTCTTGGATCGTGCTTCAGCTCTCTGACATCATCTCTGCTTCTGCACTGGTCTTCTACTCAAAGTCTCCTCACATTAGAGGACCTCTTGTACATATTTTCACTCACCATCATATAAAAACTCACTCACCCATTTCATGCTATGTTGTTTTGCTTTGATCTCTCGTACATCTAGTCCTTTTTTCCTTTTTCCCTCACATTCTCCTCTCTTGTTTTAACAATCTTAGTAGTGGTCCCATATCCCTAGAGTTGGGAAAGCTCACTAACCTTATAGATCTTCTTATGAATCATAATAATCTAACAACCACCATTCCCCCCACACTTAGAAATTATGTTAACTCCATTCCTAGGGTTAACAAGAGCTACTACCATTATCTTATAGCAAGGAGTCAAGGTAGATAAACCAAAAGATCATATTACATTCAAGATATAAAGCAATGGTGTCCAAATCTACAACTTGGATGGGCACCTATAATGGTGTGATGGAGTATTTATGGTGATTTCCGCTTCAAGAGTATGTGTTAGTTAGGATGAAGTCCCAAAAGATGTACTTTATAGATATATTATGAGAGTAGTTGTTGTAATAGCATTAGGTCTCTTATGAGCTTAAAGTGCCTATCTGGCCAAAGTTTAAGTGAGGGCATATATGAAGTCGTGAAGATCCAGACATGCAACCGACAACATAAGCCTGTCCTAGTATCATTCGGTATATATAGACTTTGGAAAACAGCATTGTTTGGAGGCCTATATCTCCTAAACCATGGATTCGATGAAGGCGTTCTAGTGCTCATCACAAAGCCAATATCTAGCTCTTCTAAATTGGTCTTGACCCTCTGAGGGCAAAATCGATCATTTTGGCCTCCGACCAGCTTGACAAGGAAATCAAGGCAAAAAATGGACCTGAAAGCCCAAAATCGCCCAAAACAGTGCAAAAACCCTCATTCAAAACATATCTTTCAAGATCAAGATGTGGAGGCTGAATCTTTGGAGATGAGGTGCAAGTACTACCTCAAATCGGCTCATTGGAAGAAGACGATGAAGAAAACATTTTGGATGGGGCTAATGAAGAGCATGAGGAACATCAATCGGAAGAAGATGATGAGTCACCTATCAATCATGACAATGCTTCATTGGATCATGATAGTGATATTGATATTGATATGGAACCCCACTCTTCATTGAGCTTCCATTAGATATAGACATTGATGAAGCAACACATATGGATTCATTACAAGATGGGATAGATTCATGATTTTGACATTGTTTCGCTTCTCAAAAGTTTTTAACTATATATATAGTTTTGCTCAAAACATGACTCCAAGGGTTTTAATGGATGTTTTTTTAAAACTATATATCCTTTTCTGTATTTTTAGAATTCAACATCCAACAACTCTTTGGAATTTCATGCAACGAAAATAGCAACGCAATTTTGCTGTTCTTGTAAAATCACAGTATAGTAGTGAAATTTTGCTGCTAAAGATGATGTTCAACAGTGGAATTTTGCTGCTATAAACACTGTGGAGCAGCAAAATTTTGCTATTAACAATACTGCCCAATAACGATATTTCGTTGTGTGGAGCAGCGAACGGAGTCCCTAACATCCCGAAAAAAATGCACTGTTAAAAAATGCTGTTGTGTCCTTGATGTGTTGTAGTGCATATGTAACCCTGCTTACAATTGCTGACCTTGCTATGCGGCGAGACACTCTCCATTGACTCTCCGCCGTCAGCTATTGCAACTTTATCAGATAGGTCTCCACACGACCTCATTCACAAGATGGTCAAAATGCTTCCCCAGCATTTTTGACATAAAACAGTCATTTAAAAACAGGTCATAAATATAGTTTCTATAATGAACTCTCATCTTTCCATATTGTTCCACATCAATCCTCATTTATTTCATATGTATTCCTATTCTCATATTTATTCCACATTTGATATCGTGATTGTGGGAGTCTTGGTGGAGTTTTCTTTAGGGTTGATGTGGAAGGTTTTGGGCCTTGACTTTGGCTGGTGCTGAGGCTGTGGGTCTGAGACTCATGGGCATTGTTGATGATGATGAGGTTAGAGTCTCTTGTGGAGTCGCTGTCTCGATGACGAGGCCTTTGAGCATGTGGTTGTCTCCTTCATTTGAGGAGGTTTGTCGATGAAAATGCATAGGCTCTCGGGTCTTTCCTTTGAGTTTCCTATTAGAGATAGATGGTTGGTGGGCTCTGGGAACTTCTTCAAGAATAGTTGCTAATTGCGAGGTTTTCGGATCAAACTTCGTAGGTGAGGATGGGGTTGAAGGAGTAGAGGCTTTATTGGAGTTGGTTGTTGACGCATATGGTAGGTCATTGTGTAGAGGGGCTTTTGTTGGAAGAGGCTAGTTATATCCTTTTGCATTCAGCATCATAGATATCCATTAAAGTTGAATCCTCTTCCTGGTAGTATGGTATTGTCAACTTTTTATCATTGACCATCATGATGACTCTATCACGTAGCAAAGCACAGTGGTGCTTGGGTAGTAATAGTCCATTTATGTCCCAAGATTAAATCTGCTTCTAACACATTCTCAACCACAAAAACTTACAAGTGAGGGGGTTAGTTTCAATATACATTGTATGTTCAAAGTACCCCAGACATGGCATGTTTAAGTCTTGTGTAAAGGTAATCCTTTCAGGGTGTGCTGTTGTGAGTGTTGGTTGACCTAACAAATCCCATAGCTTGAGGTAATCCTTTCAGGGTGTGTTGTTGTGAGTGTTGGTTGACCTAACAAATCCCATAGCTTGAGGGTCATAAGATTGTGTTTTCGTGTTGGATAAAGCTGTGCTTGAGCTGTGGTGATTTTATTTGCAATTTCCAATTCAACCAGAATCCTAGGGATCTCTTCAGTAAGATATGTTGGAAGTTCCATCTCCTGTAAGGTTTCTTCCTCCTATTAATAGCAATTGTACATTACATGCAGGATTGTTCAAGGTAACTGTTTGCATGGATTCATCTAGTGAATCAAACGATTTACTTATCCAAGGTCTAGCAAAGATGACATCTTACTCAAGGGAATCTAGGGTAACATGAAATGTAAATTCCATATCACCATTGATTGTTTGAGTAGTGTATCTAAAGTAACTTGGAACTTTAATGTTTTGTTCATTGGTTTCTTTTACAAGACTATTGCTTGTCGGGATAAGTTTAGGTTGTCCCAATGACACCCAAGTGTCTATTGTCATGATGTTATGACTTGCTCGAGGGCTAATCAATGCGCGTTTACACTGAACATCATTGCTTGTAGGAAAATCCAACCATACCATGATAGAATCTTCCAAAGGAACCATGGGTGTTTTGGTTATTGTTTTAGCTTCAGATCCTATGTCTATTTCATATTCTCATTTACTTTCATCCTCTGTTTGGGTCTTAGCTTTTTCAAGAGCACCCAATACGTACAATGGCACACTTGGCCCTCTGACAATTCTTAATGAGGGCTGTTTGGAAACTTGTGAATCCTGACATTCCTGTTTTATGTAGTTCGTTATGTCCTTGTATAACTCAGGGTTGAGCCATTAAAGGTGCAAGTGTTGATGTGATGTTGGCTTTATCATGAGAGAAGAGCATTCCTCTGAATGAGGTTTTGAGAGACTATTTTAATCTTATAAGGGAATTATCGAATTCCTCACGTACATTCTCAAGCCTATACTTTGTATAGTCTGTTTCAAACGACTCTTCTGTAGAGAGTATGTCTTCCTCTTGAAAGGGAAAGTGGTACTTCTCTAGGCTTCGTATCTTGGTTTCTATTTTAGGTTTGGCATTATAAGGTTCAATCACAATCAGTGACCCTGTAAGACGTTCAACCAAGCTAAGCATGCTCTCCTAAGCTTGCTTTTTGTGTTCCGTATACGTCATTATTATCCATTTGGGGTGGTTAGGTGGACTCTAGTTTCTTGATTGGTCTATGTGGTGCACTGAGCAAAGAGTAAGAACTTGTTTCATCCTCACTTAGGTATGTACTAGAACTTGTTTCATTTTTTGACTTTCTTTGGTTTGTCAGTTTTTCATTATGGTTACCCATGCAATGAGATCGAATTTTCTTTTGAGTTTTTGTATCCTGTGTCGTACATATGGGTGTTGAGGTTTGTGTGGTGGTCTTTGAGAGGTGGAAGCTTTTGCATCCTATATAGCTTTTGGCTCTTTTGTGTTTATGTCCCTTTTTGGGTTTATGTCCTCTACAGGCTCCTTTTCTTTGTCTTTTAACTCGACCTTGGTTTCCACAGTTTTTTGTCCTTTGTTTTTCTTGGTTTTAGAAGGTTTTGTTTTAAAACATGTTCTTCTATCCATGTTGAGGTATTATCTTTTACGTTTTTTTGACTGTTTCTTGTTCCTTGGCTTGTAAGCGTGTAAGCACATTCAAGGGTACCGTGGACAATTACCTATTTTGTACACTTAAGATGTTAAGAGTTGTATTTTGTGAGACAAGTTGCATTGAAGCAACTTGTCTTGGTGGTGGGCAATCTTGGAACATGTGATCAATGCAACATCATTCACACATTGGTTGCAAGGTGTAAGTGACTATGGGCATGGAAGTATTCCAAACTGTGCAGTTTGCCACCTTGTGAGATCCATGACAATAGAAACACTGATAATTGCTTCCTGAGCAATTTCTACTCTTTGGACTATTTATGTTTGGTGCACGAGAAGTGGAGGTTTTGAGTCCATTTTGGATGAAGCGGGACACTTTTTACTATCATGGCAAAGGTTTTACAATATATGCAGTATAGAAGAACAGGTGCCTTGTATGCACAATGAGGATTGGGATGGTCGTATTGAGATTGCATTTAACACAAGGCATTTCGCTCCTCACTTTTATTTAATACCTGCGTGCGTCGAAATAACCGTCGAAAAAAGTGTTGAAAGTTTCCTCCATCTGTCAAAATAGGAGTCGCAATGTCAGTCAAAATCGGTGTCAAAATGTCAATCGGAATCAAAGTCAAAATAACCATCGAAAAGTACGTCAAAATAAGTGTGGAAAACATAATTATTTTGACCCTTATTTCGATGCATATATCGGCGCTTATTTCAACGTTTCCATTTTGATGCTTTTTTGACGCGTATTTCGACGTTTTAGGATTTTAAGCTTAGTTCTAATTTCTAAAGCGTCGAAAAAATCATGGATAATGGCCCCGCCTCTTGTAATAGATTGTCTCTATGTGGTTGAGGATTGTGCGAAGGTAATTATCTATTAGGGGTCCGACAAGATAGCCTCTTTTCTGATGCACCTACTTGGCTTTCCCCACAGTTCCACCAATTGAAATATATTGTCTAGGGTGTTGTGTAGAACACTTTCCAAAGGATTGTTTTGCTGAAACCACATGAGGAAACTACCTCTCAACCAAAGGTCTCACTCAACTTTGTAGAGGCAGTTCCATCGCCACCTTCATCAACAGAGAATGAGGATGTCGTGCCACTTAGAGTCATGACTAGATCACAGACACGAAATGCCGAAATGCAGACTGATAAGACACCTCGAACTAGGGATGCAAAGGCAAATCTAGTGGACAAGACTCTACATTCCAATAAAAAAAGGACCATTAGGAGGAAAAAGAACCACAACAAGCAAACTAAGAGTGCATCTAGTAGTTCTCAAGAAGTCTCTACACAAAACATGAACGATCAAGCTTTTACATCGATCCCAAGAAGTGCATGAGGAGCATCAACCTCAACCTGGGCCTAGTGCTAAACAAGGTGAGGCTACCACAACCGAGGATAGTTCAGGGGGTTCTGTTTTTTATGGATAAGGTGAACGAGACTCTAGATGCCATCATTGATGCTCATGGAAGTTGCATTGTAGCTTTATCTGAGCTACCCAAGAAGCTTCAAGAATACCCAAACCCTCGTGATGAGGAGAAGATCAATCTAGCTGTACATCAGCAACTCATTAGGGAAGCTCAATCAATACTTCAGGGCCCACATCCACCTATCCTTGGGGGCCCAACCTCTCTTAAGCCAACATTAGAAACCATACCAGAAGTGTCATCAAGTTGGGAAATGAAAAGTGAGCTGATCTCACAAGCTCATAGCGAGAAGTCTGCACCAATTGACACCCCATTGAAAAAAGGCATTCTGCCACCACCTAGTCTTGCCTTCCCATGCAATGATGAAGTTATTGATGCTAACGAGGACATGGAAAATGAGATGTGGGCATCAGTTCATGAGAAAGTTAATGAGAATATGTACTCTATTATCTCACCATTCTCTGAAGTGGATTTTATCGGGGGCACAGAAAACAACTTAAGACGCCCAAGAATCTAGGAGGAAGTTCAAACAATTGTTTCTCCTAGAAGTAAGCATACAATGAAAACCTTACCATCTTATTTAGGAGAATATGAGAACTTTTCTCAAACCTTGAGGATACCCTCCATGCATAGAAGGTTGACAAAGGAGATGGATATGGGTATCGTGCAAGCTATTTTGTCAGCACCAGTAGCTTGTACCATACCTTTGCTTGATTTGATAAAGCTTCGACCAGAGTTGTGGAATGATATTGCCACATGTTTGTCAGAGTAGGTATTGCTACAAAAGGGTCACCATTAATGTACTATACACCTTGAGACAAAGCATGTTATGCCAGTTCCTATCAACAAAGTAGGAAAATTTTGTGAGGATGATCAGGGAAATGCTACCCTCCCATTAGAAGTGCGAAAAGTAGCTTCAACTGCAATACTTGATAGTGGTGCATGAGTGGGCATTGTGATAATGTCCATTTGGAAAAAGTGGGGCAAACCAACTATTAGGAGTACTAGGATGCACTTGTTGTAGCTAGTAGATGGAAGCTTAGAACATCCCATTGGGCTGCTAGAGAACATATTGGTCACCACATGTGGGATTGAATATGAGCACACATTTGCAGTAGTGGATTTTGGAAAGCATCCAAACTATGAAGTGATATTGGATAGACCATTCATACGACAAATTCAAATGATTCAGGACTAGGGATACAATTATTTGTACCTCCAACATGATTCTGTCATCACAAGGGTCAACCTAAAGAATCACTCATATCGTGATGTAATGCGGTCTCCAATAGATGAGTTTGATTCTGCTTCATCTGAGGGCTCAAGAGTTACATTGTCAGATGGGTGAGAAGATCTATGGATGTGTGGAGCCTCATGTAAGGAGTTCAACACTGAGAGACTTAAGGGTAATCGAAGTGTATCAAATGAGGCATACATTCCACAACCCTTCCTTGAGCACTTAATTGATCCCCTAGAATGGAGTCATGTCCTTGCAACATTATCGACATGTGCTTTACCTAAGCCAATTCAATTTTGTGACTCAGATGGATATGACATTATTCCTATACGAATGGTACAACCACGTGACCTTCTAGATGATTTGTACTATGGGGATGCATCCACAACAGCACTGCATGTAGAGGAAGTCTCAGTGGAGGATTTAACACTCGAATCTGCTAATGATGCTGATAAGGAAGATGGATGGGACTCTGATTTTGATGATGATGTGATAATCCCCGAGGAAGAGTTAGGAAAGGCACGCCTACTCTTGAGAGGAAGGGAGGTTCAAATAGAGATCCCTCGGAGCCAACCCAAACGTAAATGCTGTAAGAGCCATAAGAGAATCTGTAAACAAGATGAGAGGGAACGACGTGAGAGAATACAAAAAGAAAACGAGGAGTTTAAGAATGAACACTCTCGACCACCACCTCACTTCTCAAGAAAGACTGGATATCTATATTATGTCCAAGCACAAGATAGTATCAAAGACCAAGTAAAATGATCAGATGGATTCCAACCAGGAGAAAAGCTAAAAACTGTTAGCAAAAATCACAAAAAAACAAAGAGACCAAAACAAAAACTCGTCTCAAACCAATTCAAAAGAGAGTGTCAAAAGTGCAAGGATAACGGTTGAACAAAAAACTCTGATGCAAGATTGCAAAAGAGAGCTCAAAATTGCATGGTCTTCAATTAGTGAGATGACTCAAGTGGACAAGAACAAGGTCTCAATGTTCCCCCCAACTTCACACAGTACACTCTTCAAGATAGGAAGATTGTTCTTCAACAGCCCATACGACAAAAGCCAGGCATGCCAGGGGTTTCATATGATGGTCCAGAAGATGCAAAAAAGATTGATATCGCTAAGCCAGGAGAAGAACCTCGCTATGTGTGGATTGCCACAGACTTGTCCTTAGATGAGGAGAAGTTATTAATTCAAACAATAAAGGAGTATCGCGATGTTTTTTCTTGGAGTTATAAATACCTCAAAGGAGTTGATCCAAGCATATGTCAGCATACAATTCCATTGTGAGAGGATGCAAAGCCTTCCAAGCCACGTCCTTATACTTACAATGAGAATTTTGCATGAAAGATAAAAGAAGAAATAGACAAGCTCTTAGAGGCAAAATTTATCTATGAGATTGAACACATGGAATGGGTCTCCCTATTGTAGTGGTGCCCAAGAAAAATGGAAAACCTCGAGTATGTGTAAACCTCAAGAAGGTAAATGCAGCTACTGTACGTGATCATTACCCACTTCCAATCACGGATCATGTTTTGGAACGTAATGCAGGGAAAAAGGCATATAGTTTCTTGGATGGATTCTCCGGTTACAATCAAGTGTCAATTGATCCAAAGGATCAACACAAGACAGCCTTTGCTACTGAAGATGGCATCTTTGCCTATCGTGTTATGCCATTTGGTCTAACAAATGCACCAGCAACCTTCCAGCGGTTAATGAGTCATGTATTCAAGGAGTACCTTAGGCTATTTCTTGAGATCTTCATGGATGATTTATGTGTTCACTCACAAGAGCATGATGATCATATAGAACACCTCGGACTTGTGTTTCAAAAATGTCAAGTTTATCGTATATGCTTGAATCCTGACAAGTGCAAATTCATGGTAAGACAAGGAAAAATTTTGGGCCATATTGTTTCTCGCAATGGGATTTCAACAGATATGGATAAAATTGATGTCATTGTCTCATTACCTCGGCCTATCAACACTAAAGGGGTACAAATATTCATGAGACATTGTGGCTATTATCGTCGATTCATCTACATGTACGCTATCCTTGCCAGACCATTGTATGCTCTTCTTGTAAAGTTTAATTGGATTGACGAGTGTGAGGAATACTTTGAAAAGTTGAAGCAAGCATTAGTGTCTGCACCCATCTTACGGGCACCAGATTGGAACCAAATCTTTCATGTCCATATTGATGCTTCAAACTTTGTAATTGGATGTATTTTAGCTCAATCGGGAGAACATAATAAGGATTTCCCAATCTCATATGCTAGTGGACAGTTGAACAATGCTGAGAAGAATTATACCACAACAGAAAGAGAAGGTTTGTCCATGATATATGCAGTGAAAAAGTTTCACCTTTTGGCAAACAAATTTATATTTTTTGTGGACCATCAAGCACTGCTATATTTGGTAAATAAGCCTTGTGCAACTGGAAGAATTGTGAGGTGGTTTGTCATCCTTCTTTAGTTTGATTTTAGGGCAGATCATTTGTCTCGAATCACCTCTGGAGAAGCTCCTGTGGGTGTGGATGATGATATGTTAGATTCAACACTTTTTCTTGAGAGACAGCTCCTGAACCCATCTTAGAAATTTTGACAAGTGGGCAGATACAACTAGTGAGTCCTAATGTGGACCTATGGTAACCATTCAAGTTAATCTCAGGGAGATTATATCGTCAGGGTAATGATGGAGTGTTGCGGCTTGTACCTAACCCTGACCAATATGAGGAGATCTTGGAATGGGCACATGAGGGTATTGGTGGAATCCATGCATCAGCTACTACTTGTGTGCAATGTATAACTCAGGATGGGCAATGGTGGCCTACCATGCATGCGGATGCTGAAACATTTGTTTGTAACTGTGCTTCATGTCATATTCAACAACCAATTCATAATGTCATATTATTCCAAATTTCAACTATACCAAGTTGGAGTAAGTATATTGTGGACTATCTTCAGCATGGTCATACTGATCGAACAATTTCTAAACATCAAAAGCATGCTATTGAAGCTGAAGGAGCCAAATATATGCTGATAGAGGGCCAACTCTACGAGAGGGGCAAGGTTGGCAACTTGCGCATGTGTGTATGTGAAGCTGACTACTTGAAAATCTTGACTCATGCACATGCAGGTGTTGGGGGTGGACACTTTTTGGGCAATACCACAGCTAAGTTGATTAGGTGGTCTGGGCTTTGGTGGCCAACCTTACAAATGGATGCCAAAGAATATGTGAAATGTGACGATTGTCAAAGGACCAAACCTCCTATCACAAAGGAAAATATGCAATTGCGGCCTATGTTAAGCACACGTGCGTTTGCCAAATGGGGTATTGATTTTGTCGGTCCCATTAAACCTCTAGCTCATCACACGCATGCCGAATATATTATAGTCGCAACTGACTATTTGACCAAATGGGTAGAGGCAAAGGCTACAGTAAAACATGATGCCAGAACCACAGCCAAGTTCTTGTATGAGTACGTGTTTACACGCGTGTTTACATGCTATGGCTTACCTTTTGAAATCGTTAGTGATCAAGATGTGCACTTTGTGAATGAAGTCATAGAGTTTTTACTTCAAGAATTTATGGTAATTCACAATCGTTCTACACCCTATTATCCACCACAGACCAATGGTCAAGCTGAGAGTACTAACAAGATTCTCTGCACAGTACTCACAAAGATTGTTAAGGGACATAGGACTGATTGGGAGCAAAAGTTGCACTCAGTTCTTTGGGCATATAGAACAACCTATAAAATATGGGCAATCGGATGAGTAGTGTCATCCCCTGTTTCAACAAAACTTGGTTTTTCAAGACTCTTCATTTCCTTGAAACACTTACCCTGACTTATCATGTGGTTCAAAGTACTTGAATCAACATACCATACATCATCCTTACATTGTGCTATATCATTCTACATGGCATTAACTACATGTTGCATAACAAATAACCTCTCATTATCCCCATTATTTCCGCTAGAGAATGCATAGTTATTTTTCTACACTTTTCCATTTCGCATGGCACTAAGTTTCTTATAGCAATCTACTTGCACATGTCTAGGCTTACCACATTAAAAATAGCGTAGTGTATCATTATGCTACCTTTGCTAATTTCCACGACACATTGACTCCCCCTGCCTCTAAACTAGCCTCTTCCACATGTGTGTTGTTGTTGCAAATCCTGGGACTGTTGCTATTGTAGACCATAATTCTGATTACCTGTTCGGCCACCACCTTGGCCACCTCCACGTCCACGACCTCTACCTTGTCCTCTACCTGCACTTGTGTAGAAGGCATGCTGCTCTGAACTGTTTTTGTTTTGTGAAGATTATTGATCTTCACCCAAATTCTTCTCTTCAATGATCAGCATTGACACCAAATCTGTGAAGTTAGGAATGTTCTTGTAAGTCTAATAGACGTCTTGAACGCCTTGTATTTTGGCCCGAGACCACATAGACACACCTCCACCTTATCATTTTATCATCAACAGAAACACTAGTTGATGCAAGGGATTCCACAAGGCCCTTGATCTTTAAGGCACAATCACTAACAGACATATTTTTCTTCTCCACAATATGAAGCTCATTCTTCAATTGAATCTTTTCTGCCTTGGTGTTAGTTTTATACAGCTTCACCAAGATGTCCCATGCCTCCTTAGGGGACTTGGCATCCTATATATTCCCAATCATAGTGTTATGTATGCGGATCGAAAGCTAATACATGACTTTCCTTGCTCCTTGATTCCAATCCTTGAATTCTTTTACATTTGTAGCAGTTGGATTAATCTCCGATATCTCTCATGTTCACCTTCAATGTAGCCCCTATATCCTTTTCCCATCAGGAAATTCATCAATCTAAACCTCCAAGCATGGAATTTGTTCTTGTCAAGCTTCTCTGCAACAATTTGGTTTATTCCATCATTCGACATCTTGTCTACAACACAAATTTACTAAAAACAGAACTCTTGTTTGATTTGCATAAACTGATGTATTCTCAACGGTACTATACTGCACCCAAACTGTCAATTTACGTTCATACACCCAATGGCAACTTTAACACCTCTTTGTAGTACACACAGTGTCTGCACAACCAATTGCCCTTCCTGCAGTTCCAAAAATAGAGTTTTGCAGAGAATCGAAACTTACGCATGAATGCTTGTGCGAACTGAAAAACGGAGGTTTTGTCGTGCTCGAAATGCATTTTTGGCCCAAAAAATGTTGTCCAACAACAAGCAACAGATAGTATAGTTTTCCTATGGCTCTACTCCAACAAAGAAAGATCCTCAATCAAACTTCGTTTGCCGGTGTCTCCTGAAGAGCTCCTCTCACAAGGGTATGGTAGACAACACATAGGGGAAAGAGTAGATGAACTTCTTAGCCTTGTAGTGCTTCTTGTGCTTCTCTTGTTTGTCGCGTAGCCCTTAGCATGAACTAGGCTCTGATACCATGAAAAGATGTAGGGGAGAAGGGAGCTTGAGCCCTTGCACACACACACACACACTCACACAAACCTTAGAATAGAACACACCAGGTGAGAGGCTCAAAATTCTTCTTCTTCTTGACACAACAAAAGAGGTCTACAAAGAAGATAAAGTGACTAACACACATAATAGAGTATATACAAGTGGTCCATAATGTGAACATGCCAAGTGGAGTGGGTAGGTGTAGACTAGTCGGTGTAGTCTAGCTACAGAATCTCTAATGGCGAAGATTGTAGAGCGGTTCTCTCTACCATGTAATATAGTGCTCATAGAGTACTACCGATCAACAAATGTGTTGAGAAACACAATGTCAATCCGAAGACTCGACCCAATTAGTGCATGAAGGCTTATCCCTTGCGGGAGAGCTCACATACACAAACCACCACTTGACGATTCAACCATTCAATCAATCTCTCAATCCCTTAAACCCACTACACTAATCAAGAGAACAAGCAATGCATGGCAATCTCTTAATCCCATTCAAACATTGATTAAATCTTAGCTTTCCCTAATGCCAGCAAACCCATAAGCGTGCATCTACTAATCCACAAGCTTAAGCAAGCATAGAATGTAGCATTCACAAACCCACAAGCTCATAGAGAGAGTCTATCCCATGAATAACTCATTGCCAATGAAGTGGGCAAGAGCTTGTATCAATGGAGATTACACACACACACACTACAAGCATGCAGCATACACAAGAGAAATAAAGAAGCATTCAACTAATCATAGATTAATCTACTTCAATGATGCTAAAACAGATTAAGAGAATGAAGTGGAGCTATACTCATTGGAGCTTGATGCTCATTAGAGTACAATAGAGAGAGAGTTAGAGAGTTACCATAGCTTAAGAGCTCAAGAGCTTCACTCAATAGCTTATGAGAATGGCCAAAAAACGTACTCTTTCTTTAGCTAACATCTCTTTTATAGAGATGTCACTAACCCTAACCCTAGGCCTCTTTCACACATGGGCGGACAACCCCATAAGTGAACCTTGCTTAATACACTTAGAACTCTCATTTAGAACCCACATTGGCCTTAAACGATTTACATTGCACTTCGGCACAAAAATAGAAAAATTATGTGCGTCTTTATGCTCCCATGGCTATAATCTCGCTCTCTCGAAATAATTGCTTCCGGCCTCCTTCCATAATCCGTGTTCCCGTGAGTTAACATTCCCCCCTTCCTAAATTGCGCACGTCCTCGGGCGCTGTCGTGCCATGGCACGTCTATGGTGTGAAACCATGCATGTGAGGCCATTAAATGCAAATCCAGATGCATGGGATTATGTGCCATGACTTGAGTCATTTTGTGATTCCATGTACATATGTTCATATTATAAATGACGTTCAATAAGATGAGCTGAGGCTGAGCCAGGTCTCGAAGCCTCTGACAGTGTGGTGTGAATTGTGGAGATTTTTATGTTTATGGTGAATCTTGGAGGTAGCAGAATGCCCAAAAATCTGTGGTTTGAGATGAGCATACTGTGAGTGTGGAGTACTGCTAAAAGGCATGCTGGATCCATGCGCATGCTAGCAACAAGCAAATCAAAATGTACCGAGTTTGAAGGAAGATACAAGAACTTCTAGCTTTCACAATGCCTGTATGAAGTGGATGAAGCCATTTCACTTCATAAAGAAGCTGCAAGTGCTCTTGGATCTCAAACAGAAAGCTCTGAGCTTGACGTCTTGGCAAATTGTGTGCCAAATAAGGGAGAAACTCTAGCTTAGTGGCTGGGACAAAGGAGTCTATAATAGTTACACCACTCATGGAATATGTGTGTAAAAAGAGGGCTTCAAAGTTTCAGAGAGTGCTTGCAACTGGAAAGCTGAATACTCGTGTCGCAGAGGGATCTTGTCTCCGGCATCCTCAAGCTTGTCATCGAAATGTTGGACGGATAGTTTGAGGGCAAACACTATGCATGCTCCCATTTCAGCTGTAGCTAAACCAAATGAGAAATTGGCTCATGGTACTTGTCATGAAGATAACCAGCAGAATTTCTCATTGGATACAAGAAAGGGATTACTCGAAACAAGAGACAAGAAGCTCATGCAGGAGCCATGTTTTGGTGAATACCTAGATTTTCTTGAGGTATTAGCCAAACCCATTGAGTTTCTACCGAGTGCTGAAGTGCAGCTTGAATGCAAGCTGGCAATTGATGTGGGGGGTGGTGTAAAGCATGGAGAAAATATGAAGCAAGTGTTTTTTTTTAAATTTGGAAATTCCGTAATTTATGCGAGAAAAGGGGCACAGCCCGACGAAAAAAAAAGAACCGCAATGTTTTTCAAAAAAATAGAAATCCCATGATTTATGCTGCAAACGGGAATCGGGACCGAATTCCCTGCGAAAAATAGAAGAAAACCAGAGAAACGGCGCATTTTTGCACAGAGGTGTGCAAAAAACATAACCAGAGCTGAAATCTACCAGAGACTCTAAAATTGTGAGGAAGGCTACTGTTTAGGGCATCTTGGGGTTTGAATTAAAGAGAAAACGATGCACTATCCAATGTCATGATCTTCAAAATCTCACAATATACAAACGAATTGATGTCAAAAACTTTACGAATGCTGATTTTGGTGCATACTGCAGTGAAGCAGAACATGGGAAAAGCGAAATTCATGAATTCGCTTTCTTTTATTATTCTGAGATAAGTATTTTTTTTTGTTACGATTTTCTAAAATCGTAAAGTCTTTGGATAAAAACATTACCCTTTTAAGGTTTTTGTACTTCAAGGCTTTGGAAAGTTTTTTGGGTTTGAGAGTCCTGGTATATGAAAGTATCAAAGTACAAAGAGTTTTCTGGATTTGGATTTTATTTTGTAAAAAGCTTCTTGGTTGGATTTTGGATTTCTAGACATGGAGTTTTCAAAAATCACATGAATATGTTGTACATATGCCATATGCCATCTTTTGCTTTGTGAGTTGTTGGAATCTGAAAGCAGGTTTTCATGAGATCAAGAGTCATCTTGAAATGGTGATGTTGGCAATATATGAAACATGTGATCTGAATGGTCACATGTATATGGGAATCTTTTGAAGATTGTGCTATGCCTACATGTGTTATGTATGAGGTACCTGGATAAAGGGTCAGGAGATCTATGCTTGAAACTGGTCATGATCTTAACACATAATGTATGTGCAATCATCAAGTTGAATTTGGGGATGTTGTGAAGTGAATTGGCACATGTACATGTCATCCAAAATGGAGATGTCTTATGCCCCTTGAAGAGATAAATATTCTGTTTCCTTGCTGGGATTAGAAATGACTCTCACAGCCAGAAGTCTCACACTTGCCCAGCGATACCGCCCACATCATGACAGCGCGATAGAAACAAAAGCTGCAAAAAACAGTGGAAGACAAGTAAAGTCTTTTAAAACATCAACATGACTATCTCACATGTGAGCATGCAAGTGAAAGGCTGATTGGAGTTTTAAAGAGTGCTAAAAGAAGCAAGTAAAGACTAGTCAAAGTGAGACTAAGTGGTAGATAGTGCTATGCAAAGGCAAGTGTGCTTGTACACCGCAGGTTATGATCGTAGTCTCAATGTCCTACAAGTTATTAAGTTATTCCTAAGTGGCGACCCTACTCCTAAATATAAACCATGGTGATTGGACCTTTCTTTCTTTCTTTTTTCCTTCTTCTTCTTCTTCTTCTTCTTCTTCTTCTTCTTCTTCTTCTTCTTTTGTGTAAAGAGCGGAAGATTAAAGAGAATTATTATTTTTAGCTTGAAAAAGAAGAAGGTTCCATCCCAATGAGACCCAAGCAATGGCCAAGAGACCTCCGCCAAGAGAATCTAAAGGCCGCTAAGTATCTCAAGGGCAACAGACCCTTTTCTTTCTTTTTGACATAAAGAGTACCCCATGAAGATGAGGGCATCGGTCTCGAAGGCCCATAATGTACCCAAGAGTCCTACCAGCATCTATCAAGGCAATAGAGTCCTTGTAGGTCTTCTTCTTAATCTTTTAGACGTTAGTGTTCACTCCATGGAAACCAAGGCATCGGCCCCAAGGTGTTAAAACAACCCAAGGTCCTACCAAGCATTCCACATGGCTGTAGATGCGTCATGTCTCGATTCACTTGTATATATTTTTTAGGGCATGTGTTTCATAAATTTTTTATTAATCGTAGCACCTAGCCCATACCTAAGAGGTAGCTACCACTAGGGATAACTAATATACTTCTAGAGCATAAGAACTTGGCATACTCCGTTGGTATATGGCTTACACCGTCTTCAAATAGAAATACCTTCTACTAAGTTCTCTAAGAATCTAGAAATCACTCGCCACATAAGTAACAACTAATTTAAAACTTGAACCAGCCAACTGTGTGTGAACATGCAAGCAATATATGAAAAAGTGAAAAGCACATAAAGAACAAAATATTATGATTTACATACACGTGTTGTAGTGCTCGTTGATGTTGTGCGTTTGTCTTGATGCATTGCTGATGTGCAGATTGCTTCTCTTTGCTCTTTGTAGGCATTGCATGTCTCCCCCCTTCCTAATTTGTGTGCACGGTAGGTGAATTATTGGGGCGTGTTTGTATGCTTTTGTTTAACTGAGATCTCTACCAAATGTCTTATTAACAAACAAGAAAAGAAAAGAATAAAATTTGTTATTGGTGCCAATCACTGAATATAGCCGAGGGGAAAAACCCAATGGGAGAAAAGTGCCTTGGCTTGTTGATCTTTTTTTTTTTCCGAGAAAAGATCCTTTCATTAGTTATGTAAAAAACGCCCGTAGGGCTACAAAAGAGATCTCTCCTGCTCCTAACAGAGAGAAGAGCAGTGAATACATCATGGCAGCCCGGGAGACTCTCCCTAGGTGCTGCAAAATACAAGCATCAGTCTAAAGGACTGAGCGGCTAAATCATACAATGGGGGGGGGAAAGAGCCAAACAGGTGGCCTGTAGTGCCAACGGGGGGAACCCGTGTGTAGGGTGTAGAACGGGCCGCAGCGCCAAGTGGTATGAAAGGCCTGGCGCCGTAAAATCGCCTCATCCGAGTCTCCCCGGATGCGGTCGTACTGTCCTCGCAGGGTGTGGATCAACTCCTGCCAAATCCCCCGAACAGTCTCTGCTGGTGGCTCTAATCTCCCCTCAAAGGCCGTGAAGCACCGGGCCCTCCAGGTGAACCAGATGGTGAGGCTGCTGAGGAGCTCCCATCGTAAATCCCTCTCCTGTGTCCAGCTGGCGGACGAGAAATCCGGTGCCGGAACCAGGCGAGGCTGGCCTCTAATAAATCTGATGGCCTGACTGCCCTGCTCCATCTCATAGCCCATAGCAGGCCCTGACGAAGTCGACCAAGCAGCGGCACCCCACGTAAACATACCCTCTGGAGAGAGGGGGGCTAGAATACGCAGCATCCGCAGCCAAATCTGCTGTGCCTGAGGGCAGTCCCAAAGGCAATGTCTCTGTGTCTCCATAGGGTGGCCGCATCGGACGCAGGCTGCCGGAAGACCGCTGTAAACAAGCCAAGTGCCAACTGCTGAGCCCCTGTGGTGGGCGACCAGCCACTGAAAAGCCGAGATCCTGCGGGCCTGTCGACTAGCCCAGAGCCTAGCCCAGAAATCCTCCAGGAACTCCTGTGATAGTCCCTGCAATCGCCAATGCCCCGCTGCCGCCGCTGGAGAAACCGTCCTCCTCGCCGTCAAAATATGCCGTCCCAGCCGAACATTATACTGGAAAAATGTGATCTCTGTGGCCTCAAGGGATGCATAAGGATCATGCCACTCGTACTCTCCGAGGTCCCACTGTAGCCGAGCCAAGGGGCGCGCTGCATATGCCCATATACGCCAATCCGGGAGCACGTCAGCAGGGTCGGGGTCAATATGCCACTTCCGAGAAGCGGCAGCCACTACCCGAATCCTCTGAAAGGTGCACTCTGCAACCAAAGGCGACTCCACCTCCACTCTCTGGAGTCGGCCCTCATCCTGAATCTCATAATAGAGGCATCTGCCATCCTCAGTGCTAGCTCTGACAGCAATCAGGATCTCCAACTGTGTGAAGGCACCCATCCACCGTGGGGCCACTGGCTCGAGAGGTGTGAACCACTCCTCTGTAAGTGCCTCCTGAATATCATCCCTCATAATCAACCCCCCTCTGAAGTGACTCAGCCTCTCCACCTGGGTCTCCTCTGGTAGACTGCAGAAAGCCTGCCAGTCTCCAAAACTACGAGTTGGGCCTGCCGCTAAAGGTCCCCAGGCTAGACGAGGCCGAGAACCCAGCATATGACCCTGCTCTGTACGAACCGCTGGGCTCCAGATGAGCGGCTGCCTGGCCCGCTCCTCAACACAAGACAGAGGCCGCTGAGAGAGCCCTGGTCTCAGCAGCTCCCAAGCTCTCAGGATACTCAAAGCAAATCTGTCCTCCCATCCTCTACTGAGGCCTGTCCTCCTCATCTCTATGAATATCCAGCGAATCTCTGGTGCCCAAGTACCCCCTCTGCAGGAGGCGCCCGGGCCTGCAGTCGCTGCAAGAGTTGGCTTGTTGATCTTATTGTGGAGTTGATGAGCTTACCCTTGCATTGGCGGTGGATCCGTGTCCACTTCTGCTGGATGGATGGTATCAATCACTTCAGGATGCAAGGACAACCCTGTACAAAAGCCGACCTCTGGAGAAGGTGGTAGAGGAAGGAGTGCTTCCTTGCTAAAATATGGCATTGGTTCTATGGGAAGGTTAAGCAAACAATTCCGATTTTGGAATTGCTCAATATAGGTGCTCATAGTGATCCAAAATTGACATGTTGAGGCTGGGGGAAGAAGGGCTTGCAAGATAGGTGGTTGCAAGTCATTTATGCATGTATCCCTCCATTGTTATGCTTGAACCTCCTTAGGTAATCTACGTGGATTTGGTCCTTGGTCTGGTACTCTCACATCAAGAAGGTTATGGCATTGGGGTGTAATTCCCACAATTTGTTTCATTAAGCCCGTGCCATATCATCGAAAGTAAGAGCGGCATAGCCAACAAATGTGTGAAGCTTCCCCTAATACGAGTCGTGCACACTCTTGACAATGTGAAAATGGATGATGCTGTTGATAGAATAAAGTGACAAAGTGATGCCCATAGAAAATTTCACCTAAGGGAGCATAAAAGTACCTAGAATGAGTTTGAAAAGGAGGAGCACTATAACCCCCGCGATGTTCAGGTTGAGCACTATCAGGGTCAATGCATGGTGGATATGTATCTCGCCAAGTATCCATCAGGAGGTATCTGGGTGTAGAACAATGAAATTTAGAAACTTCAATCTTTATACACTCATATCCATCATTACAATCCCTATCAAAAATAATGTAGATAAGATCATCTCAAAAAGAACACAATCCTGTAATGGCAGAAGGAACCACATTAGTAAAAGTGAGACTATTCAAACACTGATCTACCAAAGAGCTTCAATTATAGTGTTAATGCCTTACCTTTGGTTTTGGGTATGTCCTTCTTAAGAGGTGGGAAGGATAGCAATTGTCGGGGAATTTGAGCAAGATAAGAGGATTTAGGTAGTGAAGTGCTAGAATCTATGCTTAAAGGAGACTCATGTAAAGTTGGATTTGTCTTAGGTACACAAGTTGATGGTGAAATTGTGTAACAAGAAGAAGTTGGGACAACTGGTGATTCAATACATGTTTGGGGAAGGTCAACACAAGGAGATTTGTAGGTGCTATCACAACCACCTATCCTATTTTGAACAGGTTGTGTTGATTTCCTTTGCACCCCCACTGATATGAAAAACCAAGAGTGGCTTTTGAAATCTTATTGATACACTCTTCTGGCTCTAGAAAACCATGGCATTTGGGAAGCCAAAGTACTGTTGCACCCTCATAATAGCCTTGTGCTTTAAGAACATGCTTTGGGATGCAATGAGGAACAATCTGAGGCTTAGGCTTGGAAAAGATATGCTTTTTTAGGAGGTTTAGCAACTAGGCTAGATGGTACAAGTTTGTACGCATCTTTGGGTAGCCAAATTGACAATTCCTTCTTGCCTGGCCTTCTTTGAGCAGTGACTAGAGTAGTTGGAACATGCCAGCCATGGCCCTCATTTGAGGACTCATCAATTATCCACATTATCATTTGTCTTGGAGCTTGAAGAGAAGATGTTGAAATTGGGTTGTGTAAGGTAGAACTACCACCCTTTTAACATGATAAAACTCGTGGAGCAGCAAATCCCAAGATGCAATTAGAATCAATTTGTAATTTGTATTGTCTATTCTTCCAATCTAATGAAAAATTGGTAGCACTTAACGATGATCGACTAAGAACAACCTCTACCACTGCCTTGGACTTACTAGCCACATAAAAGGGAATTGACATCTGATGATCCTGAATGGACATCATAATGACACATTTTCCCTCTATAGGGTTATCTTCACCTGAGAAGCTTCGTAAGTCAATAGGAATGTGCACGTGTTGGTTTTCCCAAGGCTACCCATGTGTCAAATGAGAGAACATTATAATCTGCACCAGAGTCAATTAAGGCAGAGACAAAGTAGGTAGTCTCATGATAATGAAGACACAAGTGAATATTGAAAGGATCGACATATTGTTCATCTGTCGCCAATTGTAAGGTCAACACAGAAGCCTTGTGACGCTCCTTGGCTTTTGCAACTCTAGCTTTAGCTTCTTCTTGAGCTTGACGTTTAAGTAGGTCATGTGCTTCTTTCTGTGTGGGGGCAGCATGTATTTGTTGAAGCATGGCTTCAATTAATGGTTCATTGTATTTCTTGAGACGACTTCTATTAATGAAGTTAGGCATTTGCTCACCTTCTAGTGTCTCTAAACGCACTGCACCACTAGGAGTAAGCTCATTAATCACAAACGATCCTAGGCCACGTTTCTTGAGCTTTTGCTTATGCTTCTTAAGTGTGTACAAGAGCACAAGGTCCCCTTTTTTGAATCGGCCAGTTGCATTTCGATCATACCATTGCTTTTGTCTCCTCTTTTTGGCATACATCCCCATTACCGCCAATAAGAGGATCTCATCAAGCTTTTCCAATTCATCAATGCGTTGAGAAAGCTTATGACAAGTCTAGTCCAATTGATTAGCAGCTTCTAGAGTAGGTACAAGAAATTCAATGGGAAGAACTGCATCTAGCCTAAAAGCAAGCTCAAATGGGGTTGGGGCCACATTATAGGCTATTCTATATGCCCAAAGAACTGAGTGCAACTTTTGCTCCCAATCAGTCCTATGTCCCTCAACAATCTTTGTGAGTGCTGTGCAGAGAATCTTGTTAGTACTCTCAGCTTGACCATTGGTTTGGGGATGATATGGTGCAGAACGCTTATGAATTACCAGAAATTCTTGAAGTAAAAACTCTATGACCTCATTCACAAAATGCACACCTTGATCACTAACAATTTCAATAGGTAAGCCATAGCGTGTAAACACATACTCATACAAGAACTTGGCTGTGGTTTTAGCATCATTTTTGACTTTAGCCTTTGCCTCTACCCATTTGGTCAAATAGTCAGTTATTACGACTATAATATATTCGACATGCGTGTGACGAGCTGGAGGTTTAATGGGACCGACAAAATCCTTAAGACTTGAGTTTTTGTTTTGGTCTCTTTGTTTTTTTGCAAGTTTTGCTAACAGTTTTTAGCTTGTCTCCTGGTTGGAATCCATCTGATCGTTTTACTTGGTCTTTGATACTATCTTGTGCTTGGACATAGTATAGATATCCATTCTTTCCTAAGAGGTGAGGTGGTGGTCGAGAGTGTTCATTCTATAGATATCCATTCTTTCCTAAGAAGTGAGGTGGTGGTCGAGAGTGTTCATTCTTAAACTCCTTGTCTTCTTTTTGTATTCTCTCACGTCGTTCCCTCTCATCTTATTTACGGATTTTCTTATGGCTCTTACAGCATTTACATTTAGGTCGGCTTCGAGGGATCTCTACTTGAACCTCCCTTCCTCTCAAGAGTAGGTATGCCTTTCCTAACTTTTCCCAGGGATTATCACATCATCATCAAAATCAGAGTCCCATCCATCTTCCTTATGAGAATCGTTAGCAGATTCGAGTGTTAAATCCTCCACTGAGACTTCCTCTACATGCAGTGCTGTTGTGGATGCATCCCCATCGTACAAATCATCTAGAAGGTCACATGGTTGTACCATTTATATAGGAATAATGTCATATCCATCTGAGTCACAAAATTGTATTGGCTTAGGTAAAGCACATGTCGATAATGTTACAAGGACATGACTCCATTCTAGGGGATCAATTAAGTGCTCAGGGAAGGATTGTGGAATGTATGCCTCATCTAATACACTTCGATTACCCTTAAGTCTCATCAGTGTTGAAATCCTTACATGAGACTCCACACATCCACAAATCTTCTCGCCCATCTGAGAATGTAACTCTTGAGCCCTCACATGAAGCAGAATCAAACTCATCTATTAGAGACCTTGTTACATCACGATATGAGTGATTCTTTAGGTTGACCCTTGTGATGACAGAATCATGTCGGAGGTACAAATAATTGTATCCCTAGTCCTGAATCATTTGAAATTGTTGCATGAATGGTCTACCCAATATCACTTCATAGTTTGGATGCTTTCCAAAATCCACTACTACAAATGTGTGCTCATATTCAATCCCACATGTGGTGACCAATATGTTTTCTAGCAGCCCAATGGGATGTTCTAAGCTTCTAGTAGCAAGTGCATCCTTGTACTCCTAATAGTAGCTGGTTTGTCCCACTTTTCCCAAATGGACCTTGTCACAATGCCCACTCCTGCACCACTATCAAGTATTGCAGTTGAAGCTACTTTTCGCACTTCTAATGGGAGGGTAGCATTTCCGTGATCGTTCTCACAAAATTTTTCTACTTTGTTGATAGGAACTAGCATAACATGCTTTGTCTCAGGGTGTATAGTACAATGATGGTGACCCTTTTGTAGCAATACCTGCTCTGACAAACATGTGGCAATATCATTCCACAACTCTAGCCGAAGCTTTATCAAATCAAGCAAAGGTAAGTCACTGGTGCTGACAAAATAGCTTGCACGATACCCATATCCATCTCCTTTGTCAACCTTCTATGCATGGAGGGTATCCTCAAGGTTTGAGAACAGTTCTCATATTCTCCCAAATAAGATGGTAAGGTTTTCATTGTATGCTTACTTCTAGGAGAAACAATTGTTTGAACTTCCTCCTGGATGCTTGGGCGTCTAAAGTTGTTTTCTGTGCCCCTGGTAAAATCCACTTCAGAGAATGGAGGTGAAATAATAGAGGACATATTCTCATTAACTTTCTCATGAACTATTGCCCACATCTCATTTGCCATGTCCTCAGCGGTTAGCATCAATAACTTCATCATTGCATGGGAAGGCAAGTCTAGGTGGTGGCAAAATGCCTTCTTTCAATGGGGTGTCAATTGGTGCAGACTTCTTGCTATGAGCTTGTGAGATCAGCTCACTTTTCATTTCCCAACTTGATGACACTTCTGGTATGGTTTCTAATGTTGGCTTAAGAGAGGTGGGACCCCGAGGGATAGGTGGAGGTGGGCCCTCAAGTTTTGATTGAGCTTCCCTAATGAGTTGCTGATGTACAGCTAGATTGATCTTCTCCTCTCACGAGGGTTTGGGTATTCTTGAAGCTTCTTGGGTAGCTCAGATAAAGCTACAATGCAACTTCTATGAGCATCAATGATGGCATCTAGAGTCTCCTTCACCTTATCCAAAAAAACAGAACCCCCTGAACTATCCTCTGTTGTAATAGCCTCATCTTGTTTAGTGCTAGGCCCTGTTTGAGGTTGATGCTTCTCATGCACTTCTTGGGATGTAAAAGTTTGATCCTTCATGTTTTGTTTAGAGACTTCTTGAGAACTAGTGGATGCACTTAGTTTGCTTGTTACGGATTTTTTCCCTCCTAGTGGTCCTTTTTCTATTGGAATGTAGGGTCTTGTCCACTAGATTTGCCTTTACATCCCTAGTTCGAGGTGTCTTATCAGTCTACATTTCGACATTTCATGTCTGTGATCTAGTCATGACTCTAAGTGGCACGACATCCTCATTCTCTGATGAAGGTGGTGATGGAACTGCCTCTACAAAGTTGAGTGAGACCTTTGGTTGAGAGGTGCCTTCCTCATGTGGTTTCAGCAAACAATCCTTTGGAAAGTGTTCTACACAACACCCTAGACAATATCTTTCAATTGGTGAAAACTGTGGTACTGTTGTATTGGATCGAGCTGCTTGCCTTTGGCGATGTGGACAATCACAAGCCCAATGGGGTTCTTCACACTCATAACAGGGGCCCATTAGTTTGGCTTCTACTTGCCTTTGTTGCCATTGACCTGAGGGGCCTGGAGTCCTAGGTTGGTAGCAGCCTAGCAACATCAAAGAATTTTGTTCCCCCGGTTGAGGCTCCAGTGCTTGGCTTGGATATGCAGGACTTTCAAAGAGATTTTCCTTGGATGAATATGATGCATATTCATCCTCCACATAGCTTGGGTTTACCAAGTCTCTACACATATTTGAATTGTCGTAGTCAACAAACCTCACAAGAGCAGTCCCAGGAGCAGGAGGTTGAGCTCCAGGTACATGTCGTGCTTGCTCTTGTGCCATCGGTGGCTTACGTTCAAAATTAGTATACTGTTGATGCATTTGTGGAGCCCCTGCACCCCTTTGCTGCTCACGCTCTTGTCTCATTCTTGCAATGCGAGTACATTCCTGTGTGGTGTGGGTATAATTCCAAGCACAGGCCTGGCACCACTAGGCTTTGTGGGTTGGTTTGTGACTAGAGGAGAAAACGTATTACATTCTTCGATTTTATGGTTACCGCCACATGCTCCACAAAGATGAGGACCTATAGGTAGTACACTCCTCATTTGCTGCTTGTGTTGTTGTGGCTGCATGGGTGGGCGATAGGTTTATCCCAATCTCCTTAGTACTAGGTTAGCTATCTAGTTTGGATTTACTATTGCGCTAGACCCTGAACTTTGGTCATCACCCCACTGATCTCTAGGTTGCACCTCAGGGCCAGTACCATCTTGGAATTTGAAGTTATCTGTGAAATCCATAGCATCATGGGGCAACACTCATTGAAATTTGTATGCTTCTTTGCATAGAGATGTGTGTGCAGTGTTGAATTTTTGAGTTCTTTTAAGAAGAGACAAATTAATCGTCGACTCTGGGTGGGCTTCTCATCTTCTGGGCAACGATTAATGTACTGCTTCATCCTATTTACACAGTCTCTAACACTCTCAGTCTCGCCTTGCTTGAAAGAGTAGATGTTTGCTACTGTGTCATGCTGAATCCCCATCAAGGAAAAAGCAGCAATGAATCTTTCTTCCAAAACTCGTAAAGAAGATTTGTCTGAAACCTCGTGTCTGAAACCAAGCAAGGGCCTTTCCCTCAAGAGTGAGCCCAAATCCTTCGATTTGCATATGCTTGTCAGTCACTTGCTCAACTCGAACTGCTTGCCTAAATGCTGCTACATGGTCATATGGATCTCCCAACCCTTCGTACTTCTTTACTAGTTTCTGAAGAGTTGAAGGCCTTACTCGTCTTGAATCCTCATCATCGGGCCTACGGCCTCTCACTCTCAGTGGTTCCTCTCTTTGGTAAGATGGTCCATATGCATCCCAAATTGGTGTGGGTCCCCTATTACCTGCCTCACCAACCCCCTCCAAAGATCTTGTTACTCGCATTTCAGGAGGTGCACTTATGGGAGGCCGAGTTGGCTCCCCTACCCTCCGATTGTCATAGTGAGAGAAACGTTATTGTGGTGTGATCTGTGGTCGCATTTTTGGTGTAGGATAATATCTTGGTGCTAGAGTTGGGCTACCTGCAGTGGTCCACTTTGATGTTGAGGGTGCCTCTCTAGTGAACTCTCGTAGGGGAGGAGCAACAGTTTCTCCAAGAAAGGCTGTCTCTCTTGGTTTAGCTGTATTAGTTGAGAACACTTCCATGAATAATGGTTGTCCTCTCCACGTGAGCTCACGAATCTCCTTCTAAGGTTCGGTATTCATTGGCCCATTTATCAATGATTCGGTTCTTGTATCCTGCAAGCTTCTCGACTACCACCACAAGTGCTAGAGGAAGATCTAGCTCTGGAAATCGAGTTGTGGCATAATATCCTTCTAAAGAGTCCTTATAGACCTCTTGAAGTGGGTCATCCTGAAAGACCTTTGTCACTGGAATTTGTCGTACAAACTCCCATTGGTTCTCAGCCCCTTGATCCATTTTGCTCTTGCATTTCCTGTCCCTTTCCAAATTTAGATCTATAAAAAGTAAATCATCTATGGATGGCTTTGAGGACTAGGAATTGGATGGTCCAGGCATGTCCGGCTCAATGAGCCAATCATCTCTAGATTCCCTTGCTCCAGAAGGCTTCGATAAGTCTAGGAACTCACTGTTAGCGAGTCCTCCTAATTTGTCTACATTCTCTCGATGATAGGTGACTTCGTAGCGAACACCATCTCTGCCCATGTACATGTTACCCTGGTCATTGACTAGAGGTGCTCTATCAAGTTCTGAGAAAAAGTCTGCAATCTTAACGAGATACTGTTGTTGTGGATCCCTAAAGATCTCAGCTCCTTGAGCATTCGTGTGTGTAGACATATTGAAGTCTCACATTGAGTGGTAACCCCATGATGTTGACTTCAAATGGATTAAAAGATCTTGTGGGTGTCCTATTTGGGGCTAAGGGATGACTATTTGATGGCCCTAGATTGTCCATAGACAATGAGCTAGTTGTCCGGGAAAGGGTATCAGATTGGGATTCGGAAAAGGTTTCAGCAATATCTGCCAAATCTCCTACCGATTGGGTCCCACTTTCCTACGTAGGCACTCTAGAAGGTGCCCTAGACCCTATGGCAGTGTCCATATGATGTCCCGACCGCAAGTGCATAAGGTCAAATTTTAAGGTGGTTTTTTTTTATTTTTTTAATAAAAAATCCAAAAATTTTCAAGTTGGCTCAAACTTTGCTAGAACCCATTTTGAACCCCCTCGAACACATTAGGCCAAAAAAATAGCGTATTTTTCAGGATCAAAAATCACCTAAAATTCACGTTTCCCATACTGAACTTATTATGGGAAAATGGTTCCGGGACCAAAATTTCGACAATGGGTGTTTTCTGAGTCCTCTCGAAAAGTTAGATAACCTCCCAATTTTTACGGCAGAAAATGAAAAATTTTCCAGACTCCTTTTTTTGCACCCCTTTATCCGGTGCGGTGGCGGTCTTTATGGTGCGGTGTGTGGGTCTCTCCGTGCGGTGCACTGTTCACGCATTACGGCCTTTTTTTATTATTATTTTTCTTTCTTTTTTGAAGTGCGTGTCTAGTGAACTCAATGCATTTACAACTGTGAGATTTGCAGCGAATTCAATGCATGTGCAGGGAAACTCAATGCGTGTACAGCTATGAGATTTGCAGCAAATTCAATGCATGTGCAAGGAACTCAATGCATGTGTAGCTGTGAGATTTGCAGCAAATTCAAAATGTTCAATCTTCATGTGTGTGTATAGATTTCAATTTCTCTATAGGTGTAGGTTTAACAGAGAACTAAAATGCACAAAATTAAAGATGCAGAAAACTAAACTAAGCTAAGAACAGAAAATAAAACGAACATGCAAAAAATTGAAACTGTAAAAATTAACCTCAGATAGCAAAAATTATCTTCAAACAACAGAATGACAAAAATGCAAATCAGGGCTCTCTCTTTCGCACACAAATTGAAATTGGCAGGTTTAGCACCTACCTCCAATCCTTCCCGTGTGTTGAATCCTTGTCCTTACCTCAAGGGAGAGGCGTAGCTAGCCAATCGCACTCAAATTGCAAGACAATAAAGAGAATTCAACAACAGATTAGTCTTAAATAAGTACCAAAATTACTCCCAAAGCTTGCTCTCCTGTCCAACGGTTTTGCAACCGATTGGAGAGATTAACAAGGAGTGGTAGTGTGTGTATGCTGCTCAACTAATGTAGGCACTCGCTCCCAGCGGCACCATTGTAGAGCGGTTCTCTCTACCGTGCAATATAGTGCTCATAGAGTACTACCGATCAACAAATGTGTTGAGAAACACAATGTCAATCCGAGGACTCGACCCGATTATTGCATGAAGGCTTATCCCTTGTTGCGGGAGAGCTCACATACATGAAGCACCACTTGACGATTCAACCATTCAATCACCTCAATCAATCTCTCAATCCCTTAAACCCACTACACTAATCAAGAGAACAAGCAATGCATGGCAATCTCTTAATCCCATTCAAACATTGATTAAATCTTAGCTTTCCCTAATGCCAACAAACCCATAAGCGTGCATCTACTAATCCACAAGCTTAAGCAAGCATAGAATGTAACATTCACAACCCCACAAGCTCATAGAGAGAGTCTATCGCATGAATAACTCATTGCCAATGAAGTAGGAAAGAGCTTGCATCAATGGAGACTACACACACACACGCAGCATACACAAGAGAAAGAAAGAAGCATTCAACTAATCATAGATTAATCGACTTCAATGATGCTAAAACAAATTAAGAGAATGAAGTAAAGCTATACTCATTGGAGCTTGATGCTCATTAGAGTACAATAGAGAGAGAGTTAGAGAGTTGCCATAGCTTGAGAGCTCAAGATCTTCACTCAATAGCTTATGAGAATGGCCAAAAAACGTACTCTTTCTTTAGCTAACATCTCTTTTATAGAGATGTCACTAACCCTAACCCTAGGCCTCTTTCATACATGGGCGGACAACCCCATAAGTGAACCTTGCTTAATACACTTAGAACTCTCATTTAGAACCAACATTGGCCTAAAACGATTTACATTGCACTTCGGCACAAAAATATGGAAAAATTATGTGCGTCTTTAGGTTCCCATGGCTACAATCCCGCTCTCTTGAATTAATTGCTTCCGGCCTAAAATTGCACTTTGGCACAAAAATATGGAAAAATTATGTGCATCTTTAGGTTCCCATGGCTACAATCCCGCTCTCTTGAATTAATTGCTTCCGGCCTCCTTCAATAATCCGTGTTCCCGTGAGTGAACAAAGATATGTCGGTGCCAACTACCAAACCCACCAAGTGATGTAAATGTTGAACGGTCATGCAGGCACCTCGTGAGTGTCAGCTCATGTTGAACTTGACATCTCAACATTGCTTTGTGTGGGGGTGTTGTAGTTTTTCCCTGGTTGGCTGTAGTAGCTTGCTAGCTAGGAGGGCTTATTTTCTTCCTAGCCAACCAAACCTGGTCAATGTCACGTGCACACCTGGTTGGTGTACAGGTGACATGGCATCCTATTTTTTTGCTAGCCAGCTAGACCTAGTCAATGTCACGTACATATCCAGTTGGTGTACAGGTGACATGGCATCCTATTTTTTTGCTAGCCAGCTAGACCTAGTCAATGTCACGTACATACCCAGTTGGTGTACAGGTGACATGGCATTCCAGGCATTTAAGAATTAATCCAACATTCACGAAGCAGTTAAATCAATGTTAACAAGCTTAGATCATAGTAGTTATAGCATGTGCAGCATTGTATGGGGCTGTTGGAGCACCTATAGTAGTACACAAGGCATCAACATAATTCAGGACATGCATCACATCAGGTCAGGGCATGGGGAACTAGCCGACAGTAGCAATGGGGCACATATGAAGTCGTGAAGATCCCAAAATGCAACCGATAGCATAAGCCTATCTGACCATTAGCGTCATTTCATATATATTGAAAAGCACATCATTCATTTCAGTTATCTCATTCTTCTCAGAATTTCTAGCCTAAGGAGCAGGGAAATTAGCAGCGAGTCAGAAGCATTCAGTTCATCTCGTGCCTCTTACATAGAAGAAAACCAAAATCCAATGGGTGAACCTCAGCATTGGAGAAAGGAACAATCAGTCCATCATTATCATTCAGCATATCTCTCTCTTCCCATGAAGGATACTCATCATAGATCTCATTGTAACCGTCACATTTACTATAGCTACATTGCATTTGCATTGAAACCATTCTCTTTCTCTTATGTTTTTCTAAGTGAAGTTTAGTTAAGCCTAAGGTTGTTTTACTACGATCAATCCCTCGCATGTCACATTGGTATCGGAGTGTTATAGTAACCAACCTTAGTTCATCCCTTAAGTCATTTAGTAAAGCATCATGACACTCGCTTTCGCTTAGTTAAATCCATTTCTCAAGATCTCGCAGGCCATCCTTAGGGTTTTTCCCTTACGCATGCAACAATAACCCATTCATTTGCATTCTTTGGTAGCATATAGGGTAACACATGGGTTGCATCAGCATAGTAGTCATCCTAGCAGTCCAGTAAAGAGAGTTAGTCTAAGCATCTTGTTTGTGTTGTTCTTGCTTCCAATCTTTCTCTCTCTCATGTTTATTTGCTTCCACTTGTGCACACTCTTTCATGGTATCATACACTTAGGCTCTGGCTGTTGCATAATCTTCTTCTCATAGATTCAAAGTGAGGGCCTCACTCTAAATGAGTTCACCTATGCTTCCATCTTCTTGTATGGTATTTGTATCTATAATGCTAATTGCACAAGAGAGGAAAAAGCTCTAAATAGGTTTTTATTGTCAATAACACTATCATGACTCTAATACCAATAATAAATACATTTTTCTAATTCTAATTTACATCATCTCAAAACATTAAAACTACTCTATCAATCTACAAAGAAAACACAAAAGACCTCTGCCAAATATGTCAAGAGGAATACCATATCAAAATAAATTTGCTGAGAGAGAGAGAGAGAGAGAGAGAGAGAGAGAGAGAGAGAGAACTAGATCTTATTTTCTCCCATTCTGTCCCCCCACCCCCCAGTGACATAGCACTAGTGAACTGTGAGTTTCATGATGGTGGACACAATCTTGTATATATTTCAGAATTTCTTCTATTTTGGTCCAGTGCACTATGTTCAATGCTATATGGTGTGAAGGCAAGCATTTTCGAACACAAAGAATTGATGAAAAGAGGAATACATAAGATTGCGGTGTCATTAGTAGCTTTGAGGAAGCTAATGGAAAAATGGATGATTATTGTGGCACAATCCCAGACATATTTACGCTTGATTTTCGTCGCTTCTTTGTGTATGTTTTGGATGTCAAATGGCAAATGAACGTGGTGGAAAAAGGGCCTAATGCAACGATAAAACACCATGCAAGTGGCTATGTACCTATTGACTCTACAAAGTTTTGGCAAACAAAGAAAGATAGGCTCATATTGCCACAACAATGTGAGCAGGTATGCATTTTTTTCTAATGTGTTTCATGTACATATATATATAAGCTCGCGTACCCCTTGACTTTTGATATGCTAATTAATTACTGCAGTATGTATATTTGAGTAGGTTATCTATCTGCCAATGGTGCATGACATTAAATGGTGGTACATCATCCCTATTGCACCACGTCCCAAAGTGATGTATAATACATTCACTGATATGGAGCATATGGAGGATGTAACAAGCCGCAATGAAGATGATGTCAAACATGCCAATGAAGATGTTGTGATCGATGATCAAGAAATAAGAGATGATCATGATAATGAGGATGAGCATGACATTTCTCATGATCATGCGAATGACTCTACCATTGAGGATGATGGTGATGTTGATGAGGATGATCAGGGCATCAATACCATTATCAATGGACAGAATATTGATAGTGGAATAAATTTAATTATAGCCTTACAAATTGATCAAATGGATATTGATGTTGATCGTTTGGCAAGGATGGATCTTATTGAAGATGAGATCGAACCCTAACCAATCCATCATTGTATCGTTCTAAATTGATGACATTTCTATTGTATATGTTGTCTTTAAATTATCATCTCATGATTTATTTTTGAATATATTTCATTGTTGCATGTAGTGGGATTGTGTAATGATATATAATGTAATGTACTATGAGATGGTTTAAAGAAAATAGTTTTTAATTTTGTAAAGAAATGGAGTTTTTCTTAATAAAGTTCTCGCGTGTAATAATGCATGTATAATTGCGTGTATATACATGCACTGATACACGCATTTTTGAAACCAGTATACACGCGAATTTAGATGCCAATATACACACCCTGGTAGACGTGTTTCTGAAACTTCAATACATGCGAGTTTAGATGCCAATATACACGCGCTCGATACTACTCATATACATGCACGACCATACACGTGCCCGTAACTTATCGCGTGTATTGAACGCTTGTATGGCAGTAGTGTCTTGTAGTGACGGAGTCTTTAAGACCCCCTTCAAGTTGCAATGTTGCATTGTTGTAAGTCGTTGAGTGTCTTTTGCTGCCTGCAAGAATGAAGACCGGTCACCACCTTGCGGTCCTTTCTAACTGTTCTTTGCCCTGCTCGTGGCATTTTTAGTCTCAAAAATGAGACATCAACCTCTTAAGCAACAACACAGCATTGAGAGATGATGAAAATAAATATGCATCATCTTAAGCATGTGGGGGGGCCCACATGCTTAAGATGATGAAAATAAATATGCATCATTAAAAACTTGTGGGAGATAGTCTTGAAACTTGAGGCTAGAATGCCTTCTTCTTTTTTTGATCATGTGCCAATGAACTGAATTAACTAGTCCTCTTCATAAGGATGAAGGGCCCTACATGCCGCATAGTATATTGATTGGATCTAGCCTCTAGGTAGTAGGTAGGTCATGGTAGCTGTCAGGCTAAAATCTGAAAGATATTCTGGGTCTGTGTACATATGGGACACGTGGTGTGCAAATAAATTTTGCCCTGAATGCCCTGGCAGATGTACAGAGCGAGTGGTTTTACAGTGAGCCGATATATGCACGTGTTTTTTTTTGGGAGCAGACGCTGGCGTGAAGGCCTTAGAGGTAACTGGGGGCAGCGGGACAGGCGCGTGAAAAGACAAGGGGAGCGGCCTTTGCTGGAGCAGACGCTGGCGTGAAGGCCTTAGAGGTAACTGGGGCAGCGGGACAGGCGCATGAAAAGACAAGGGGAGCGGCCTTTGCTGGAGGCTGCCTTTGTGATGGTTGGCAACACCGACTGATAAGTGGAGCGAAGCCGGAGGTGTTGTCTGGCGAGGAGCTGACGGCCGGGGAGCAGCGAAGAGGCAGACGGAGAGCGTGGAGAGCCAACGGTGTGCAGGGACACACGAAAGCTGGGTTAGCTAGAGAGCTTGGCGAGCTGGAGGATGGAAGTGATGTGAAGTGGCCGCCTCTCTGGTGAAGGATGCCTGGCAGGTAAGGGTGCTCGTTTGGAGTGCAGCTGCTGCTGCTGAGACAGAGACGCGTGGAGAAGTAGAGAAGGGGCCGCCTAGTGGTTTTACCGGTGGGGGGGCTCTGCAAGTGAACTGACAGGCTGGTGTGGGCCTTGGGTGATTGGAGCAGCAAGAGAGAGCTGCTGTTAGTAGGGACTGAAGTGATGTGGCTTGGGCTGGATACAAGAGCAAGGTTGGTGATGCTGTGTGAGCTATGAGAGGGAGTGTGTAATGTGTTAATAACGGAAGTGGTGGCAGTTTTGTGAACTTGTCTTTATGTGATTTCTCGCCTAAATTTAATGGGAAGTACAGGTGGTGGACGTGGTAGAGGCAGAGGCAATAATCATGAAGGGGGAGATGGACAAGCAGGGTATGGACGTGGTCGCCGTAGGGGCCGTCGTTTCATCCCTACATGCTGGAGCTGTGGTGAGCTTGGTCATCTGAGTACAGATTGTGATAAGCCTCAGCGAATGGGTGGTGATATGTACCCATTACCTTCAGAGTTACCTGACAGGTCAAATGATTATGGTATTGATATCAGGGATCAAGCAGGCCCCAGTGGAATCACAGCTGAGGAGAAGGGTAAAACTAAGGTGATAGATGTGGTCACCCTTGAGAAGACGAAGGAGGCAGAATCTGATGTGATGCCCTTGGGGAAACGGATGCCACAAGAAAGGGAAAGCAAGGATGCTGCAGGGCCTAGCAAGAAGAAAGGTAAATTGAAGGAAGGAGGGGATGTGAAGGTCAAGCAGAAGCAGAAGTCTCGTAGGAAGTTTCAGGTAACTGATTTTCCACTAGGGGGTGGGCTGGATAGCTACAGTTTGCAGGAGGACATGGCTCGAAGGAAGGCTAACATTACTTTTGGGCAATTGATAGAGTTAGCTCCCAATTTGAAGCATCAGTGGAAAAGACTTGTGAACCTGAGAGAGAAGGAGCCTGCCAAAGGGATAGTGACTATTTTATCTGTTCAGGAGTTGCCTGATATATGTCCTCTGGTGAATGTGTGGTATAAAGGGAAGAATCTGGGAGAGGCGTACATAGATGGTGGTGCACAAATTTGTGTAATCACATTGGCAGCTGTGGAGAGGCTTGGTCTTAATGTTACTGAAGCATCTGGATTCCGTATTCGGTTGGCCAATCATCAGAAGGTCAAATGCTCAGGTATGATTAAGGAGTTAGAATTGCAAGCTTTTGATGTAAAGGTGCTTGTGGATTATCATGTTATGCCTGCAGGAATGGGTGCAAGATTTTGATGTAAAGGTGCTTGTGGATTGTCATGTTATGCCTGCAGGAATGGGTGCATTCCCCATCATTTTGGGAAGACCATGGCTGAGAGCAGTGAAGGCTGTTCAGGATTGGAGGAAAGGGGTCATTACTCTGTATGACAGGAGAGGGGATAAGAAGCAGTTTAATATGGATAACCAGAAGCCTGTTCGTGATGAAGAGGAAAGTGAAGCTAATTCAAGTGATGATGATACGACTAGTAGTACTACTACTAGTGAGGGAACAGAAGACACCAGTGAAGAGGATGCAGAGATGGATGTTGTGGTTATTGATAAGGAAGACTTGCTGATGAGGGTGTCCGACAAGAAGAAGCCATACATGAAGAATGCGAGGAGGTACAAGTGAATCATGAGCAAAGGTATGCATGTGATGTGAAAGAGTCTGCTTTTGAATCTTTGATGAACCTGTGTGGGATGAGTGGGATATAGACAGTCTACAGGATGATGAGCCTGAGTCGGAGTTGGATGATCAGATGTGCATTAATGTTAAAAAAGCCATGAGTAGAATTGATGCTATGAAAGAGGAGCAACACAAGCAGACTATGAATGATGCTGATGCTATGGATGAGACTATGGATGCTGTGATAGATAAATTTCTTATTGGCCTTAATAAAGATGAGCATACAAGAACTGAGGTGGATGCTTTGGCAATGGTGCCTTTTGAAGGGGAGTTTGTTTTGCCTGTGGTGGCTGGTTTTGATGGTGATGTTTCTTATGCTGATGGACAGGAAAATGTTATGGTACAACAGTTTTTTTTTATGAGACTTTCATCAATTTTTACCCTCAACAAGAATTGGTTCGCTGGTTCTCTAATATTGGTGTTGACTATATCAGTGATTTTGGGATTGAGATGAGGCAGGATGGTGTGTATGTCAGAAGCTTTGTTTTCAGAAGTCCTGATGTACCGTGGTGGGAAGTGGGATGGCAAGACATGCCTTGGGAGGATGACAGTGTTTTTTTGATCACCTGGAATAGAGATGTGTTGGTTACACTGTATAATGCTCAAAGGATAGACGGAGGGAAACATGGTCATATGCTTTCTGCTGATCATAAATGATTCAACAGGCTAGGGGTTGGGCAAAGTATGTCAGGCTAAAATCTGAAAGATATTTTGGGTCTGTGTACATATGGGACGCGTGGTGTGCAAATAAATTTTGCCCTAGATGCCCTGGCAGATGTACAGAGCGAGTGGTTTTACAGTGAGCCGGTATATGCATGTGTTTTTTTTTGGGAGCAGACGCTGGCGTGAAGGCCTTAGAGGTAACTGGGGCAGCGGGACAGGCCTGTGAAAAGACAAGGGGAGCAGCCTTTGCTGGAGGCTGCCTTTGTGATGGGGCTGGCAACGCCGACTGATAAGTGGAGCGAAGCCGGAGGTGTTGTCTGGCAAGGAGCTGACGGCCGGGGAGCAGCGAAGAGGCAGACGGAGCGCGTGGAGAGCCAAAACGGTGTGCAGGGACACATGAAAGCTGGGTTAGCTAGAGAGCTATTGGCGAGCTGGCGGATGGAAGTGATGTGAAGTGGCCGCCTCTCTGGTGAAGGATGCCTGGCAGGTAAGGGTGCTCGTAGGGCTCTGGAGTGCAGCTGAAGAGACAGAGACGCGTGGAGAAGTAGAGAAGGGGCCGCCTAGTGGTTTTACTGGGGGGCTCTGCAAGTGAACTGACAGGCTGGTGTGGGCCTTGGGTGATTGGAGCAGCAAGAGAGAGCTGCTGTTAGTAGGGACTGAAGTGATGTGGCTTGGGCTGGATACAAGAGCAAGGTTGGTGATGCTATGTGAGCTATGAGAGGGAGTGTGTAATGTGTTAATAACGGAAGTGGTGGCAGTTGTGAACTTGTCTTTATGTGATTGCTCACCTGCTGATGTGATCAGGCTGGAGCTCGACAAGCTTCTGTCATTAGTTTCTGTGTTTGTGTTTGGACAATTGTAAGTTTCCCTCTGTACTCCGTCGATTGAGTTGCAGATTAAGCAATAGAAGTGTCTTGCTTTTCCAATTTGAGCCTGTGGTGTGTGATAGTGGTGAATGGGTGAGGGTATAGGAGTAGGGATATGAGGAAAGGTGTGGTCTATTTGCTGATTTTCTTTCCAACTAGAGAAGCTGGTGGTGCCCCTTGTGCTTTTGAGTGTTCCGAAGGTGGTGAGTCGGCGAGCTATAGTGGCTTCCTGTGTTCTTGAGCTGCCTCTCATCTTTCTGGCAAAGTATGTCAGGCATTTTTCTGAGGAGTATTTTGGGCTCGTGTATTTTGGGCTCCTTGTGCTTTTGAGTGTTCCGAAGGTGGTGAGTCGGCGAGCTATAGTGGCTTCCTGTGTTCTTGAGCTGCCTCTCATCTTTCTGGCAAAGTATGTCAGGCATTTTTCTGAGGAGTATTTTGGGCTCGTGTATATACGTGTGCATGGCCTGTGTGAAGAGTTTGGTTTTGAGGGCGTTGCCTGGTGTACAGGGTAGATGGATTTGTTTTGGGCTGTTGTTGCAGGCCTGTCCGGAACGTAGTGCAGGAGGTGAGATCAGCTGCTTGGTAGCCTGAATTTATGTGCACGTCCAAAAAATACAATGGGCACTTGGAAGGTCGCATTTGAATGTGTATGGAAAATCTTGGGGATAATTGATGATAAAAGGGCCAAGGTAGCATTGAACAATAAAAGGAATAACATGGTGGCCATTTTTCATAATAAATAAAAGAAAAGAAAGGATGATGTCGCTAGTTTGTAACGTTGGCGTGGAGCTTTGAGTGGCTGCCAGCGAAGGAGTCCAGAAGCTTGTGGAAAGCGTGGAGCTGGCAGGAGATGCGTAGCCTGCAGACAAAAGGTAGTGGTCGCTTGTTTATTTTTGCTCTCTGGCATAGCTATAGGACAGAGCCAAAGAAGTGCTGGGACGCAGCTACGCGTATATGCAGAGGAGACAGCCTGTTGATAAGCGGCGCTAGGGCGTGGAGCCACAGGTACAGGAGAGAAGAAAGGGTGTGGCTGGGCGTGGCCGAAAGTGCAGCTGGGACAGGGCTGTGGTGTAAAGATGGGGGCCTCGTCATTCTGCAGAGAAGCGTGTGTGGGAGAGGCGGCCATCGGGTAGAGGCATAAAAGGCTACCTTGAAGTGGGTGGCCTGGCTGCCAGCGCGCAAGAGAAGAGGAGCGTAGAGCTGGCGTGAGCAGGTGATGCGCAGCTGTTGGTGTTAAAGGTGCTGCTGTGCAGGTGAGAGCAAGAGCAAAAGGCCCCTGATGGTAGTGTGGCGGGCTGCTGAGAGAAGCCAGATTGGTGAAGGGTAGTGCAGAAGGCACCAAAAAACAAGCTGGAGTGGCTAGTAGAGACTGGTTGACGGGTCGCCTCGTGGAAGAGAGGCGCTGGGGACCAGTGGAGCGCAGCGTGTGTGGGAGAGGAGCTGTTGGCAGTGAGAGATCCGCCTTGGTGAGAGGACAGCCGTTTGGGTTGGTAAGCGTGGAGGGCACGCGTAAGAAGAGTTGCATGCACCTGGATGCGCAGAAGCAGAGAGGACGGGCTTGGTGAAGCCGCAGCTGGATGAGGGGCTGAGAAACGGCGACTGCTGGGAAGCTGCCGTGAAGAGTTGGGTTTAGGACAGTGGACAGTGTGAGGGGAAACCATGACTGGATAGAGAAGGACAGGTGATCTACGAGGGCTGGTGTGGGCCGCGTAGGTGAAGCCGACAGTGGACAGAGAGCAGGGTGCCGAGTGAAGCAAAGAGACAGAGACAGGTGTTGCTGCTTGGTGGTGGGCCGATAGCACTGCAGATAAGCTGCAAGAGACTGAGAGAGAGGTGTGTTTGGGTAGCTACTGCTGACGACACATGCAAAAGTGATGGGCTGCAGAGACTGAGGGTTAGCTGGTGTGGGCGCCTTCTGAAGAGAGTGGCCGGGTTCATTCTGGTGTGATTAGTACAGCATGCAAGCGAGTGGATCATGTGGTGATTGGGGATGTGGTGTATCCTTGGCAGTGAGACAGGCCTGAGTGTTTGTGAGTTGTGTGAGTAAGGCTTCTGTGTCGGGAGAAGCTTGTATACAGTGTTGACTGGGAATATAATTGCTGGGTGTTTGCTTGGTCTATGGTGCCCCTGTTTTTTGCTGTCTGTCTGGCGTGGGTTGGGTGGTGAAGAGTGAGAAGTTTCCAACTGGTGGCTGGTGGTGCCTCCGTTCATGTTGTTGTTTCCAAGTTTGCGGGGTGAAGGGCTATAGAGGCAGTGGTTCTTTCTTCTTTTTTTCACCTCACAGTAGCCCATGCAAAAAGAAGTTTTTATCTCTAATTTTCATGCTTGACCATCTTAAACTCTAACAAACCAGTGCTGGTGTTGTGTTGTTAGCTACATAGTTGTTGTCTAAATGATTTAGAGCAAAGATGCGCACACAATGAAGCATTGAACTAAAATTCAAAGCTCTCTCCCCTACATGCCTACCACCCCAGCAATAATTTTGATTCCATCAGGGGCAACTAAAATCTATATCAAGCAAGTTTGCCTCATCATTATAGACTTTTTTATTTTGTATCATTTTTTACTCAAGTCCCTAAAATGGATGCCTTGAAATCAATAAAACACAAAAATGATGTTGTATGAAAACCTTATTACACATGAGTTCCTGATGATTGGGTTCTGGTGAAATCTTTGATTTCTTTGACAATGACAATTACCTTGCCTCCAGAGCCATTTGGATGGCCTTTGTGAGGTCATAGTGCAAGATTTGGCAGCAGTTGCTAAGAGAGGGCTGGAGGTGGCTACCTCATTCTCATGACATCAACAAAGAGAGTCTGTAGAGCTATGGTTTGTTTTGCCCTACCAAGCATTGAGTGAGCGAAATATTTGGAGGTCTTTGATGGTTTTGAAACTAAATAATGAATCATGAAAAATGTTCATAAAATTGTGCAAACGTTCACTCAACTCCATTTTTGGGAAAAAAATAAACAAAAAATGTACCTTTTTTCAAATTTATGGAGATAAAAGACATACTTTCATGTCAAACGTTAAAAAAAAACCACTACTTTTGTGGAAAAAAATGTATAAAACATTACTTATATTTTACTCTAAACCCAAAAACATCCAATTTGAAAAAAGAATTATAAAGAAGAAGAAACTCTTTCAATCAACTAGAAGATTCATTAGACCTTTTACTTAAAAAATCAATTGTTTTCTGGCTCAAGTATTGTCCATAATGTTTTAACTCAAATCCATACACAAGAGTTTCTATCATACAAATTAAGCATGTCCACACGTTGATGAATTATACGTTTTTTTTCTTTTTTGCTTTGTTTAGGCATCTCTAGATCATACTTTCTCTTGAGCATGGATAAGTTTTGTACCAATACACATGTCTAGACTACGTGTTGTATGTAGCGTGCTATCTACAAACTGATAGGTGTTAAAATTGACGTTACTTTTAGACCCAATATAATTTGATGAAGCTCTCTTACATGGGACTAGTGCATTACCTAAGAAAATAAATTTTCTTTGTATACAAAGTTGATCCAATGGTTGAATTTAAGCATATTTTGATATTAAGATAGGTAGGATATATGGAGTCCATGGCCATAGAAGATGTTTATTGAAAGCAAAGATTTCTCTAGATTTAGATAGAAATCCAATGATCCAAACGATTAAATTTTAGACGGTAGTAAGTACTACAATTTATTACTTTACTTTATTTTGATCTAATAGTTTGATTTTGAGTTATAGTCTTTGCAAAAACACAGTTTTCACTTTATAACAGTTAGATTTTGAGTCATGAAAATGACAATAGTTGTTGTTTTGAAAAATTGATAAAAATTTGGATTCTAGAATCCACTTTATTGACAAAGTGGATTCTCGAATCCAAAAATCCGTGTGACAAACTAACGTTTCTATCTCGTGATAGTGAAATTTTCGTTCGAAAAAAAGATAAATTTTGGTCCATAATAATTTTACTTTTATTACACAAAAAATTTAATCCGTCCATGGGAAAACATTTTCGTCGCGAGATGAGAATTTGGATTCCAGAATCGACTTGGATTTTGGAATCCTAATTTTCGTCGATGGATTGAAATTTTTATCGAAAATTTGGTTGGCGAAACAGATTCCATCTCGACAGGAAAAATTATGTCAAAGATTCCTTCAAGGTAATCCAAATTCTCATCGACGAAAATTTTTTCGTCATAAATTCTGTTGACGGAAAAAAATTCCATCGACAAAAAAAAAATCAGATTCTAGAATCCAAATTTTATCGAGGGACGGAAAAAAATTCCATCGATGAGAATTTGGATTGAATTGAAATTTTCGTCCAACGAATTTAAATTTTTCTCGATCGAAATTCAGATTTCAAAATTGGAAATTCGGATTCCAGAATCCAAGTGGATTTTGGAATGCAAATTCTCATCGACATAATTTTTTTTATGACGAGGGAATTGTTTTTCCCATCGATGGCTTTTTTTCTATCGACCAAAATTTTTACTATCGAAGGGACTAAATTTTTCATCTAAGAAAAGTGAATTTTTTTTTCATTATGGACCAAAATTTCTCTTTTTTGGACGAAAAGTTTAGTGTCATGAGAGAAACGTCAGTCTTTTGGATTCCAGAATCCATTTTATCAACAAAGTAGATTCTAGAATCTAAATTTTTATCAATTTTTCAAAATGACAACTGTTGTCATTTTCATGGTTCAAAATCTAATTCTTATAAACTACAAATTATGTTTTTTTAAAGACTCTAACTCTTAATCCAACTATTAGATCAAAATAAAGTAAACTAATAAATTGTAGTACTCACTACCATCTAAAATTTAACCGTTTGGATCATTGGTTTTCTATCTGAATCTAGAGAAATTGTTTCTTTCAATAAGCCTCTTCTATGGCCATGGACTCCATATACCTTCTTATCTTAGCATCAAATATATGCTCTAATTCAATGATTGGGATGAAGTTAGTTAAATTCTTGTAGAAGAAAAAACACATTTTTGTACTTCTAAGTAAATAATGTATTATACATTACATAGACAAGCATGAATTATTAGTAGTTCTAAAGAATATTAGATCTTGTCATCATTGACCTTGTTTTTTCCATTTTGTTATTTGACATGAAAAATGAAAATTTTTTAACCTTTAAATTATCAATATGTACATTTGTAAAAATAATTTTGAAACTATGCTAATTTTACAAAAGTTATAAAAACAATTCTCTTTAATGTCTCCAGAAGATTGTAAAATTGATCAATATTTAGGACTAGTGAAAAATCAAGATAGCCTATTACACTCATAAGTTTATTACTAGATGATCTAAATGTAAGCAAGGGTTCATATACGTTATTTTGTTATCAATGCTATTTTAAAAGTTGAGGCCATCACCTTATCTTCTAACTAAATTGAAATATTTCTATATGTATTCCTGATTGATTACTTTAGTGGAGACATTGATTTATTAGTATAACTATAGTAAATCACCTTATAAGCTCACACTATTGTTGTACTTTGGTTTTCAAAGACTCAACAACTAAAAAGAGATTCCAAGAAGTGAATTTAATTGAATTAATTATTAATGTAATACTATTTTTTATCATGAAAAATCTATCTCGCATCTCTTAGATACTATGTAAGTTTTAGGAGAAATCTATAATGAATGGAGATCATTTTTTTCTTGCATGTAGGAACCTACTTTGTAAATTCATAACCTGTTTGGATTATAATGCTCATTATACCTCTATTTATGGTGATTTATCATAATTATATTTAAGGTTATTTTTATCATTTTAACTTTTTTTAAGGTTTTCCACATTCATGAAGACATGCCTTAGAAGCTAAATGCTAAAATATCGCTCCCTTTCACAAGATATGAAGTTTTTAGCAAACCCTTGAAAATACATATTTATGTCCTACTGAGCTCCCAAAATAGTGTTAAAAACTCTAACCTTTTGATGGTGTAGTGTGTACGTTGTTATTTTTCTTGGATTCAAGAAGGTTTATCCCAATATCAAAATCCAACAACGCTCATTTGAGCTTCTTAAACCCTATTTTGTTCGAGAAACTAAAGGATATATATACATGTTACATTCAACATGTCCAGATGGCCTTTCTTAAGGTTTCAATCAACCAGATGTGACATCCAAACATGAGGCTTCATTGGAATGTTCTTATAGTGTAGTATTTTGCGTGTTTGATCTCCATGGGATCTTACGTGGAGAGTACTATTTGTGGATTAGGTGTTTACACAAGCTAGAGTGGCCGAATGAGCCCTAAGGCCTAATTTTTAACTTTGGCTGCCCAAGAGTGTAAACCCTAGAAGGCACACATAAAATACAAAGTGTAACTCTCACCACTCATTCTCTTATGCATAATCTAAGTGAGTTGTCTTTTCTGGTCCTTCCTAGCTTATCTCTTGTGTGCTCCATTGTGTGAGTGAGTGAGTGAGTGAGTGAGAGAGAGAGAGAGAGAGAGAGAGAGAGAGAGAGAGAGAGAGAGAGAGAGAGAGAGAGAGAGAGAGAGAGAGAGAGAGGGTCGAGCTACTATTGGAGTGTGGGGAAGGGCAAGATAGAGTGGAGGTCTTGGGTGCTCCTACATGAGACGATGCTACCTACAAGAATCCTAGGTGACTTGCATTCATGAGGTGAGTGACACACCTGGGATGTCTATGCATTTATATGCTAGGCCAAGACTTGTTGGTATCTTAGTTGAGCTATTGTGATCTTAATTGTGGAGGGGAAAAGGCCCATGACATGTTGGTTTCTTAGTTGAGCTATTGTGCTCCTGAGTGTAGAGGGGCAAAGCCCCATGACATGTGGTTGCACCCTACAACCTTTCCATGGTGCCAAGACTTGTTTGGTTTCTCGGTTGAGCTACTGTGCTCCTAAGTGTGGAAGGGAAAATCCCCATGACATGTGGCTACACCCTACACCATTCCCATGGTGCCAGGGATTCCCATAAGTGGTGCCACTACTAGGGAATAGCTCCCCCACACTATATTTTGAATGCTTGAGAATGGTTTATTTATATGAGATTTTTGTTTTCGGTTGAAGAAGTAAGAAGAAAACCCCCAATAAATGGTATATTTTGCTACATTGTGTGATTACCTTTTGTTGCAATTTCTTGTTAATTTCTCTTACAATTTCTTGGTAGCTTAGGGAATCAATGTTTACCTTTTACTTCTTCTAAATTGAATTTTTACAATTTTTGTAATTTCTAGATATTTTTGTTTAGCGTAGGGAATGAATATTTAGCTTATGGAATAAATGCTTTTTATTTGGGGTGTTGTTTAATTTCTACATATTTTTGTAAATTCTATATATTTTTATTTTGAAAATCATTTCGTACATTCACACAAAAGAAAAGAAACAGTGAATTGGGCTAGAACTTGAATCAATTAGGGCAAACAAAACTCAAAATCGGGTTTCAAGCATAGATTTTATGCCAATTTCAATTCCTTATACATAGAAAATGGAGGGGAAAGAACGATTTAGGGCAAATTTACAAGTGAGATCATTTTTTACGTTTTGCTCTTTTTTTTTCCATTTTTATATGAGTGCTAATAATGCATATTAATTGGGCTTAATCTCCGTATAATTTGGGCCATTAGCTATTAGACTTGATTAATTGGTTGCATTTAATTTAGACACGCTTTTTGGAAGGTTTTAAGGCCATAATCCAAAGAAGATTAATAAGAAAAAAGTAAAATTTTAGAAATCGTGACAATCACCACCCTTTTTGAACTACAACAAAATGAGGGTCTAGCACAGTGAAAATAGTAGCGTTTTTACAACTAGAAGGGTAGCTAGGTGTCGGGTCATTTTTACTGCTATTAGAAACACTGCTATTTTTGTTGTAATGGGCTCGTTGCTCAGCACCAAAATATCCATTTCATTGCGGAATAACAACATGGGTTAGAACAATCGTATTTTGTTGCCTATGCATGTATGTATCACCAATGTCAAAATCGACCCATCACACAAGATCCCAATGTGGCCAATCTGTTGTCCATTATAAATGAATGATCTGGGCAGCTAGCTTGGTCACAGTTTACATAGACAAAGGCATGGTTCCATCAAACCTTTTCACATACACAAAGTTAATCTTTTATGCATTCTATTTGTCTTATATTTTAATCTTATATTTAGGTAGACTTATAGTGGGCTAGTCAATGCCATGGGGGTAGACTACCCCACTTGGCTAGTTGATGTCGTGGGGAAAATCTACCCCATTTGCTCAATCAAGGTAGAACATGCCTTTGATAAGCGCAGGGCCGAGCGGTGTAGGCCCATTACGATATGGTTGTAATGAGTCCACACCACCTTCCTCTACTAGACCCACCCCCCTCATTCTATTGTAGTGTATATAATTCCTTGGAAACCTTGGAATGATGGGGCTATAACTCCTTTCCATGCATGGAAAATACACATAAACAAGAGATTTTTTTTGAAATGAACACTAAAAGATAAGATCAAGCAGCCTTGCGTGCGAACAACAAGAACCTTGGCATTGCACACCAAGCTCTACTTGTTGGGAGCACACTTGGTGTTGCACTATTGTGGTGCACTAGTTGTGGGGGCTTAGATCAAATCCTCGAGGGGTGCACTAATAAAAAATCCTATGTATAATGTGGATTCAAGGGGTATTAAAAAAACCCCTTACCTATTAATTATTCATGAAAAAAATGACCCCTTTTCCTTTGTAGACTAACATTTTTTTTAATCGATTAAAAAACCCCCTTCTGTGAATGTATTTCTACTAACATACCTTAAATTCTTGAATTAAAAAACCCCTTCACATGGTATATTAACATATTTTTAGGTGAACTCTATGAGATCAAATCAAACACTAAAAATGGGGAGAAAAGAAGTACACATTTGGCATATGACATGTTGGCTTAGATGATCCAAACTCATCTATGCCTACTACATGGAGTACATGAAATGCATCCTTCACCTCTGTGGGAAACTTGAGGTGGACAACTTGATGAACTTGAATGGTAAGCAATTGGCGAATTCAAATACATCAATTGTTGAAGTATTGTCTTTAAATATGGTGTCAATGGAAAAATGATATTAATATTGAAAAAATGAGGCATGAGAGTGCTGGAGGAGACCCTCGATGAGAATACTACCAAGATGCTTATAAGACCAAGTGAGAAGGCATGATGAGAGGTTATGAGGAAGCCCATGCGAGGTCCCAACCGCATCAACTGTAAGTCTAAAAATGAGGTATGAGGGCCAGGGGAAGAGTCTCACTGAGGATACTACTGAGATGTTTGTAAGATCGAGTGAGAAGGTATGAGGTCTAGAGGAAGCCCAGTTGAAGATCCCTACTGAGTCACCTATAAGTCCAGAAGGATAAAGAGGCATGAAAGCCAGAGGAGAAAGCTCAGTGAGATATCTTCATAGATGCCTGTAAGACCAAGTGAGAAGGCCTGAGGTCTAGAGGAAAAGCTCACTGAGGTTCCTATCAAGCTCCATGTAAGGAAATGGAACAAACAAAAACAAAAATGAAAATGTTAAAAGTATAAGAAAACCTGTAATAATTTCTAGAATGTTGTTGGGTGTTGTAAGATTTGGACACTGGAGGCCTTACTTTTTGCACATTCCAAAGATAAAGATGATTTCTCGGACACATGGAACAAAAGCACATGGCTACATCAACATAGATATGGAAGCACACTTGAGTGCCCATGGACATGTGGATTCTTCATCAGATTGGAGGAAATCATCTTCCCACCATCTCCTTGGTCTACCATTATCTTAATGTGGTTCTGCATGATTGTATTGTAACTTGAAATGGCTTTTATTGTACCTTCTAACAGCCACTTATTCACATATTTTCATGATGTACTTAGCATTTACAGGAGATAGTATACTCCCAATCAAGCAAAGGTGAAGAGAGGTGTTAACGGGTGTGAACATCCCCTACCATTTTGGCATTAGCTTGGGTGTCAACACCCCCTAGCATTAGTAGCATTATCTTAGGCTAATGAGTTGTGAAATTTGGTTATTAAAAGATTTCATATCAAGAAGTGGTTACAAGAGGGCTAGCGGGGGGGTTAGGATCTTATGGAGGTTATGGGATCCCAACAGTCACATGGGAATCCTAAAAGTCACATGGTTGGATGGCTATATAGAGCCCCTTTTTGTATAAAAATTGGACACACAATATGATATACATGAAATGGAATACATTATGATGTTTTGGTGCTAACGGGTGTGAACACCCCCTAACATTTGGGAATTAGATTGGGTGTGAACACCCCCTAGCATTAGTAGCATTAGCTTAGGCTAATGAGTTATGGGATTTGTTTATTAAAAGATGTCATATCAAGAAGTGGTTACAAGAGGGCTAGTGGGGGGAGTTAGGATCTTGTGGAGGTTATGGGAGCCCAATAGTTGCATGGGTATCCCAAGAATCACATGGTTGGATGGCTATATAAAGCCTCTATTCTATGCAAATTGGACACACAATACATATACATGAAATGGAATACACTATGATGTTTTGGTGTTAAAGGGTGTAGAAACCCCCTAGCATTTTGGCATTATATTGGGTGTGAATACCCCCTATCATTAGTAACATTAGTAGCATTAGCTTAGGCTAACGAGTTATGGGATTTGTTTATTAAAATATGTTATATCAAGAAGTGGTTACAAGAGTGCTAGTTGGGGGAGTTAGGATCTTGTGGAGGTTAAGAGAGTCCAATGGTCACATGGGTATCCCAAGAGTCACATGGTTGGATGGCTATATAAAGCCTCTCTGCTATGCAAATTGGACACCAATATATATACATGAAATGGAATACACTATGATGCTTTGGTGTTGACATGTGTGAATACCCCCTAGCATTTTGACATTAGCTTTGGTGTGAACACCCCCTAGCATTAGTAGCATTAGCTTAGGCTAATGAGTTGTGGGATTTGTTTATTAAAATATATCATATCAAGAAGTGGTTACAAGAGGGCTAGTGGAGGGAGTTAGGATCTTTTGGAGGTTATGGGAGCCCAATAGTCACATGGGTATCCCAAGAGTCACATGGTTAGATGGCTATATAAAGCCTCTCTTCTATGCAAATTGGACACATAATATGATATACATGAAATGGAATACACTATGATGTTTTGCTTATATCTTTATCTTGTTCCTTATCCATGTCTCTTACACCATGCTCATGTGTACATGTGTACTCCATGGCTATGTATGTATGTTAACCAATGCTGGTTAACACATCCCTACAACAACTATGTTCGCGCACTTATGTAATGGGTGTTGTAACTATATTGTAAATCCCGCTATTTGATGAGGAAAATGCCCTAAAGATGCTCCCATGTGTTAAACTTCGAAGGATAAACAAGAGGATCTTGGTGAGTTGGCCAAACCATACAGAAAAACCTTGCAGCTATGTTTTGAGCGCCTCGGGTCACCTACTTCTAGGCGGCATAGTGGGAAAAGGTTTCGAACTATAAAAGCCAATTTCTCTTGTTTCTAACTCATTCTCCCCTTTGTGCAATAGAAGTGGAGTGTTCTGTCTCCCTCTCTCTTCCAACTCTAATCTAATATGTGTGGTGTGCTTAGGGTTAGGATTTACGAGTGATTAGTGAATCACTCATTCAGTCATGCTTCCCTCTAGCTTCTTCTCTCTCCCTCTTTCTTGAGTGATTAGGCCACCAACACGATCGCCTTCTGCAAAGATCCCACACGATCTTCGTGAGAGAGGTTGCACCACCTATTGGATTATAACAACCACCTAGTGTCAACGAGTGTGGGAGGACAGCGGTGACGAGTGGCTATGGTGGAGCTCTTAAGCCTAGCTCGAGCTCGGCAGAAATGCAACTTTGCATGACACATTACAGTAGGGTTTCCTTAACATCCTTGGCACCAATTCTACCAGCAACAGGAAGCGCCAATTTGCTACTTGTTAAAGCCACCTTTGATCCGAATCCAACGACGTCTCCATAGGCCGATGCTAGGTAAGCTCTTTGGCATGTGGTTTTTTGATTTTTTGATGTATTTTAATGTTTTGTATGGTTATTTTTAACATTTTAGTTGTGATTTATATATAGCTTTGTGTTTAGAGTAGGATTACTACATGTTTGAGTGAAAAACTTGAGATTTGGGTGATTAGAGAGCCCAATCAATTGGGTTTTCTTTTAATATGAATTATTTTTCTTAATTTTAGCTTAATCTTATTTTTTTTCTTAATTTATTTGCATAGGTAGGTTAGCAATATTAGATAGAACCCTAATCCATCAAAAAAATTCCAAAAATCCATAAACTATCTCTTAATTATCACTAATCTACTAGTTAGTGTGATTAGTGAACTTAAAGAGAAAAAAATCAAAACTTTGAGCCTAATTACTTAGAATTAGACTAATTAGTGAAATTAGTGTTCTAAACACCTACCCTGTATAAGATTCCTCCCCAGCCTCTCAAGATGTCCAGCATCTTCCCGTGTAATCAAATCCCTTTTTAGAAATATAAAAGATCTTGTTTTTAACTGTTTTAGCCTAGAGAGAGAAAATATTCTAGAGAGAGAATATTCAGATTTTTAATATTTTTGGATAGAAAAATATCTCATCTTATTAAAATGAATTTCTCTGAAATAGAAATTCAAAAAGAACTTTCCAATGTGTAATTGGAATTAATTGAAATTAGGTATAAAGGACCTTAGCCTAAGGGTCTAGATTTTCAGAAATTTTTAGATTATGGTCCAATTAAGGTTCCTGTGGGCCAATAGGATTAATCCATGTGTGGGGAGGAGATAAATCCAATTTGTAAAAGAAATTACCCAAAAATGAGTAAATACTCACATAAGATGAAGAGTTGAATAAGGACAAGGCTAATAGTTAAAAAAGGGGGGAGATATTTAGAAGTAAATACTCACATAAGATGAAGAGTTGAATAAGGACAAGGCTAATAGTTAAAAAAGGGGGGAGATATCTAGAAGTAAATACTCACATAAGATGAAGAGTTGAATAAGGACAAGGCTAATAGTAAAAAAAGGGAGATATTTAGAAGTAATGATGCATTTTTGACACCTCTGCATTGGGGAATTCCCCTCATGAAGAGGGCGCCTATTTCACATGCTTGAATGAGTTTTAAACTCCCAAATAATGAGATATTTTTATCTCTCCTCTCTCCTGTTTCAACTAGATCCAAAAAGTGACTAAATAGAAGCCCTCCCCTTTGTTGAAACTTAATAGTGTTTATGCACTGTTACTCTACTCCACCCAAGCCAAGAACTGTGAATTCATTAATAATTTACTAGTTTTTGACATTTTCCTCTTCCAAAGATTGGTGGCCACTCTTGTTTAAACAAGAGTTGAACCCTCAAACCATCAAGCCAAAGGAAACCTATCAAAGTCATTAGTAAGTTGGTGATTCTTCTTTTCTTTCATTTATTTTATGGATTTTTATGGTTTTAAATGGTTTTTATGCTTTATGCTTCTCTATAATGTTAGTCCTCATTACAAAAAGGCATTTCCCTCTCTTCTCTAGTAAAACCGACCTTTCTCTATCCTAGGTGAATGGTTAATTAAATAATGTCAAGTTTTTATAAATGTTGTTTCAATTAAATGGACAAATGTTTACTTTAGGATAATTTCAATACTTTTGGTGCACTTTTAATTAGTAAGAAATTTAAAAAATGGTCAGCCATACAAAGGAGGTTATGGCGAATTTTTTCAGAAATTAGTGAGATAAAATTCATCTTTTGTTTTCCTAAAAGAGTAATCCTTATCGTTTCTATATTCTAAAAATCATTTTTCATGCATAGAAGTATGCATAAAGGATGAATTTTTATATCAAAAGTGTTACTTTTATCATTTTTTATTATGCATAGAAGTATGCATAAAGGATAAATTTTTATATCAAAAGTGTTACTTTTATCAATTTTTATTTTCATGCATAGAAGTATGCATAAAGGATAAATTTTTATATCAAAAGTGTTACTTTTATCAATTTTTATTTTCATGCATAGAAGTATGCATAAAGGATACATTTTTATATCAAAAGTGTTACTTTTATCAATTTTTATTTTCATGCAAAGAAGTATGCATAAAGGATAAATTTTTATATCAAAAGTGTTACTTTTATCAATTTTTATTTTCATGCATAGAAGTACGCATAAAGGATAAATTTTTATATCAAAAGTGTTAATTTTATCATTTTTTATTTTCATGCATAGAAGTACACATAAAGGATAAATTTTTATATCAAAAGTGTTACTTTTATCAATTTTTATTTTCATGCATAGATGTATGTATAAAGGATACATTTTTATATCAAAAGTGTTACTTTTATCAATTTTTATTTTCATGCATAGAAGTATGCATAAAGAATAAATTTTTATATCAAAAGTGTTACTCTTATCATTTTTTATTGCATAGAAGTATGCATAAAGGATAAATTTTTTTTTATATCAAAAGTGTTACTCTTATCAATTTTTATTGCATAGAAGTATGCATAAAGGATATTTTTTTTTTAATATCAAAAGTGTTACTTTTATCATTTTTTATTGCTAGAAGTATGCATAAAGGATAATTTTTTTTATATCAAAAGTGTTACTTGTATCATTTTTATTGCATAGAAGTATGCATAAAGGATATTTTTTTTTCAAAAGTGTTACTTTTATCATTTTTTATTGCATAGAAGTATGCATAAAAGATAAATTTTTTATATCAAAAGTGTTACTCTTATCATTTTTATTGCATAGAAGTATGCATAAAGGATAATTTTTTATATATCAAAAGTGTTACTTTTATCATTTTTTATTGCATAGAAGTATGCATAAAAGATAAATTTTTTATATCAAAAGTGTTACTCTTATCATTTTTATTGCATAGAAGTATGCATTAACTATAAATTTTTTTAATATCAAAAGTGTTACTTTTATCATTTTTTATTACATAGAAGTTTGCATAAAAGATAAATTTTTATTATAAAAGTGTTACTTTTATCATATTTGATTTTAATGCATAGAAGTGTGCATAAAAGATAAATTTTTATTATAAAAGTGTTACTTTTATCATATTTGATTTTAATGCATTGAAGTATGCATAAAAAATAATGCCAGTATTATACTAAAATAATGATATTTTTTATTATCCCTTAAAACTCCTCTACTTTTGGAGAGAGTGGAGCCTCTCTCTCTCTTCAACCATCCTTGGAGCTTTCCTTTCAACACACAAACCAATTGATTGGTTGGGGGCTTCTTCAATGATAGAGAAGCAAGCAAAAACAAGAGATAAAGTGTGATTTTATGGTTTTTTCTATACTATTCTCAATGTTTTCACTTCTCAACCCCTCTCAAGCTTGAGAAGTTTCTTAATTAATTGTTTATAATGCAAATCAAGCTTTTCTTAAGTGTTGCAATGAATAATTAAGAAAAGTTTACATTTATGCTTAAATTAGAATACTTTGATGTTTATCTCTCTCTCCCCCAAAGAATGGTCATTCCTATGACCAATTCACTATTCAATTGATGCTTCTCATGGAGAAATTCTTAATTCACAAATCAAACTAAAAATTGTGAAGCTAGAGATTAAGAAAATGGTTTTTTATACTTATATGCTTGAAAATTATGGTAATATTATGAGATAAATCCATAAAGTGGATTTAAGGTTAAAAGATAGTTATACTATCATAATTACATTACTATGTCTTATTCTTTTCAAGAATATTGAAATTTGCCAGTAATAGCAGCAGAGCTTTGGCAAAATTTTTAAGAAATTGATACATAATTCATTCTTCTGCATAACGTGAAAAGAGGACTTCCTACCATATTCTAGGATTGAATATCCTAGGCTAAAAGAATGATTTTTGTCACATTCAATAGAAAATAAATTTTTAAGATTTATGTATAATTAAATAATTAAGAAAAGAGAAAATTATGGTAATTATATTTAAATGATAAAAGATAAATTCCTATGACATTTGGAATTCAATCATTTAAATAGGAGAAGTGAAATTCCTAGCATATTGGAATTAATGGATATTTTATTTAAATTCAAAGATGAATTTTTGATAAATTTATTTTATGCATAGAAATATTTAAATGATAAAAGAGGAATTCCTATGACATTTGGAATTCAATCATTTAAATGAAAAAATTAAAATTCTTGGCATATTGAATTAATAGATATTTTATTAAAGAAAAGATGAATTTTAGATAGATTTATTTTATGATAAAAGAGGAATTCCCATGACATTGAAATGCAAATAATTAAATGCAAAAAGACTAATTCCCATGATATTTGAGGTCCAAGAAATTAAATGGAAAAAAGAGAAATTTTTAGTATAATTCAATTTATTATTATTTATCAAAAGTGAAAATATGGGTAGAATTGATTTTTGTAAATCCCATGAAATCTTTTATTCAAAACAGGAATATTGAATATAATTCATTTGAGAAATTGAGAAAGAATATGGAAATAGTGGTCGAGAAAAAGAACCTTTATCTAGGCCAAGGAATTGATAAAAATTTAGAAAAAGTCCCATTATCAGTATCAAAGTAGAAAAAGCTACTAAATGGGATGCAATAGGATGTGAATGGATAAGATAAGATGTAAATGGGATGTGATAGGATGTGAATGGATGTGATAAGATGTAAATGGGCATAGATGTGATAAGATGAAATGGGATACGATAGGATGTGAATGGATATGATAAGATGTAAATGGGATGCGATAGGATGTGATAAGATGTAAATGGAATGTGATAAGATGTAAATGGGATGTGATAGGATGTGGTGTAATTAAAATGAATGTGGATGAGATGTGAAGTAAATGGATGTGGATGTGAATGATGAGATGAGAATGAGATGAGAGGATATGTGAAAGGGTGAGATGGAAAGTAAATGGATGTGGATGTGTATGTGAAAGAATGTGATGTAAATGGATGTGGATGTGTATATGAAAGAATGGATGTGGATGTGTATGTGAAAGAATGTGATGTGATGCAAAGAGATGTGATGTGATGTGATGTGAATATATGTGGATGTGAAGTGATAGATGGATAGATGTGGATAGTCTTGCATGTGAATGATTAGATGGATGTGGAGATGAATGAGATGGGATGTGTATGAATGAGATATTATGTGGATGTGATGTAATGTGGATAGAATGTAGGTGATGGGATGGGGATACAATGAATGTGATGAGATGTGATGTGAGTCGGATAAGTATTTTTGGGTGAGATGTGATGTGGAATGGATGTGATGTGATATGATGTAAATTGGGATAGATGTTAATGGATGATATGTGATGTGAATGGATTAGATATGATGTCATGTGAATTGAGATGTGAATGAATGATATGGGATGTGAATGGATGAGATGTGATGTCATGTGAATCGGGATGTAAATGAATGATATGGGATGTGAATGGATGAGATGTGATGTGATGTGAATCGGGATGTGAATGAATGAGATGTGATGTGAAATGGATGTGATGTAAATTGTCATAGATGTGAATGGATGATATGTGATGTGAATCGGGATAGATGTGAATGAATGAGATGTGATGTGAATAGATGGGATGTGATGAGATGTGAATCAGGATAGATGTGAATGACTCAGATGTGAGGTGAAATGAATGTGATGTATGTGGATGGTGTAGATATGAATGGATGAGATGTGAATGAATGTGATGTGATGAGATGTGGATATGGGTAGATGCGAGTGGATGTGATGTGATGAGTATAAATGTGGAAAGATGTGATGAGAGGAAAAATGATGTGATTGGATGAGAATGGATGGACGATGGGAATACATATGATTAGACTTGGATTAAGTAATGTGGATTGATATGGAACAATGTGGAAAGACGAGAGTTTGTTATAGAAATTATATTTATAATCTATTTTTAAATGAGTGTTTTATGTTAAGAATGTTGGGGAAGCATTTTGACCATCTTGTAAATGAGGTCGTGGAGACCTAAGTGATAAAGTTGCATGTAAGGTCGTGGAGACCTAAATGATAAAGTTGCATGTAAGGTTCCTCCCTTCTAAAATGGGAGAAACACTTAAGATAGTCCACTAAGTCTTATCTTGGGAAAAATTTTCTATTCATCGACACCTTGACCCGGTAGAGATTCAAGGATACGATTCATAGGTATGACCTAGCTCTATCCCGCAGAGGGGGAGCGTGATTTTCTAAACATCAGATTACCCATAGGGCAATTGATCATAAATTGGGGACCTACTAGACTCGATTTCTAGAGACAACGCTTTTTTGCTCATCTTATGTAAGGCACAGCCGCTGGCCTAGTCTTCTAGAATAGAGTTCCCAAGAACCTAATTATCTAGCGTAGGGCTTTCACTTAATCTGTTGGAAAGCTACCCGACTAATCGGGTCCACCCATCCGTAGGATGGTGCTGTCGGGGCATTCCATCCTCCCACTTTCCACCCTACTCACACATCAATTTGTTTTCTAATTAATTTGACCACACTGTTTGACATAAATAAACATATTCCTTAACTAAGGCCCTTTTCACAAGGTTTGTTAAAACAGCCTTTTTACACAATGCAATCATGCCAAAGATAAGATATATTTATATAAAAAGTTTATACATGAGTCAATTCCATATAAGCCAAACCGGCTCTCTTATTCTTATACCGCCGATGATCTAGAATTCGGCCTTCCAGCCTCTACATGCTGGGCAAAACCCTACGGGACTATACACCTCATCGTCGGCCGCGCCGCGAGGACTCAAGCCGGCCTGTCGCCCTCTCAGGTTCCATTGCTTGATCCTCTCGCCCCTCAGAGGGATGTCTGCGCACTAGGGTGGGCTTATTTACCGCACTAGCCTGGGCCCTCAGAACTAGGCAGCCTCATAATCTCTCACCTCAATCGGCGATCCTTATTCTCCCAATGGTATAAGGGATACCTTGTGCCATTCCCGGGCTTTGCTAACGATGCCGCCCGGCTACACAAGCACGGAACGGAGTTAGCGTTAAAGCCAAAAAAAAATCTTGAATTCTAAAGATAACAACTTCAATGCAATTTATTAAATATAGCATTCACAATTCATGAAGATAACAATTTCAACACAATTTATCGAATATAGCATCACATAATTCGTAACTTCATACAATTTTTATCTCGTCATTTTAAAAGGGAAAGATACCATTCATTAACACTAATTTAAGAAAAATCTCTTCTTTTAAAAATTAATCAAGCTAACTTGGCCACCATTTCCTTGAGGAGCTTGAAAAGGGAGGGCTGGAGCCGCATTGGGAGCATCTTCCCTAATCTCGTTATTGCGCGCTCCTCTTGAGACAATATTTTGACGTCTCCGAGAAGAGGCCATCTTAGGCGTCACCTTGTAGAGCTCCCTGCTACGATTGAAACGCTTCAGTCGGATCCGAATTCTTAGTTCGTTTGCTCACCGTACGAGCAAAAGAGTATGACGCACGAACCCTTTCTTAAGGCAAAAAACCCTTATTAAAGTCTACGCAAATGGGGGGGCGGGGGGGATTGTGAGATGTCCTTAAGGGTAAAAACGTGGAGGAGGGTTGAGAGGGTTGCTGTAAGTCTATTCACACGGGAGGGGAGAAGAGTTAAGGACACTGCCTCCTAGCAAGAGGGGGATGGAGGAAAATTAGCTTATCTAAAAAGAGGCAAATGAGGGGGTGTGAGAGGGGTGGCTGCAAGGGGCGGCTATACTACAGCAAGTACTCCACACAGGGATGGATGGCGGTACGGACAGCGGTACAACAGGGCATACGCAGCACAGAGATGCGTGCGTCTGTGGCGCACCCCGAGGGTTTATATAGCTGAGGGGTGAAGGTATGGGCGCTGCGCAAAGCAAGGACGAAAGGATGGTGTACCGTCAAAGGCTGTGGATCAGTGGCCTGCATGGGTCTAGGGGAAAGGTACGGTGTCGGTTGTCTGGGAAAGGACTGGTACGCATGTACCTTATTTGGTCTAGGGCAGCATGGGTGTCCACGTATGGGTACATGTGGACCATACAGTGGGCGGCCGTCCTTTGGTCCTTGGGCGGCCATCGTACGAGCACCCTAGTAAGGGTGTACGGATCAAATTTTGGGACGGGGTACCCCAATTTGGGACGCCCGCCTCGATTTGCATGGCGGACCGCCCCGGGGGCAAAACATTTTTTTGTCCGGGAGGTTCTCTTGGTTGTAGGGGTTCAGACCGTTCGTCAATCGGACGCCCGGTCGTGCATTTTTTAAGGTTTAAAGGTCATCGTTTTTTTAACTAAAATGATTGAAATTTGCGTATAGGCTTGATCCGGTGTCCGTTTTGGATGCTGTAAAATCCTATATTAGGGTAAAATCGCACGCAGACTGCAAATTTGGGCTCAAAATTTGAAGATTCTAAGTAGAAATGACTCAAATAATAAAATTATTGATTTTTATACCATAAAAACTCATAATTTCTTTATTAGTGAAGATGGGTATGTTACATCCTTCCCTCCTTAAAGAAATCGAGATGTCCTCATCTCGTCATGAATTGGGGATAATCCTCTAAGAGTGTAGCTTCATCTTCCCAAGTTGCATCTTCTTTAGGGTAATCTTTCCCCTGTACTAGATGTTCTACAAGAGTTCTATTTTGGAGTTGCCTTTCCCTAGAATCTATGATACTACTGGGCTGTATATCAAGGACTCCTTGAGTAGGGATTACAACTTGTTCATCATCAAGAATACGATCGAGACTGGGGACATATGGTTTTAACAAACTTACATGAAATACATTATGGACTTTGATATGGGCTAGGAGTTGGAATTTATAGGCACTTTTACCTAGACACTTGATAACTGTATAAGGACCACAATACCTAGGGCTGAGCTTCTTATATTTCCCAAGTGATAGAGAACTCCGTTTGGGTCGCACTTTTACCTAGACACTTGATAACTGTATAAGGACCACAATACCTAGGGCTGAGCTTCTTATATTTCCCAAGTGATAGAGAACTCCGTTTGGGTCGCACTCGTAGAAGAACTCTGTCTCCTTCCTTGAAGATCCTTTCAGACCTCTTGTTGTCAGCATAATGCTTTTGTCGATCTTGGGCAGCTTTAATATCCTTTTGGATTGCCTTGGTTTGTTCCTCCATTTCTTCGAGCATTTTCCTAGATGCCTCAACTCTTATGGTTGGATCAGAGAAATTTAGAGGAGACAGGCAATTTGATGAGTAAAGAAGGTACATTTGCTTTTCTTGGTGTAGAGTTTGTGTCTGCACAGCAATTGCAGAACTCTACGCACATGCTCCTCATGCTCTTCCATTGATTTGGAGTAGATTAAGATGTCATCAAAGAAAACAAGCACAAATTCATCCAAGTAAGGACGGAATATATCTTGCATTAGGCGGTTGAAGATTGCAGGAGCATTGGTCAATCCGAATGACATTATAGTAAACTCATAGTGGCCATAACGGGTATTCAAGGCTGTTTTGGGTATATTTGCTTCCTTGACTTTGATCTGATAGTAACCAGACCTCAAATCTATTTTTGAGAAGACTTTGGCCCCATGAAGCCTATCAAGAAGTTCGTAGATGCGAGGGATAGGATACTTATTCTTGACAGTGACTTGGTTTAACCCTCGATAATCTATGCAGAGGCGGAGAGTTCTGTCCTTCTTTTTTTGGAAAAGAACAGGTGCTCCCCAAGGAGAGCTACTGGGGCGTACAAATCCTTGTTCAATGAGTTGGGAAAGTTGCTCCTTAAGTTCAATGGCTTCAGGAAGGGACATTTTATAGGGAGTTTTTGAGACGGGTTGAGCTCCAGGTATCACCTCGATTTCATGATCGACTTCTCGAGGAGGCGGCAACCCTATAAGCTCATCAGGGAAGATGTTAGAGAATTCTTGGAGCCAAGAGGGTTCTATATCCATACCAGGTTCTATATCCATACCAGGTTCAATGACTTTGTTGAGTTTGACTAAGAAAACTTGCTGACCCTTACGTGTTCCCTTGAGAAGATGTTTTGCCTTGACTACCCTAGATTTAGGTTTTCCTATGATCCCCTGAACAGATGTTACTTGGCCATGCTTATTTTCAAAAGTGATACTCCCCTAGTTACAATGAATGCTAGCTTTGTTTGCAATTAACCAATCCATCCCAAGGATTCTATCATAAATTCCTAGTGGCAAGACTCTAAAGTGGCCATGAGTTTGCTCATTACCTAGCTCAAAATCAAGGTTCCCTATAGAGTGGCGAGATACTATTTCTTTCCCACTGGCTCACTCTACAATCATTCTTCTAGCTATTTTTTGACTCAAATTTAATCTTTGCAAGCACCTAGGAGAAAGGAATGAATGGGTACTGCCACAATCAATCAAAAGCTGAAATGGCTTACTGTGATGAGTGGCGGGGGTTTGGATTACACCAAATTGTTTATTCGGACCTTGGTGTTCTACTGCCGCATGGACGGTGGCGCGCTCTTCTTCAGCCGTTTCCAAGGTCGGTTCTTCACTTATAACACAGGCAATCCTAGCAACTGCTCCTCCGCCGCGGCCTCCGCCACGGCCACTACCTCTTGCACCTTGGTGGATAGGGGTTCCACGGCCTTGATTTCCTCTGCTACCTTGGGGAAATGATGTTGCCATCTTGGGACAGTTGGCTCTAAAGTGTCCCGGCTCATTGCACTCAAAACACAGAGGGCCTTCTTTGGAAGAAGCAGCCGCACGAGCGAGGGACAGAAGAGTTTCCTTGCCGCCCTCTGTTGTAGTAGGGGAAATTCTGTTGAGGTTTTTTGTAGGGTTGATCTTTAAGATTTACCTCAGGGTAAGATCTCTTTTGATTCTTCGGTTTGTTAGCCTTCATTTCTTTCACAAGGGGCTTTGCTCGTATGAGAGCATCCTGTAATGTGCTTGGCCTCATTGCTTCAAGGCGGGAATCTAAGGGTTCATTTAGCCCTTGGCAGAAACAAGCGACTTGCTGGGAAGTAGTCATAGTTGGGGGCATACTTCTGAAGAGTGATAAATTTGGAATAGTAGTCCTCAAAAGTTAAGCTGCACTGCCTAAGACTAAAAAACTCATTCATCTTTATGGATTCATGGGAGGGGGGAAGATATCTTTCCTTCACTGCCTGCTTGATGTCTTCCCATGTTTGAGAATGCTCGGTGACTTCCTTGTCACGGCACCACTGTTTCCACCAGAGTTTAGCATCTCCGATGAGGCGAAACCGTGCGAGCATAGACTGATTTGCTACTCCAGTACCAGCAGCAGCAGAGAAATAATCGTCCATCGCCTCAATCCAGACTTCAGCATCCTTCTCAACCTTTGAACCTTCTCCTTTAAAGGAGGGAGGTTGCATTTGCTTGAGAAGGAGCTTCTTCTCCTGGGTATCGGTGTAAAGTGCATTGGGAAGTGGAGGGTGATCGTCCTGGTTATCAATATAAAAGCAATTTTTAAGATTACAAGATTCATATTTGCACAACGCTTATTTTTGGAGAGTAAAACATTGAAATTATTTTATTTCCAAATATTTACAAGGACAAGTTTTATTACAAAGATCTGAGACTAATATAATTAGTCTTATTTGACATCAAGGGAAATTCCTAGGCTTGACTATGACATAAGGGTAGAGCGGTCCATATAGGTGAAATATGGGGGTTCCGTTGTAGTTTCTAAGACTCTAAAAACTGATGGTAAGGGTGGTAAACTCTGGATTGGGGTAGATCCCAACATAGCTACTCTATCAGCAGGTAAGACCTGCATCACTTTGTCATACACCCAGCGATCCTAAGGTATGCGAACCCCATCTATAGTCACAGAGGTGTCGGCCTTGGGGGTACGTGATGAACCAAAATAAACGGATAATCTTTAGCTTTTCAATCCAACGAATCCGCTTAAGGTCGGTGGTGAGGTTCCCAAATTGATCTGCTCGGATGAAGAAGTATCTCGGCCCACGACTCCAAAAATCTCTACCCCATCCTCTTTGAATACGAGAGAAATGAGGGAGGGATATCTTCTCTAATATCTGCACCATGGTGTCGCGGAACTCAAAATTCCAGGAGTGACTAGCAGTCTCGAAGATGCATTGGAAAACTACAAACTTGGAGTAGGCATCTTCCTCTTCCTACAATCATTCAAACATCAATTCAACTTATTTGTTTTAGTAGGATGTTTTTACTAATTAGCATTATGTTAGGTAAAACATTCATTACAAAACAGTCCTTAAATGGCAATTCCTAGGAGCTAAACTCGGCTCTGATACCAATTGTAAGATTCCTCCCTTCTAAAATGGGAGAAACACTTAAGATAGTCCACTAAGTCTTCTTATCTTGGGAAAAATTTCCTATTCATCGACACCTTGACTCGGTAGAGATTCAAGGATACGATTCATAGGTATGACCTAGCTCTATCCCGCAGGGGGAGCGTGATTTTCTAAACATCATATCACCCATAGGGCAATTGATCATAAATTGGGCAACTACTAGACTTGATTTCTAGAGACAACGCTTTTTTCCTCATCTTATGCAAGGCACAGCCATTGGCCTAGTCTTCTAGAATAGAGTTGCCCAAGAACCTAATTATCTAGCGTAGGGCTTTCACTTAATCTATTGGAAAGCTACCCGACTGATCGGGTCCACCCATCCGTAGGATGGTGCCGTCGGGGCATTCCATCCTCCCACTTTCCACCCTACTCACGCATCAATTTGTTTTCTAATTAATTTGACCACACTGTTTGACATAAATAAACATATTCCTTAACTAAGGCCCTTTTCACAAGGTTTGTTAAAACCGCCTTTTTACACAATGAAGTCATGCCAAAGATAAGATATATTTATATAAAAAGTTTATACATGAGTCAATTCCATATAAGCCAAACCGGCTCTCTTATTCTTATACCGCCGATGATCTAGAATTCGGCCTTCCAGCCTCTACATGCTGGGCAAAACCCTACGGGACCATACACCTCATCGTCGGCCGCCGCCGCTGGCGAGGACTCAAGCCGGGGCCTGTCTCCGTCTCTCAGGCTCCATCGCTTGATCCTCCCGCCCCTCAGAGGGATGTCTGTGCACTAGGGTGGGCTTATTTACCGCACTAGCCTGGGCCCTCAGAACTAGGCAGCCTCATAATCTCTCGCCTCAGTCGGCGATCCTTATTCTCCAAATGGTATGAGGGATACATTGGGCCATTCCCAGGCTTTGCTAAACGACGCCGCCCGGCTACACAAGCACGGAACAGAGTTAGCGTTGAAGCCAAAAAAAATCTTGAATTCTAAAGATAACAACTTCAATGCAATTTATTAAATATAGCATTCACAATTCGTAAAGATAATTTCAACGCAATTTATCGAATACAGCATCACAGAATTCGTAACTTCATACAATTTTTATGTCGTCATTTCAAAAAGAAAAGATACCATTCATTAACACTAATTTAAGAAAAATCTCTTCTTTTAAAAATTAACCAAGCTAACATGGCCACCATTTCCTTGAGGAGCTTGAAAAGGGAGGGCTGGAGCCGCATTGGGAGCATCTTCCCTAATCTCATTATTGCGCGCTCCTCTTGAGGCAATATTTTGACGTCTCCGAGAAGAGGCCATCTTAGGCGTCGCCTTGTAGATCTCACTGCTGCGATCGAAACGCTTCAGTCGGATCTGAATTCTGAGTTCGTTTGCTCACCGTATGAGCAAAAGAGTGTATGACGCACGAACCCTTTTTTAAGGCAAAAAACCCTTATTAAAGTCTATGCAAATGGAGGGGAATTGTAAGATGTCCTTAAGGGTAAAAACGTGGAGGAGGGCTGAGAGGGCTGCTGTAAGTCTATTCACACGGGGGGGGAGAAGAGTTAAGGACACTGCCTCCTAGCAAGAGGGGGATGAAGGAAAACTAGCTTATCTGAAAAGAGGCAAATGAGGGGGTGTGAGAGGGGTGGCTGTACTACAGCAAGTACGCCACACAGGGATGGACGACAGTACAGACGGCGGTACAACAGGGCATACGCAGCACAGAGATGCGTACCGTCTGTGGAGCACCCCGGGGGTTTATATAGCTGAGGGGTGAGGGTACGGGCGCTGCGCAAAGCAAGGACGAAAGGACGGTGTACCGTCAAAGACTGTGGATCAGTGGCCTGCATGGGTCTAGGGGAAAGGTACGGTGTCGGTTGTCTGGGAAAGGAGTGGTACGCATGTACCTTATCTGGTCTGGGGCAGCATGGGTGTCCACGTAGGGGTACGTGTGGATCATACAGTGGGCGACCGTCCTTTGGTCCTTGGGCGGCCATCGTATGGGCACCCTAGTAAGTGTGTACGGACCAAATTTTGGAGCCGGATACCCAAATTTAGGGCGTCCACCTCGATTTGCGTGTCGGACCGCCCCGAAGGGCCAAAAATTTTTTTATCCAAGAGGTTCTCCTGGTCGTAGGGGTTCAGACCGTTTGTCAATCAGACGCTCGGTCGTGCATTTATTAAGGTTTAAAGGTCGCCGTTTTTTAACTAAAATGACTGAAATTTGCGTATAGGCTTGATCCGGTGTCCGTTTTGGATGCTGTAAAATCTTATATTAGGGTAAAATCGTACGCAGATTCCAAATTTGGACTCAAAATCTGAAGATTCTAAGTAGAAATGACTCAAATAATAAAATCATTGATTTTTATACCATAAAAACTCATAATTTCTTTATTAGTGAAGATGGGTATGTTACATTGCAACAGCTGATGGAGAGTCAACGGAGGACGTCTTGCATAGCACGATCGTCGACTGAGGTCTTGATCAGCCTCGGTTCGATTTAAATGGTGAGCTTTCGCCGGTATGGTGGATGAGGGACCAAGGAAGTGGCCTATGAGTGAAGCGCTAGGTGACGTGCGAAGGATCCTAGAGGGTGGTGAAGATACCCATGCATGCGTCGAGGAAGATATTGGAACAAGGAGTAAGAGTTGTTTTCTGAATTCGGGCATGGATCTGGTTGATTGACCTTGCTGGTCCATGGCTCTTTTATATGGATCTGTTGCTTGATCTTGCTAATCTTCAACAGAGATTCCATCTGGATTTTTATAAGTGAATATATTGCCGGGTACTATGAGCTAGGAACTATTGAAAAGGTCCCTAAGTGGATAGGTGGTGAGCGTTCTGGTTACCAATGATGCCATAGGTACACCGATGAAGGAATGATTGGAAATGAGAATTCAACCGGATACTTTGGAGGATTATGGTCAATGATATTATGGTTTCGTTAAAAGATTGTTTTAAAGTCAACTCAATTTGTGAAACAGGCAATTTCATATTGGGTGTGTAAGTGGTGTAACTATCTTGAAGTTTGCATGAAGCATCGGCTAGGGGGCCTGGGAACTCTTTTCCCTAGTACCCGGGACACAACATAACCAAATTCCTAAACGGATTCTATCACTACGGTGGTTGGGCGGTTGGCTAACCCATGGGGCAGCTGGATTGATGGATCCCTAAAATGAGACTCAATTGTGTTATGGTACGATAGATGAAGTAAATCCCACACAGTCCTTGTTCTATGGAAAAGAATCAACAGCTGTGCCTCTAGCGATGAGGAAAAAAGCGTTGGTCTCTATGATCCAAGGGCAAATCGTTTTCTTGATCTGACCATGTGACTTATGGGTTCGGTCGGATCAGTTTGGTTAGTGATGACCTTGACTACGTTAGAGTAAAAATATCCTGGAGGAATCACCCGTGCTTTTTGGGTGAGGAAAGTTTTTTCGGGTTTGGTTTTGGAAGAACCGAGGGATTAGTCTCTTGTCCGGATATCCATGGGTGAGGTCCCAAGTGAGAGGCCCTGCCCCACACAAGAAGTGCTACTTCTATTGCTAGCACCCCCAAATTCATCGCGCAGAGGGGGCAGGGATCTTTCAGAGGGTCTTTCCCGAGAGCTTTGGTAAAGATGTCGTCGCTCGCAGTTTTTCTCCGCACAACAGTACTCCAGCTCCGCAATCTCATCCCTGATCAACTCTCGCACATAATGATACTGAATTTCAATGTGCTTTCTCCGCAAGCATGAAACACAGGTTTCTTTGCAATGGCCATGTAACTCTGATTGTCACATCATAAGGTCGTGGGTTGACCTCACTGGAAGTCCCATATCTGCTAGAATCCTCCTCAACCATACTGCCTCATAGGCAGCAAAACAAGCGGCCTTGTACTCTACTTTAGTTGAAGAAAGTGCCACTATGGGTTGCTTCTTACTCATCCAAGAGAACACACCGGATTCAAGTGAGAAGTACTATCCAGAAACTAACTTTCTGGTGTAACAATCTCCCGCCCAATTGGAGTCACTAACTCATCAAAGTTTGGTAAACCTGTACTCCAAACCGAGATGGATGTATCAAAGGATTTATATTCCTTGCCAAGACCATGCAAGGTAATATCCACCAAATCATCATCAGGCATGGGGGCATTTATTGTTGCCAATGCATCTGTAAACTTCTTTATTTCTTGCACATAATCATGGATGCTCCTTCCATTCCGCTTCACATTATGTATCTGCTGTCGCAAACTGAGACTTGCGAGCACTCGTGTCTGTATCAAACATCTTTACCAAAGTATCCCATGCATCTTTGGGATTCTCAGCATCCTATATGTGTATGAGCATAGCATCAGAAATACATATAGATAGATAATGCAGCACTTTGAATGCTCTTTCTGACCATTGCTTATGAGCAATAACCTGCTGCTGTGTAGGTTGTCGGGTAGCTCTGGCTCTAGCTCAGCACCTGTAATGAGATTCCAAAAACCTTTTCCTTTCAAGAAACTTTTGATCCTGTACTTCCATGCCTGGAAGTTCTTCCTATCCAACTTTTCACCAACAATCTGTACTGGATTATCCGACATGTTTGCTCAATGCAATACACCTTCCGCACAATTTCAAATCTATAAATGAGCCTTCCTCACTTTAACCACACTCTAATGAATGTTCCAGATACTCCAAAGTAACCACCAATCGTCAAATTTGATGTAGAAAATCAACCTGTATGCATCCAAAATGAACTAGTTCACGCAGTCTGAGATACCCTATTTTGATGTGCCTTCCAAGGCTCCAAATCACAATGTAGTGGTGCAATCAAGTATGGGAAACTTGCATTGATACCTAAACAACCTCAATGTTGAGTATCAACACCATCTGACATGTGTACATATCAATTTTTGAAAACCCCTTTCTCTGTTTTGGGAAAAACCCAAAAAAAAACCAAAAAAACCAGTAGTAAAATGGCTCTAATTTCTTCAATATTTGTCCAAATTGAGCAACTAGACATTCATTAGCTTAGCAATAGTGTCCACTAACTCCATGTAAGAGGAATTTGTCCAATTGTTTAAGACCAAGGATTAATTGCTCAATTAAAATCACTCTGTTTCTCAGCAACCAGACTTTTTAATCAGCTCATTCCTAGCTCAATTAAGTATAATTGATCAAACCAACCATGTAGCCCTCTTCTCCAATGTATATACCAACCAATTGCTAAAGCAATTGTGAAATATATCAAGCAACCAAGTCGAATTTGATCTCCTCGCTTCAAAAATATCAAAATTCTGCTGTGTTTTTCTGTCCAAAATGCGCCACCTGCTTCTGAGAGTTTTGGGAGTGCTTGAGTTGCTAATTGATGAGTTAAGTAAGTGCCCAACACACTTAGGTATGTGTGCAACCAGTCAATGCTTGGATTTTTGCCAAAAACACGCTCCAAATGCATCAAATTTTGACTCCTTTTTCTCTATTTTGTGAGAGCTCAAAAACCAGAATTTTTCACATACTTGCTCCAAAATCACAGTAGGGCTTGCATAGGAAGTGCCAATACATTCCTCTTTGTCAGATACATGTGTCTTTTGCCAGAATCACTTCTATTTCACCATACATCAGTGTTTCCAAGCTTTAATGGAAAGCTTTCAAAAAACCAGAATTCTTCTTTGCTTTGATTTGCTCTAATTTGCTTTGTTTTTGCCTGTATCACATGCAATCTGCTCAAGGATGTTTAGAAGACCTTACCCGGTAGGCCAAGCTCTAAGATCTGATAGAAATCGGTGTGCTCCAAGCTTCACAGCTCCAATGGCAAGCTTCACAGCTTTTCTTCACAGCTTCTCATTAGGAACTCAATGGAGTCTTTTTGGGCCCTTTAATTTGCCATGAGATTATGAAAACATTTAACTTTTTGACAAATAGGAGCCTGCCATGTAAGCAAAAACCATTGGTGATTAAGAGAGGTGTAAGAGTGGTCAAAGGGTGCACTTTTTCCCCCAAAAAGGGAGGGGGCAATTTTACAATTTTCGGACCTCCATAACTTCTACATACAAGCTCTGATTTGAGCGAAGATTACAGATCCGTGATCTACGCATCAAGAGTTTTCCATAGATATGTTACATGATATGGTTTTATCCGCTAGATTTTAAATTCCATTTTTTCCCCAAAATTCAAATTCGAATAAAGTAGCCGTTTTGAAGCTTCAAATTAGAAAACGTTTCTTCTTCAGAGAAAAGGTTTGACTCCCTTAAACTGCCAAATAAAAGGGCCCAAGAAGACTCCATTGAGTTCGTAATGTCTCCCTCTTCTCTCACTCACTCATAAACCCTAATAGACAGCACAAGGCTCTGATACCATGTTGAAAGAAGCGGTAGAGGGAGAGGAGACACACACATAGGAGCAAAACCTAATGTATATTGCAAACCCTTACCATAGAGGGAAGCCATCTCCCTTCTCACACAATGCATAAAGCCATAATCCATAATACACACAACACACTATGAGTTGTGTCCACACTCTACTAACCCTAGCTAATGTCCACACACTATGACCAGCTGGACGCAGTCATTTATGTCTCACACATGTTCCTACCTAACATGCCAGCACAAAGCATAGCTAGCTCACACTGACATCGAGCTTGAATCTCAACACATAGACAGTGTTCAAGGAATGCATAATAGAAGATGGGAAAGTGGAAATGCAGGAGAGAGAGACTGAGAGAGAGAGATGGAGAAAAACGCATGTGGATACCTACTCTCAATATCAACTAAACAAGATGATCATGCTCGTACAAGTCTCGAGAAGGAACGGGAAGATCACCTAATATGTGAGGGAATGAAGCTCGCCAAAATGTAGAGGCACAAGGCATGCAAGAGGCAAATACCCATGTGTGTGAAGGGGGGCAAGCTTTGCTATATATATATGCACAAACAAGGGCAGCCAACCAGCACCACACGACTGGGCATAAAGGCCCATGACTCCATAAAATGAGGAAAAAAAGTGGGAAAAGGTGAAAGGGGATGACTAGCCCCTCAAGATAACATGGTTAGCCCTAGGGGCACAAATAGGACACCACAGAGGAGCCAACAACAAGGGGATGATGATGTCTAACACCCCCTCTCAACACCAGATGGAGACTGGATGTTGAGTGAACTCCAAGAAGATAGAGACGCCATCCTCAATTAAAGATGAAAGACTACAACAGGTATCATGAAAGCTCCACAAGCAATCTCATAAGTGAATAAAATCCTGTAAACTCATGTCTTGTAATTCGCCTTCAGATAAACCTTCACACAAGTTTTGCAACAAGTCTCTTAGCTTTACACAGGCATCTTCCATCCCATGACTTCCCTACTTTTGTGAAACAGCCTTGTTCACACCTTGGCTCCAATCAGTGTATGAAACACTAGTAAAGAGTGAAAGCAACCAAATGGTGACATTCCCACCATCTTATAAGACAATTTTCCTTAACTGTATAAACCTGGTACAAATACCCTTCAAGAATTACATATGGAGTGCCATAATTTGATTATTAAAACCATAATTCCAAATCCATTGTAACCATAGAATACTCATTGAATGTTCATGAGTCCTAAATCTTTTTGGAAACTTTCGAAAACATAAGTACACTCCATGTGAGGTTGCTTTTGCCATACATGTACTATAAGAAAAACACACCATGTTAGGTTGTATCTGCCATACATGTACTTTTATGTCAAGCTGCATATGCCACACATTCACAATAAGAAAACACACCATGTCAGGCTCCATATGCCACACATATATTGCCATGTCATGCTTCATATGCCACACATGTACTGTCATGTCAAGCTTCTCAAGTCATACATATTCTATCATGTCAAGTCTCATAAGCCATACATGTTCTATCATGTCAAGCTTCATAAGCCACACATGTCCTATCATGTCAAGCCTCATAAGCCATACATGTTCTGTCATGTCAAGCTTCACAATCCATGCATGTTCTGTCATGTCAGGCTTCATAAGCCACACATGTTCTATCATGCCAAGCATCATAAGTCACATATGTTTCATCATGTCAGGATTCATAAGTAACACATGTTCTCTTGCCATGTTAAGCCACACATGTTCTCTTGCCATGTTAGTGGGCTCACACCAGAGTCCTTCCTGGGGATCCATCCACATACATGCAAAAGACATAAATTCCTATATTGACATGTCAGTGGGCTCACACCGGAGTCCTTCTATGGGAGGGTGATTGCAAGATCAGGGTGCCCAGTTTTGTCCACTCAGGCACCCTGTAAATAGTAAAAAAACAGCATTTGTTTACCTTTAATGGCTAATCTCTCCTAGTAAATGGAGGAATTTCATTTCAAGTTCTTTTGTTGGAACATCATATTCAAAGTTGAAAATATAGTTGCATAATTTGATTAAGCATTAGATAGTCAAAAGACCTCATTTTCTTAGGTACAAAGTCAATGTATACACCCTGTCCCAAATTTGAACTGATTCCATAAGATGCTAATATCTTTTACATATAAATTCATATGAGATTCCCACTTTGTACCTTAGATCTTCACATAATATGGAGCTTAACTTTATTTTTTGAGAAAATTTTAAGATATTTGTCTATTTTCTTTAAATATTTCAAGGTCTTTAAAGTGTTATAATATACGCCACTTTTTGTACCCACAATAGCTACCACTTAAAATCCTCAATCTTATAGATCAAAAGAGTGGGTAGATACTGAGACATTAGTAGAATGTGGTGGTTAGTAAAAATTACAAATCCAATGGTTGGATTTTTAATGATCTCTTTTTCAAAATTCTTCCAGACTATCAGAAGGCCTGCAAATATTAATAATCTAATTAGTAAATTTACATTTTTGATGTGAATCATCTAAAACCTATAGGGACTAGTGTAATTATAATGGTGCATCTATGGAAAAATAAATTGGATCACTCTAAGTATGGAAAGATCATTTGTTTATCATTTCATCATATTTTTGATTAATTTTGATTAATTAGACTAATTTATATAAATTTAAGTTATATTGGGTTAATTTAAGGGCAAGCGTATTTTCTATTATTTGCTTGATCTCATTTTAAGTACCTTGCCCCCAAAAATTTGCTCTCCAAGCATTGTCCCAGTCCAGCATAAACTGGATAAAACTGGACACCCTGATCTTGCAACAACCCGAGAATCCATCCACATACATGCAAAATGAAGGTGCCATGGCATGATCGATGTGAGAAATCCTTCTCTGCAAAGTTGCCAAAACAAGCACATGTTCACACAAGCTAGCGAAGCTCAACTGGCACAGTGTTATTCAAAAGACAATCTTGCATATCTTTGACCAACCATATAAGCATAGTATGCCTGCCATGTTGGCTTTGAAACAACTCATAGACTAGAACCAACCACTCCATGATACTAATAAATGACTCATAGTTTTGTAATTGCATATGTGACATATTCTAGCATTCCATACCACAAGAATACTCCCCATGTGAGATTCTTGTGTAGGCGACAATTCTAGTATCCCATACTGTTCAATACAGCGTTTGTGAGGGGGGGCATGCCCGACTATATATATGCACAAATTGGGGTAGCCAACTAGCACCATACGATTGGGCATAAAGGTCCAGAGTCTTGTGCATAAAGATCTGTTAGCTTTCTCCAAACAAAAACAACACAATCCAATGTTTGCATGGCGGGGGAGGCCTTTGGTGAGATGGCTCGTACACAAGTGCAGAGAGTGAGCTTTTGAGTCTTGATTCTCCCAAGCTGAAAGTTCAGCAAGAAAGGCATCCTCCTGGTGTCTTGCGTCCACTTCCTAGAGCTAGTAGGTAATTTGGGCTTTCGTTCGTGGCCCTGAACAATCTCCCAGAGTCCCTTGTGTGTGAACCAGACCTTCATCTGTAGCTTCCAGTGATCATAGTTTGAACCACTTAGCTTATCCTCCTTGCTCGTGTAGGGGGGACCCATATCTGTCTCAAAGAAGCTATGTCTCAAACAACTTCTGTAGCTAAGCAATCCATGTTGTCGTGACGTGTGCGGTATCACTGGGCAAGTGCCGGACTTCTGGCTGTGAGAGTAGCTTCCAATCCTTATCTCTTCAAATGGCATGTGACATCTCAATTTTGGTTGACATGTACATGTGTCAATTCACTTCAAACATTCCCAATTACAGCTTGATGATTGCACACAAGTCACGAACCAAGAGCTTGATTAACTCAAATCATAGATCACCTGTCCCTTTATCCAAGTGCCTCATACATAACACATGTAGGCATAGCACAATCTTCAAAAGATTTCCATATACATGTGACCATTCACATCATATGTTTCACATAATGTCAACATCACCATTTCAAGATGACTCTTGATCTCATGAAAACCTGCTTTCAGATTCCAACAACTCACAAAAGAAAAATAACATATGGCATATATACATCATCATGTAATTTCCATAAGCTTTATGTTATCCAATCAAGCATTCTCTTACAAGGTTCCAGAATCAAAACCACCTTGAACTTTGGAACATTCAATCTCCAAAACTCTCAAATTCCAGAAAAACTCTCCACTCTCTAAGGCCATAAGGGAATTACGATTTTTGAAATTGAATTCATAAAAAGCTTATCTCTGTTTCATTAAAAAAAAACCGAATTTCATGTCATCTCCATGAGCTTCTATGCCGAATTCTCTCCTTGCATAAAATCGAGTAGCAGTTCCCTTCATTTTTGAAAATTTTTAGAAAGCATATCACTAAATGAAGCTTCTATTACTCTCCAATTCTAACCCCTACAAGGCTTGAATAGGAGCTAAAATCCCAAGCAAGATAATCTGCCAAAGAAACGAGCTCTGGTTCTCTTCCCCTCCCTTTTCTGCACACTTCCCTCTCATATCTGCGTCGCCTGGTTCTTTTTTATTTTTCTCGCAAGGGATTCCGGCCGAATTCCCTTTTGCAGCCAAAAACTCGCATTTCCCAAATGAAAATACGCTGCGTCCCCTTTTTTTTTTGCTTAAAATTTGGATATTCCTTTTTTTTTAAAATGCCTTCGTAATTTCACCGTGCAAGGCGCCACCGTGAGGAGTATTGACAAGCCCAAAGGCTTTAGCAATCCAATAGGAAGATGAATTCTGGGTCTGTCATATCCAAGTCCTTCTAGGATTTCTGAAACAAAAGACCAAAATCGTTTTGGCTCCTTGTTTGTGATAAAATAAGCTTTGCCTGCAGCAACATTGTCACCATAGCATTTGGCTGCATCCAGGGCTTGCTCGGCACAAACATGCACATGAGCCACATTCTCCACATAAGTGAAATCATACATGTTGTTTGCCATCCCCCAGTATAAACTTCATTTTCCCTTATCTTGCACCAGTAATAACAAGCGATGGGACTAGCAACCTGTCCCCAGGGCCAAAGATACTGCTTGGACGAAGAGCACAAGTGACTAAACCTGACATTCCATTAGCCCCAAGAACAAGTGCCTCTGCCTGTGATTTTGTCTCAGAGTAGGAATCATTATGCCGATCAGGGTATGGCAGGGTTTCATCTCCATTCATGATGCCATGCACACCATCAAAAACAGTACTAGGTGAGCTAGTATAAATGAGCTTGTGCACGTTGTTGTGAAGGCAAGCATTTATTATATTGCGCGTTCCTTCAACAGTGACATTGTAGTGTAGATTGAAATTGTTGATTGATGAATCTGGAGCTGCCATGTGGAAAACTGCTACTGTTCCCTTGCATGCTTGTGCATGCATGTCGTTGAAACATTGCATAGCCAAGGAACCCTCATGGTTAATGCCATATCCTTTTACCATTGAGCTCCATGCTACAACATCTCGAACTGGTAGCTTATCAAAGACTTCCCTTGCCTCTGAAACAGAGCCACACTTTGCATACATGCTGATCAAACTGTTGCCAATTGAAGCATCTCTCATGAAAGCCTCTTGTGCCAGGTCCTTCAGTCTTTCTTATGCTCCATCAAGATCAAAAACTGCAACTAATCCCTCTTTCTTGTCAGCCCATAAGAAAGTGATGCTGCTTTTGGTTCATTGATAATTCGTGCTACCTCAAGGTTCACCATAAGCATAAAAACTCCATGATTCACACCACACTTATGTACAGAGGCTTCGAGACCTGGTTCAGCCTCATCTTGTCTTATTGAACCTCATTTACAATATGAACATATGTACATAGGCATCATAAAATGACTCAAGTCATGGCACTTAATCCCATGCATCTAGATTTATATTCAATGGCCTCACATGCATGGTTTCACACCATAGACGTGCCATGGCACGACATCTGCCCCCTCTAAACCTGGACATCCTCTGGTATGTGCCAAATCATCATCAAGATCCACATATATCTGGATGTCGTCTTCATCTTCTACATCCTCTTCCTCTTCAACCATATCCATGCTATCACTATCAAGCCTCTCATCTTGAGTCTCCTGTGAATCAAAAGGATCACTGTCATGTCTTCTTTTAAACATCTTGATCCTTTTGCCTGCTATAGGATTCTTTATCTATCCCGTCAAGCTCACACAGGATATACGTGGCATTTCCATGCACATGCTTGACAATGTAAGGGCCAAACCATCTTTTTGCAAACTTCCTTTGTACGGTGAACTGGTTGTCAAGACTACTATCATACATTAGGACCCAATCACCTTCTTCAATGGGTTTTGGCCGGAGTCTGTGTCTTCTATCAAATCTTTCTTTATTTTTCAACCTTGCATCTTTCAAACGAGCTTTAGCAAGCTCTACATCTTCAGGCCTTCTCTCCAATTGCCTCATTCGTAGTGCAAGGAGGTCTTCCCTGTTCAATTCTTCCACCCAGGGTAATACATTCCAAGTTGGGACTACTTCTTCAACTGGCAATACCGGCTTCTGACTATACATTAATTCTATAGGCATGTATCCTGTCACTGAGCTATGAGTCGTACGGTCAGCCCATAAAGCATATGGTAGCAGCCTTGGCCACTCCTGCATTCTTCCTCTGCATGCCTTAGCCAAAGCTTTAATGATTGGAGGATGTCCTTGCTCGCTTTTACCATTGCCCTCAAGGTTGTAAGCACATGTTAGGACCAATTTGATGCCAATTCTAGAAAAGAATTCCCTTGCTTCTTCAGCATCTAGCTCACCCCTGTCAGCTGTTATTTTTCCAACACAACCATACCAGAAAATCACATCTTCCAAGAGAAATTTGCATATTGTTTCCGTGCTCTTTGTTCTAAGAGCATGCCCTTCCACCTGATTTGTTAGGTCTTCTCTTGCAAGTACTACGTACCGCATCTGCCAGATTCCCAAGGGCATTGTAACTAGATCCACTACCCATTTGTAGTGCATGGCAGGTGGGTAGGTTGGTTGCAAGCCATCACGATGTCGCACATTCGAGTACATTTGACATACCATGCATGTTTCCACATATTGGGATACATCCCTGTACATTCCTTTCCACCAATATCTTTCCTTTATTTTGATAAAGGTGGTCCACACACTTCGATGTCTAGCCCAGAGACTCTCATGGAATTCTTTCATGAGCTTCCCTTGAGTCTCTTTATCACATATAACTCTTTATGGCATAGCATTCCTCTGCTTAGGATGCTTCCACAGGTACCCATTCTTTAGAAAATACCCATATGCCTTTTTGCGGATCCTCTTGAATTCTAAATCAGACCAATTTTCCTGCCTTGTCAAGGTACTCAAGTATTGGCCAATAAGCAACCAATCTCCTTCATACATTTCCTCAGTAAAAAACTCAAGTGCATTTGATGAGCAAGCATGGTCCCCTTTTGCATGTGCAGTAGTATAGAACTTTGTGCCTACATCATCAATGTCACTAATCATCCCTTCTTCATCTTCAGACCTGGCTCTTGATAGCATATCTGCAACTGGGTTGTCCTTCCCTACAATATGCTTAAACTCAGGATTTAGTGACTTGATATAGGCAATCCACCTGAGCATAGCGATATCTGGAGTGGTGCAGCTTGCAAATCATCCCAAGGAGTGGCAAGCAGTCAGTTTCCACATTTTTCTCCAAAAGACCACACTGCTCAAGACTTTTTTGTACATTTTATACATATCGACGCATACCACGCTTCAAATCCTTGCTTTTTACAAAGACTATTGACCCATAGCTAGAGAATCTCTGAAAGTTTGCTGAAAAGTTATTTACATTGATTAAGTCCTGCGAGAAATCATTGCCCCCTTGTACCATTGCAATCCCGCTTTACAATGGCACCTGGCCAAAATCCCTCATCTCCCTATAGTTCATGAATTCTCTGTTTGTCTTTGGGAGTGACTGTTCTCGAAGAGACTCGCGGTTCCTTTCATGGTTAATGCAAACTGTCAAGAACTAAACAGCTTTCTTGCCATCTTTGCTCCTTATTCTTGCATATGCTGAGCCATCATCTAAGACCTTTGTCTCCATCCTCACAGCTGTAATATAGGGTTGCCCAAGGATGAGGGGATACGATGACATCTCCTGGACGAAGAAGTTCTGATCATCTTTCACATCCCCTATAGTTACCCTTACATTTGAATAGGCTGCATAGAGCTCTCCAGATGAGTTATTAGCCGCCTTAATCATCCACCTATGATCTGCATCCATTGGCCACTTACATTTGTTGTAGAGGTTTTTAGCCATAAGATTTATTTCAGACCCATGGTCGATTAGAGCGACATACGGCTCTTCCAAGTCTCCTATCTTGACAAGGGTTTCAGTGGTGGCCCTTGCCCAATGGTTCCTGGAGTAATGACTTTTTGCGAGAACATCTTTTTCATCACCCTCATCCACAAAGCGCACTTGTCGTGCCCCTCTAGTAGAGTGACTGCATTCCACCACATTCTCTCTCTCTTCCTTTTGATGTACTTGTACTCCGTGAGTATTGGAAGTGCTTGTCTCCCCTTGTGATGGAATAGATTCAATTATGGACTGCCTTTTCCTTCGTATAATATCAATTATCTCATCATGGAATTCTTTCTTTGCAATTCCCAAGACTTCCCCTAGTGTAAATTCCACCCTACTGTTTAGAATCCTCTCTTCTAGCACCTTTTTGAGGTCCGTTGCGGCTTCAGGGATTAGATGCTTGGATGTAAACTCTATAAATTGAGGCATTGGCCTAATGAGAATTTGATGGTTTTTGATTATCCATGTCTACATGAAGCTATTAGTTAATTCACTAATCACATATTAATTATCATCTAATCACTTTGTTAATGATGTTGATTCTAGCATTTAATCCACCATAGCTCATCACATTACTGTAATTTCAACAAGAGAGAGCTTTCACGCCTATAGAGAGTGCTTATAGATTCAAGGCTACACAAAGAGAGAGAGAGAGAGAGAGAGAGAGAGAGAGAGAGAGGGAGAGGGAGGGAGAGGGAGGGAGGGAGAGAGAAGTGGATGTCGTGGGTCTTGGGAGGCTACAAAGCACTTATTAAAAAAGTAAAGAAAGCCTCCTTTTTAAATTAACTTTCTATCCTTAAAAAAAGCCATCCTCCTATTTGAATTGATTTTTCCGTCCCTAAGAAACCATGCTCAATAAATCAAATTTTTTTAAAAGAGAACTTGTGAACAACCCCACAAGAGAAGTTTTGAAGAGAAAACCATGCTCAATAAATAAAAAAAGCTTTGAAGAGGACTTGTAAACAATCGGACAAGTGATGTCTTGGACACCACTTTTTGTAGTACTTTATCATGCATACACCCCTGTAAAGCATAATATTTTGTTTAGAGAATAATGGCATGGGCCTCAACAACTCTTGAAAGGAAATACTTTACTTTTTCCTTATGTCCCATTTGTTAAAAGGCACATCAAAGAGTTCTTTACACTTATTTTGGAGTTCTCTATTCACATATTTTTCCTAATGTGAAAGGCTTGTTATGAGGTTCATTGTTGCATGTCCATAGTAAGGTTAACTTCAAGACTTTTGGAGTCAACAAAATCTTTTTTCTAAGTTTATTTCCCTCACCTCTTATTACTGATTTAGTTTTTGAAAGGGCCCAAAGAGCTCATACCTCACCTAAATTATGAATGTGATATATAACCATCATAATTAATTATTGGTGCTTCAGTATTCTCTCAAGTTACACAACACTAACCTCTTCTATGTAATGATGCCATTTTTAGGTCTTTATTAGGTGATACAATTGGGAGGCATTAGCCGCTTCGAAGAGTACAATAGTTAAAAAATATATGGGGGTACAACTACTCATTCTCACAACAAGGTCACATTCCTCTTTAAGAAAAATATTTTCTTTAGAGAATAATGTCATGGGCCTCCCTTATAGCAACAACTCTTGCAAGGAAATGCTCTACTTTTGCCTTATGTCCTATTTGTTAAAAGTCAACCAAAGAGTTCTTTACACTTATTTTGGAGTTGTCTGTAGTGCACTTAACTAGGTTGCAAATGAGGAGATGGGTCTAATTGCTGGCCATGACATTTTATGCTAATGATACTATCTACACTATTAATACTATCTTCATGTGCTTGGATCACCCAACTTTTTCATGAGTGTTCGTAATAAGTGAATCAATTTGTGTTTTGTTTGGACATCATTTTCATTCCATCTTGGTCAATTGAAGTCTTAAATAACTTAGGAGCTACATATATTTGCAAGACTTTTTTTCTCTACATCATATGAGTCTAGGGTGTCGATTCAAAGGTTGTGTTCGGTTGATCTCTCCTTCATTTTCTGCATTTTGGAGCACGTACAATCTAGACATATTTAAGGATTTTGTATATTGTAATACTCTTATAGGTTTTAAAATAGTTTGCTGAGTATCTTTAAGTTTGATTGTCACTTTCGATATGCTTAAGGTTATACTCTCCTTATTCATTGTTTGAAGGTTTATAAAATTTGATGTACATTCCACTCAAAGAGTGGCTCAGCTCATAATGACCCACCCTAACCAAGAGGTCATAGGTTCGAGGTGTATCTTCTAGCTCGACAACATCCCCTCGAAAGAGGGCTTTCAAAAGAAAAAGAGGGAATTATAATGTAGGCCTAATTACTATATTTTGATAATGGCTAAGTTAGATATTCAATAAAGACTTCTTTTATGTCTTACAAATGAAGGCTTTGAAATATTTTTCAAAGAGCTCACATGAAAAATATGTTCTTAATTTGGGAAGCTTGGGGGAGCGCCATGGTAGTAGAGACGATGGGGGCTTTGATCATGTGGTCCTGGAAACAAGTTGGGTGATGCTCCATGGGGCAACGAGAGTACTCGCATTGCTTGTCGAGAGCATAGCGTTGGCCAGGAATGTGTTTGCTGCTTCTGTGGGGTGCCATGGATCCCAGAACACGTGGTTGCTTCTGTTGGAGCAGTAGGTGAACAAAGGCAAACATGGTATCTGCGCATTCATCCGTCCTCCCCCGCAACAAGCTTCTGTGGTTACATTGAATCCTTTGCAAAAACCCAAGATTAGGACTCAGGATCATAATCATTAACTAATCAACTTACACCTTGCCCTAATCTTAGTCCAAAACACTCATTAAACTTACACCTAGCCTGCCCTTACCTAATCATGCTCACTTGTTAAGCTTATTCCCTGCCCTAACCTAACCTCCATTCTCTCTCATTAAACGTTCGCTTTGCACTAATCTGATCATAATTACTTGTTAAACTTACACCTTGCCCTCATTAAATTTTGCACTAACTCAATCATAGTTCCTTGTTAAACTTACACCAGGTCCTTGCGCTAATCATAATCACTCACTATATTCACATCTTTTCCTAATCTAATCATTATCACTTTTTTAACTTAAACCTCTCCCTACTCCAATCTTCAATAGATTCAATTTGGATTCTAAAATGAAGGCATTAATAGGATTAAGGATAATAATCACTAACTAAACTTACACTTTGCCTTAATCTAGTCATAATCAATCATTGAACGTACGCCTTACACTAACATGATCATAATCACCTATTAAACGTACAGCTTGCCCTAATGAAATTTAAATTGGATCACAAAATGAAGCCACTAATAGTAGTTAGATTATTACCGTAGGTGGAAGGGTTTTGGATAAAATCCTCTAAAACGCTGTAGGGGTTGGCAAAGGTGATCATTGCATCGGAGTAATTAGATCCCATTTGCGTTACAAGTCCTTGCAGAGCGTCGTTAAAACTAAGCACCCAATTGTTGAGCTTTTCATTGCAGGCTCCAGCTTTGCCAGTCCTAGCGCGTTGGGAAGGGATGCAACCCAAGGGACCAACCCCCACAAGGACCATATTCCTTGCACTTTGATTGTAGAGCCTCTGCACCAAACCACATGATTGAGCTGTTTGGTGACCTTAGGATAGAACAATCCATAGAATTAATCTCACCATTAATCCTAATTTTAATATGCATGTATAGCTTACCCCATAAGCTCTAATATACTGATAATTATTCCTTTTAATATGCATGTATAGCTAATCATGTAGATATTAGGTGACCTTAGGATATAGTAGAGCAATATTAACCTTCAATTATATAATTCCGATCTTTTTTCTATGCATGCATTGCAAATCACGTAGATATTAGGTGGTTAATATAATTATTTATAGTAGATATGAAAAGGATTAATCTAATGATGACTGTTTCCTGAAAGCATGTATATATCAGGTAGGTGATTAATCTAATGATTATTCAGTAGAGATTAGCAGTAGAGATTAGCAGTTAAAAGCATTAATCTTGTAAATATCAGGTGACCTTAGGATAAACTAGAACAGATCTTATAATTGATCTGTGATATATTTTTCTGAAATGCGCAGCTTACCGTAAGCTCCTTGGCCAATGAAGATATCAAGAGATTATTGAATTGTGCTGGAGAGTATAGCCTTGAATCACCGGTGTTGTTTCTTATGTAGTTTCCCAGAAAATCATTGCTCCCAACGAGCACAAAGTAAAGAGACTTGGTGAGAAGGTTTTGAGCTTCCTCGATTCCAAGCTGCCCAACTAGCTTCTCCACGGTGTTCTCGTGATACTTCAATTGGGTGGATAATGAGAGGCACCCATTCTGCAACAATAAGTTCTCGTAATAAGAGAAAGACATCCCTCTCACACACACACACACACACACGTGACACACCCCCACACATTTTCTCTCTCTAATCTCTCTCTCACGCACACAAATTTTTCTCTCTCTCACACACAGACACACACACACGTGACACACCCCCCACACACTGTCTCTGATCTCTCTTTCTCTCTCTCACACACACACACATTCTCTTTCTCTCTCTCTCACACACGCATTCTTTCTCTCCCACATACACACGTTCTCTCTCTCTCTCATACACACACATTCTCTTTCTCTCTCTCTCACACACACAGATATTCTTTCTGTCCCACACACACACGTTCTCTCTCTCTCTCTCTCTCTCTCACACACACACACACACACACATTCTTTCTCCCCCACATACACACATTCTCTCTCTCTCTCTCTCTCTTTGTCACTCTCACACACACATTGATCTCTCTCTTTCTCACTCTCACAAACACGTACACGTCTCTCTCTGTCTCACACACGCACGCACACACTCAATGTTCTTTCTCACTCTCACAAACACGTACACGTCTCTCTCTGTCTCACACACGCACGCACACACTCAATGTTGGTTATTGAAATGTTCCTACATCAACATTACCGAATTGTTGCTCGTTTCATTGAGAATGCCACACCCTGCGGAGGCATAATTTACACCTTGCAGGAAGGCCAATCCCTTCGTCTTTGGGGAAAGATAAGGCAACGGTATAGGAAACCCCAAGCGAGTAGCTGCAATGAGGAGGTTAGTGGAAAAACTAGCAGTGCTAATTATTTTGTTGGGACTACAATGCGAAAGAGAGAAATAATTAACTTAAACTAACCCAAAATATCCAGCACAATGCGGCCGTTGCAGAAGCGCCCAGTCGGATTTCGTCCAGCGTAATCAACGCCATAAGGGTAGAAATTAGCTTTGAGAGTGGTCAAAGGTATGTAATCGTTGTTTCCAACGTCAGCGAGGGAGTCCCCGAATATGAACATAGCAGGCGCATGATTGGTAATGAAGGGTTGCAGGCCGGCCACCACCACAAGGTTCGCCGCCAGAGCTATGGCGAGAAGTTTGGAACGCTTTGCAGTGTTTGCATTCATGCTTGCGTCTACCCGGAGTGCCCACACGTGTTATCTCGCATGTGAACTTATACTGGCGAGCTTGTTGACGTTGTAGATGCGGCTCCTGAGGACCACTGCCTATGGGTACACAATGATACAGTAAAAAGACGATCGAGTCTCCCAAGGCAGCATGTGAGTGCAAGGAGGAGGCTTGCACACGGGCCCCTTGAGGGGGAGAGAGAGAGTGTGTGCGCGTGCGTGCGTGTGTGTGAACACAGAGCGCCGCGACCCGCAGCTTTTTCGACGTAGAGAGAGATGACAAGAAACACACGTGATTCCGCGCCAACCATGTTCGCGTACATTCCTGGACTCCGCGAAGAGACAACATAGAAACGATAGTATGCTAGCTATCTAACTCGATCGATCATCGCCGTGCTTTCTTTTGGCCGCATCCTCCTTTCAAGCTCCCCCATAATCCTAAGGTCACCCTTGCACAATTCGGTTTATAAAATGTTCAACTCCTTTCAAGCTCCCCCATAATCCTAAGGTCACCCTTGGACAATTCGGTTTATAAAATGTTCAACATGTACGTGTCTGTTTTGGGGTCGCCCTGGGGCCACGTGGTGTGGCTTGTTCTTTTCTATAAAGATATTTCATATCCCTTTGATTGTCTTCCTTGCACATTTGGACAATGATGTCTTTCACTATGTATATTTTCATTCTTAAATTCTCATCGTTGTTGTGTTCTATACTTGTGCTCATGATCTCTTGAATTCCATCACTCAAGAAACAAAGTCAAGTAAGAACAACAAGAAATGGTGATCATGATTGTGTGCTTGAGTATCGAAGGGAAGGATAGGTATGATCGTTTAGGTTGGTTTTTCTTGAACTCCAACCATATGGTAGAAAGTTCAAGCGAGTAGTAAGTATCTGCACAAGATGCATATTAGAACACAAGGGAACAACGGATAGGTTATTAACCGAAAGTTGTCTTGCATAGGTCGCTTTTAAATTCAACCAAAAGTACTTCTCTCATTTTACAAATTTAAAGTAGTCTTTCATCATAGGTTACTTTTTTCTTTTTAATTCAACCGAAAGTACTCTTGTTATATAGTACACTACTCTGATTCTACAAAAGTAGTCTCGTTGTATAGCACTACTTTGATTTTACAATTTAAAAAGCAACTTGATAGCCTAAACATCCTTCAAACATTACATTCCAAAACTTGAAACACCTTCAATTCCTAGAATTTACAAACTCTACCAAAATGTTCAAGTGTTCAAGGTGACATTTGGTATGGGAAACAAAGTTTTATTTGATGGGCATGTATTAAAAAATAAGTTTATATATTTACTAAAGATTTTATTGTATTTGTATTTAATGTGTTAGCTTTAGCTTTAGCTTAGATTATATAGTCAACATTGGCATTGCTACTTGTTGCTAAAGATTTTAATGTATTTGTGTTAATGTGTTAGCTTTAGCTTAAATTATCTAGTTAGCATTGGCATTGCTACTTGCTAATCAAATCATGGTATAAATGTAAAATCTTGACTTCTTCTAAGACAAAGTTAAAGTTTCCAAATCATTAAGGTAAAATTAAAGTCTACATCATTGGCTCATGGAGGATTGACTTCATGGGAAACTATGTTATTGGCTCACTTAGAGTTTTTTTAAAGATAAATTTTGTGCTTGCAAATTTTGGGTTGACGATGGATTTTAGCAGTGTAAAACATTTATGTTGTTACCTTGATAAAATGCAGAAAATGAATAAGATATTTTAATTAGGGTTTTCTTGCTTTGATACATGTATCAAATACTTAGTTAATTTGTTAATATCAATTATTAATTCTTAAAAAATGTAGATTTACATGATGTCAACATTTGAAGTGGCAATGGTGTCAGGTGATCTGAATTTATTTTTTCTTTGTATTTCCCATACCTTCATTTCTCTTCCTTGGACATTTGAAGTGCTAATGGTGTTATATGGTCTAAAATTTCCTTCATATTTCCATTACCTTGTTTTTTTGCTTTGGTATTTCTCATACATTTACTTGGACATTTAGACAAAGATATCTTCCAATATGGTGTACATGTGCTCTCTGTATGTTTCCATTTTTAAATTCTCATCATTGTTGTGTTCTACACTTATGTCCATAATATCTTAAATTCTATTTCTCAAGTAGGCAACCTCGATCACCTTTTTCTTGTTGGTTTGGATTTTTTAGGTTATTTTTCATCAAATCCAACCAAGTTCAAGTGGGAAATGAAGCACGATTCATTTAAGACCACAAGGAAACAAACAACAAGTTATTAAACTAGAAGTAGTCTTAAATAGGTCACTTTTAATATACCCAAAAGTGTTGATTTTCTAACGTATCCTTGTCAAGTATGGTACCTCTCTAATTTTACAAAAAATAAAAAAGATCTTGATAGCTTAGAAACTCCTTAAACATTAAAAAATTATTACTTTTTATCAATTTAAATTTAACATTTCTATGTTTTTAACTCAAAAATATACGAGCTTTATTTATATTGTAATTGACAATTGATATTAATAATTCAACCCAATATTTTATTCATGAATCAAAGAGTGGTAGAAAGCTCATGGTGCCTCACTTTTGGCTCTTTTAGCCAAAGTGTGACACCCAAACCCCGCCCAAAAGCGATGTCCAACATACCTCGACCAAGAAGGTACATCGGCCAACCACAAGATGCTATATGGCTCCCAAACCTAAGCTACCTTACCTTAGTCGAGGTAAGGAAAGCATGAATTGGCACCCAATGCACCTCCACATCACCATGCTCTTTATACCATGGCCAAGGTACTCGAACTCCACATCACCCCGCCGCCACCTTGTATGCCACGTCCCTTAGCCACACCAAACTCAAATCCACGTAATTGTAGGAATATGGCACAACAGAAAAGGATATAGCAAGAGAAAGTAAACTAGACAATGCAATAGAGAGAATTGAGAGAAATTTAAAATTCTGATTATACCAAACAAGAGATAGGTACAATATGATGGTGCTATCCATCGGTGCGCTCTAGTGTAGAGCTTAGATGGAAATCTAGACAGACTCTGGATGGAGGGCGTACTGAGAGTATAGGAAATATGATGGTACAATATGACGGTGCTTTCCATATCGGTACGCTCTAGTGTAGAGCTTACATGTGGCGATCTAAATAGACTCTGGATGGAGGGCGTACTAAGAGTATAGGGAATATATGCTCACAAGAATTGGAAGCCTTAGCTTGTGCCAACTATGTCCATTTATAGTGCTACAGGTAGTGCAGTGGACATGTCTAAGACGTGAGCGGATACGTTGCATTGACACGGCTCACCAGCCACGTATCCATAACACGTCCCAACCGACCACCACCCAATAATGATGAAATTAGTATCTAAAGGAATATTCCAAGGAATATTCCCAAACCCCAAATAACACGTGTTTCCCTCATCATCTCCTTACCATCAAAATGGTCACAACTAAGACCCCTTCCCCAACATCAAAATTGGGTATGTGCACCAATGGCTTCTCCGCATGATGGGGGCCGTACAAATGTGCACCATTCATCAATATGAGATACATGCTGAGAGGCGGGCATTGAACACATATTAATACCCCCCCTTAATGTCCACCCGAAGATGAACTAAGAGTTTCCTTGCCCAATTACAAGTCCATGAAGATGTCAAGTGAGCTGGTCCTTCCCAAGAGCTTTGGTGAAGATGTCAACGCGATTCTGCTTCTGTAAGAACAGTACTCCAACTCCACAATCTCATCCTTGATCAACTCCCGCACATAATGATACTGAATCTCAATATGCTTCATAACGAAGCATGAAACACAGGGTTCTTTGCAATGGCTATGCAACTCTAAATCACATTGTAAGGTTGTGGCTGACCTCACTAGAACTCCCATATCTGCTAGGATCCTCTTCAACTATACTTCCTCACTGGCAGCAAAAATAGCGACCTTGTACTCTGCTTCAGTTAAAGAAAATACCATTGTGGGTTGCTTCTTACTAATTGAAAAGAACACACTGGATCCAAGTGAGAAGAAATATCCAGAAACTAACTTTCTGGTGTCACAATCTCCAGCCCAATCGGAGTCACAATATCCCACTAAGAAGTTCGTACTCAATGGTACCTTTGATGCACCTGAGCACATGCATTGTTGCATTCCAATTACTTTCCCTTGGTTTGTTGCAGAACCTAATCAACATACCAACTACATAGAAAATGTTTAGTCTAGTATTGCACAAGAAAATAAAACTCCCAACAACGAGCTTCCTGTACATCTTGATGTCAAGCAAAGGTGAAGTGTCCTTAGAAGAAAGCCTAGAGTTTACTCCATCGGTGTGCTTATTAGATTGCGGTCTATCATACCACATGCCTTCAAGATCTATGTTGCATACTTGTCAACTTGTCAGACATGTCAAACTGATGATCTTGTCAGACTCTTGCCAGACTCGTCAAGTCGCGGGCTTTGCCCGACCCCAAAAAAATAATGCAAGATCCCCAAGTCTATCATCTCAAACTCAAAGCCAAGCCTTTCTTGTGTTTGTTGAATCAAATCTTCATGGTTACCCGTGATAATAATGAGGTCGTCCACTTAGAGAACAACTATCACATATTCCTTATCCTTTCCAAGTACATACAAGTTAGCATCTAGAAAGACCAATATTTTGGAAAAAAGTATCTATTCATTGGTACCATACCCTTGGGGCTTGTTTCAACTCATATAAAGCCTTCTTCAACCTGCAAACCTTGTTTTCTAATCTGGACAACTCAAACCCTAGCACGGCTGAGCGACATTCACCTCCTCCTTGAGATGTCCATTCAGAAAAGCTGATTTTACATCCATTTGCAAAAGTGGGCACTTCTTATTAGCAGCCAAGGCATGTATTACACGAATAATGGTCATTCGCGCTGTTGGGGCAAAGGTTTCATTGATATCAAAACTTCCTATGAAAAACCTTGGGCAACTAGCCTAGCTTTTTCTTTCTCCAATGAACCATCCAATTTATACTTAGATTTCCACACCCACTTGGTGCCAATTACCTTTCATTTTGGTGGCCGTGATTAACCAGTCCCAAGTGTTGTTTTTTATAATGATGTCATACTCTGACTGCATCGCTGCCTTCCAATTTAGATCAGCCAAATCTTCTTTTGCATTTGTGGGCTCCTTCACTAAATCCATTATCTCATCCATCAAGGCCATATTGAAAATGTGTTTAGAAAACCTTATCTGCTCCTCTATTCTCTTTGATCTATGTAAGCCATCTGCTGCAATTTCTACAACATCAGGTGGGGGGTTGTGATCATCAAAGAGTGCCTTACCCATGTAGGAAGTGGTTGTCCTTTAGGTGTAGAGGCGGGTTGGTGTGATTTTTGAGAGTATTCATCGTCTGAAAAATTCCTCCTCATTTAGTTTTCCAATGCTTGGGTGGGCACATGGTGGATTATTTCTCCATTTGATGATAAAGTGGGTGGATCCCTATCCTCCACTAAATGTGGATGCTCCACAAACACCACATCTTGGCTAACCATTATCTTCTTAGCCTCTGGATCAAATAGTTGATATGCCTTCGACTCTATATTGTATCCAAGGAAGATACATATCTTGATTTTGGCAGCAAGATTAGTTCTATTTGCATCTGGTATATGCATGTAACATTCACAACCCAATGTTCAAAAATAAGAATATGAACGCTTCTTACCCGAATAGGCCTCATATGGTGTGATTCCTTTGAGTGGCTTTATGTAAGATCTATTGAGAATGTAAACTAGAGTGTTGACTGCTTCATTCCATAAAGAGTCTGGTTATCCTTTCCCTTTCATCATACACCTTGCCATTTCCATGATTGTGTGGTTGCGATGTTCCACAACTCCATTTTGTTGAGGGGTGTGTGTAGCAGTGAGATGGTGCTTGATGCCATGCTCCTTACAGTATTCATTGAATTCACCTGAAGTGAATTCTCCTCCTCAATCCATCCGGAACTTCTTCACCTTTTGTTTTGTCTCATTCTCCCACAAATTTATGCCACCATTTAGACTTGCCAAAAGCTTCAGCCTTATGAACGGAGGAAATAAACCCATATCTTCCTACTATAATCATCGACTAACAGCATAAAGTCCTAATGCAATAGTAGATATCTTACCACAAAGATCAACATGTACCAGCTCTAGATGAGGCTTCATTCAATTTGCTGCTCTATTGTGGAAATTCCTTCCTTTGTTGCTTGCCTATCATTCAGGCTTCACATGGTTCCTGCAAATCTGCAAATGTAGGTAAATTTTCCACCATCCCTATTTTTTGTATCTCCTTTGACACAACAAATTCCATGTTACCAAATTGCTCATGCCAAAGTTTCCTTGTGCCCTTGTCTACAACAGCAGGTGTAGGAGCATGTAGCTCGTACAAATTGTTATTCCTCATAGCTTTGCCAACTGTCTTTTTGTCACCATCTAAAATCTTTGCTATTGTTTTCTGGAAGCGTACTTTAAGGCCATGATCTGTTATTGCAGCAACTAAGATCAGGTTTCTCCTTATTTAAGGCACATAAAGCACATAAAACAACTTCTTTTCTTCACCTATAGTAGCTACCACAAATGAGATGGCTCCAGACTCTTGAGCTAGACATTAATCATTATTACCACAATAACATTGATGGATTCCTGTAAACGCTACTAGGAACTATAATAGTCCTTTATGCTAGTCATATATCGAGATGTCCCACTATCCAAAATCTATGAACAGTTAACAAAATTGGAACCTGAGCGGATGAACATACCTCTTCTATGGCGACCTAGAGTTCCAACTTAGCTTGGGAGTTGTTGGTTGACCTCTTTCCCATCCATGAAGTCTTCATGGTGCCTTCTTCTCATCAGCTTGCTTCTTTCTGTAGTCTTTGGATGACATGACCCTTCTTATCATAGTAGTAGCATGTACCAGAAAACTTCTTCTTCTTTCCTTCACAAGTAGCCCCACCTTTGCCTTTGGTGTTTAGTGCCTTAACCAAGCCATTATACTTCTATGGTAGAATATTTCGAATGTATCTCCGAGTCAACTCTTTGCTAGTCTTCATGATTCCCATGTGGCAGCCATTTGGTCCCGCAGGTTTTTGATCCAATAGATAAATGCGTCTTTTCAGGAGCAAGTTGATTCTTCAAGTTTTGAATCCCAGTCTGATTCCGGGTGTCATACTGATTTCTTAGTATGTTCCAAGCCACGGATGCCTTGGTTATGTGTTAAATTAGAGTCAGAATAGAATCAATTACACTAGTAATAATGGCCTAAAGTGCATCTACACTACGTCGCTTCCATGCTCGAAGAAGAGCAACATTTCGTGGAATCATTCTTGTGTTATCGCTAGGGTCAATGGTTTCCACCAGTTCTTGGTCCATTCCTAAAACAGTCTCCAGTAGCTCATAGGAATCAAGGATGGCATTGATTTTTAAATTCCAAAGAGTGTAGTTTGTCCCATAACTTGCCTTGAGTGAAGGCAAGTGGAAAAATGCGGAACACTGGAATAGCAACAGCACCGAAACCTAAAGCAGACATCACTCCAAGCTCCTTCTATGCAAAGAAAGACTATACTTTGTGTACTATTGTTGCTAAGAGCATGTACTACTTTAATACCATAAAATAATATGGTAGAGCAGAAACAGATACAACAAGAGAAAGTACACTAGAAAATGTAATAGACAGAATGAAGAGAATTTTAAAATTCTGATTATACCAAACAAGAGATAGGTACAATATGAAGGTGATTTCCACCGTGTAGAGCTTCGATGGCAATCTAGAAAGACTTTGGATGATGGAGGGCGTACTAAGAGTATAGGGAATATATGCTCATCACAAGTATTGGATGCCTTAGCGTGTGCTACCAACTATGTCCATTTATAGTGCTGTAGGTAGTGTGGTGGATGCGTCTAAGACATGGGCAGCTATGTTGCATTAACATGGCTTGCCACCTGCGTATCCATAATGCGTCCCAATTGACCACCGCCCACTAACGATGAAATTAATATCCAAAGGAATATTGCAACGAATATTCCTCGTACCCAGCTAATGCTTGCACCCCTCATCATCTCCTAACCATCAATGGTCACAACTATGACCCCTTCCAACATTTAAGCTGGGGTGGCCACTAAAGATATGTGCACCAATGGCATATCCTAATAATGGGGGCCGCACAAATGTGCACCATTCAATCAATGTGAGATACATGTGAGAGGCGAGTATTGAATGTATACTAATAGAAATTTCTACATAACTACCTCGGTCAAGGTATAGAATTACAAATTATATTATTCAAAAAGTTTTTAAAAAAAAATATGAAATATTGCTACCTCAGCTAAGCTACAAATTAATTTATTTTTGTTACCTTGGCTGCTAAGGTATTTTAGAACCCTAATAGGTCTACACCGTCGATTTTGGTGCCTTGATTCGTGGATGTTCGCCACGTGGAGGGGGTCATGCTGAGGTATATATAGTGCTTATTTTCCCATACCTCGATTCATTTCACCTCCACCATCTTTGGAGCTCTCCCCCTCTTCCACCTCTAGACTCTTCCCCTATTTCACTAAGTTAATCCAACCAATAAGCTCTAATAAGAGGATTATCTTTTTAGGCTTTTAAATTTGGGCTAGGTCACACTTGTGCTAGGACTTGTGCATATGGGTGATTCACACACATGAGTTTTTCTCCTTGACCATAGTGGTGGGTCACATGGTTTGTGATCTACCTCTGAGTAGCATAGCAGAGCTCAAAGATGTGTAGAGAGGCATTTGAGAGCTCTACGAGGGGATGCTAGGGATCATACACCCATCATGCTCTCATTGCTAATGTGGAGAGACTTCTTGAGTTCCTTTGAGGCCCCCACGTGATATAGGTGCATTGCCTACTTGGCTAGAGTAGCCAACAAGCCTACGATCGAGGAGCACGTTAGATTAGATGAATTCCTAGCATTAGGGAGGGGGCCATTGATATGTTCAAATTTCCAATGGGAGAGTCCCCCCTGTGGTGGGGAATCCATATCGTGTGGAGTGGTGTTGACATCCTTTTGTAACGTGGCACATTTACACAAGATATGTAGCAGAGTATGGGACAATGCCCCATAATAGGGAGATTTTGCTTTATTTTGCTATGCAGCTTTATGCTAAGTTTGTGGTGGGTATGGAGGTGGACTATGGCACTCATTAACCAAGTGGAGACTTGTCATGGCATAGGGTGCATGCAGGACTAGGACAGGGAACGTGGTATCTCCCCCTAGCCCTTCAACATTGAGAGTACGCGAACTTGTGTAAGTGTAGTCCTTGGGTTTGTAGATCGGCATCGACACGATAGAGACCACGGAGTCCATTCACCATGTGGTGTATCTCTTTGCATCAGCGGACCCCACTATTGCCTAGGTATAATTAATTCTACATGGGATTTCTTTTTACTCTATTCACTAACATATTTGTAGCATGCGTTGTGTAGAGTACATAGAATCATCTTTTTTATGGTTGTACCTAGGCCCCCCACCATGCTCTCGAGCTACTAGTATCAGTGCCCATGACACAGCCTCCACCTAGCAAACCACTCACTCCACCATCGACCGATTCAGATACATTACAGGCGGCCAAAAATGAAAGAAAAGGGCAATATAAGGATTGGATTAACTTTCTTAATCAAAGTGATTTAACTAAAATAGTAGAGACAAATAGCTATATTAAATGCATCTCTTGTACCTATATTTAGAGGAGAGTCTTTAATATGCATCTAGCATGTATCTATTGTGTCTTTAATTCACCTATCCTTGGCGGCCGTCTTACCTACTTTAGTACACATTTTTTTAAATAAGCTTATTTCAAATATTTGAATCCGTAACATACTTCTCTCTTCCATAGAGCATGATGCGAGTTTCTCCCTCTCTTTTCTTTCTACTATATTGTTTCTCTCCCTGCCATCACTCGCTTTGTCTTTGGACCTTTTTTTTACTATGGTGACTGCAAGGGTTGCTTCACACTTAAAGAAAATACACCATATCAACTTGGTGCTTGACAAAGAATATTACACATGGAGAAGTATTCATCACAAAGCTCTACATGATGAGGCTAAAGCTCAAAGGCTATGTGCAGAAGGAAAGAAGAATGTAGATTTGTGGGTTCAAGGATGTCTATACCCTCTTGACCCATCAACTGGTAAGCCTCCATCATTTAACACCTGGCACGATCTTGTTTTTTTCATTGGAGATGGTAGAGAAGGCTTCTTTGGATATTGCTCAAGATTCAATAATAAAGCTACTATTTTCCATTATCAACACACACACATCGCTGAAACTCTGCTTGGTGTTGTACGAGCAATGTGTTAAATGACTAGAAGACATCCCAATCTCACAAACTCAATGTGTAAATGAGTTAGAAAGGCTACTTCAGTCATCTCAGGAAGAGGTAATAGAGCTTAGACAAACTAACCAAAAATTGGAGGAACATGCACCCCAGAAAACCCAACTAAAAAGCACTCCTTTTGGGTTAAGGGTGAGATCTAGACAGTTTAAAAGTGTTACATGCCTAGCCACACATGGGAGTGCTAAGAAGAAATGAATGAGGCTTGCTCAAAGCTACGTAAATAGTGTGGTACGTTTCTGCTTGTATAATCCTCTAGATAGAATTTATATGATCAAGTATTCCATAAAAAACAATGACATGATTGAAATGCTCAAGATCTCGTAGTGTGCAGGGCTTCAAAGGAAGGTAGGTAAGGAAGTTTGCAATGACTTTTGTGACTTGGTCAAGCCTAATGAGGTGGTGGATGCATGTGAAAATATTTCAATAAGAAGAAAGGGATACATAGCCATATCAAAGCTACTCATCTAATGTATGAAGCCTCATTGTCTTCGTGTGTTTAGCTTACTCCAACCACATACCATAGCAATGGAACAACACCAATACAATTTGGCTATTGCAGGTTTCATGGGTGGATACAAACACATTCATGGTTTAATGATTGTATAGAAGCCAAAAAAAAAAAGAAATCAACATTCAAGTATAACATGTATAATAACATATTTAGAGATGTTAGAAGGGTCCAATCAGCCATGGTGAAGTTCAGTGCACATTAGAGGATTGTGATAGTAATCTTATTTTTGTTATATCAAGCTTAATGTGGCACAAATTCTCAAACATCAAAAAATGGAAAGAATCAATATAGGGCTGATGAACAAAGCTTTAAATTATGCCAAGGTAAGGAGGACTAGCCATTACATAGTGTACAGTCAGATATGAAACTATGGTACATAGAGGTAGCTATAGTGGCAAATGAGAGTCATGATACTCTCAAATGGTTGTTTTGGCACAGAGAAATTCCAAGCGTCATTGATGCTCAGAATAAAAGTGAGGTGCTTCTGGTGGATGGGGTAGGAAACTTTATAGTTGAGTGGCAAAAGAGTGCGGACTTGAAAGCATTAAAGTGCATGTATGGGGATCCGTAAGCTTTAATAGCTTATCCAGTATTCTAATTAGAATACTGGATAAGCTATTAAAGCTTCATCTTGACTTTTCTCATTCCATCAAAAACATAGAATGATTACAAGGGATTGAAGTAGAGGCTTATTTGTTATTCAGGTTGAGGAGGAATCTTACATCCTCTCCCACTTCAAAAATGCGAGATGTCCTCATCTCACAAAGTGGGGGTAATCCTTCGCCAACTCTTCTTCTTTCTCCCAGGTTGCGCCTTCTAGAGGGAAGAACTTCCACTTTACTAAGAATTATCTGAGGACTCTACTCTTGAGAATCTTCTCTTGAACGTCAAGGATTTCCTCAGGTTGGAGTACCATTTGGCCTTGAGACGGAGAGATCAATTGTTCATCATCAAGCATGTGACTTGAGCTAGGTACATACTTCTTAAGCAAACTAACATGGAATACATCATGTACCTTGAGATGAGGAGACAGAAGAAGGTTATAGGCTAGATCACCCACTTTCTTTATGACAGCATACGGCCCACAGTATTTGGGAGAGAGCTTCTTGTACTTCCCTAAGGATAAGGAACTTCTTTTTGGTTGTACTCGAATGAAGACCATATCTGACTCTTCAAACTCTCTCTCTGACCTCTTTTTATCTGCATAATGCATTTGTCAGTCTTGGGCTGCCTTTATATCTTTACGGATTGATTCATCTGCTGGTCCATGTCATCATCAAGCATTTGTCTGGACATTTCGACTCTAGTCAATGGGTCAGACCAAGTCAACGGTGTAAGACAATCTTGTCTATACAAAGCTTTGAAAGGACTCATCCCAATGCTCTAATGATAAGAAGCATTGTAAGCAAATTCGACTAGATGCAGATGACTTAACCACTTCTTGGGTTCTCTGTTGCAAAATGACCGAAGGCTATCTTCTATTACCTGATTCACCCTTTCCGTTTGGCCATCTGTTTTGGGGTGATAAGCTGTGCTGACATCCAAGAAAGTTCCTACTGCTTCAAAGAACGCAGTCCAGAATTTCAATGTGAGTTTGGGATCTCTATCACTTACTATCCTCCTAGGTAAACCATGCAATCTGAAGATCTCCTTAAGGAAAACTCTGGCAACATCCACTGCAGAGTATGTTTCTATCACTTGAATCAGATGGGCAACTTTGGTTAACCTATCAACTATCACAAAAATGGAGTTGTAACTTGATTGCACTGAAGGTAATCCAGTGACAAAGTCCATATTGATGCATTCCCACTTCATCTGTGGAATGTCTAGAGGCTGCAATTTTCCTGGCATCTTGACTCTCTCTGCCTTGACTCTTTGGCACATCAAACGTTTCCACACATGATCAAGTACATCCTTTTTGAGTCCTGGCTAGAAGAATCTTTTCCTCACAGACATATAGGTTTTTATAAACCCTGGATGTCTAGCTATCAGGCTATCATGGGCTTCTCTCAGAATTCTTCCTTTTATTCCCTCGTTATTGGGGGTACATAGCCGATTATTATAATACATGCATCCTTTATCTAGTTTGTATCCAAGAACTTGACTCATTTCGTGAGAGGAGTCTTGCTTTCCTGCATCAGAAGGGTAGCAATAGGGCCAAAGAATTTGTCCTGTAAGATTTTCTCCTTTGCTTCATTGATCAATGGATTTGACACCACTGTTATTGCAAGCAAGGAGGCTTTTCTGCTCAGCGCATCTACAACCACATTTTCTTTCCCCGGCCGATACTTTATTTCAATATCAAATTCCTGTAGGGTTTGCATCCATCTTCTTTGATGCATGTTGAGATCCCTTTGGGTGAAGATCCACTTCAGACTTTGATAATCTATCATCAAGGTGAACCTTTGTCCCAAAAGATAATGTCTCCACAACGTCAGAGCATACACTACTGAGAGTAACTCCAAGTCATGGATGACATAATTCCTCTCATGTGTTCTGAGTTTTTTGGATTCATAGGACACTACATGAGCTTCTTGCATCAGAGCACCGCCTAAGGCAAACCCACTGGCATCAGTAACTACCTCAAAGGGTTTGGTAAAATCTGGTAATTTAAGGACAGGGTTGGTTACTAAGGCTGTCTTTAGCTTGTCAAAGGCACTCTGACACATTGTAGTCCACTGAAAAAGTGTACTCTTCTTGAGAAGGTTAGTTAAGGGGGATGCGATCGGAGCATACCTAGGTATAAAGATCCTATACCATCCGGCTAACCCTAGGAATCCTCTGACTTCCTTTACTGACTTGGGTGTTCTGGCCATTCTATGACTCCTTGGATCTTTGCGGAGTCAGGGGAAATCCCATCCTTTGACACTATGAATCCCAAGTATTCCACACGTGGTTAACAGAGAAAGAACATTTGCTCTTCTTTACAAAAGAGTTGGTGTTTTCTTAGGATTTCCAGGACCTTGCGCACATGATCTTCACATTCTTTGAGTATACCAAGATATCATCAAAGAAGACAAGAACAAAATCATCCAAGTATTCTCTGAGAATATCTTGTATAAGACGATTGAATGTCACCGGGGCATTGGTTAATCCAAGCAGCATGACTGAGAACTCATAATGCCCATAGCTAGTGTTAAATGTTGTCTTTGGGATGTCCTGCTCCTTGATTCTGATCTTGTAGTACCCGGATTTGAGATCTATCTTTCTAAACATTTGGGTCCCACTTAACCAATCCACAAGTTCATCAATCCTAGGAATAGGATACTTATTCTTAATTGTTAATTGATTCAGTCCTCTATAGAGTCAATACAAAGTCTTAACGTTCCATCTTTCTTCTTTTGAAAGAGAATGGACGAACCCCAAGGTGAGACACTGGGTCTGACGAATCCCTATTCTAGTTTTCTTAACTGTTCCTTAAGTTCTGTGGCTTCAAGGACTAGCATTTTGTATGCATGCTGGGCTACTGGCTAAGCTCCGAGGGTTAATTTGATCTCATGATCTACTTCACAAGACGGAGGCATCTCAGTCAGCTCTTTAGGAAACACATCTGCATGCTCACTTAACCACTCTGGTTCTTTAGCCTTGCATTTTATATCTACAGGATTCATTTTAACGACATACACAGCTTGCCTCTTTCTGAGCCCTTTTAATAATTTGGAAGCCTTGACTAATTATAGCACTGGGGATCCAAAAATTCCAATTCCTTGAACTTTATTCCCGTAAAGGTCAAGGAAAGAGATGGTTCCTTTGTGACAATGAATGTCAGCCTGACTCTTTTGGAGCCAATCCATTCCAAGGATTCCATCATATATTCCCAGGGGTAGGACTCTGAACTGGTACTCTGTTACTTTCCCATCTAGGCTAAACTGAATAAAGTCAATCTCAAGGTGAGTGAAAAGAATCTTCCCACTGGCTAATTCCACTTGCATAGGTTTCCTTGATTTTTGATTTAGGACTAATTTACGTAGACATCCTGGGGAAATAAAAGAATGAGTACTGCCTGAATCAATCAAAAGCTTGAATTGCTTACCCTGGTACTTTGGTGGAGTCTGGAGGACTGAGAATTGACGATTATTCGCCTGATGTTCTATTGCTACATAGATCTGTCCTTTCTCTTCCTCTACTTTGTGAGATCTCTATCCCCACCGTGCAACCAATTCAGGGGTGCTATAGCAGCGGAAGTAGATTCTGAACTTCTTGCACGGGGTAGGGTCCCACACTCGAGGCCTCGCCCACGGATATCCAAACAAGAGACTAATCCATCGGTTCTTCTAAAACCAAACCCGAAAAAACTTCCCTTGCCCAGAAAGCACGGGCGATTTTTCTCTAACGTAGTCAAAAGCCTTAACTAACTGAACTGATCTGACTGAACCCATAGTATCAAAGTCAGATCAGGAAAAAGATTGCACTTGGATCATAGAGACCAATTCTTTTTTCCTCATTGAGAGGCATAGCCATTGATTCTTTTCCATAGAACAATTTTTATCCGGGATTTACTTCATCTATCGTACCATAACAGAATAGAGTCTCAATTTAGGGATCCATCAGTCCAGCCCATCTAGTCCCATGGGTTTAGTGATAGAATCCAATTAGGAATTTGGTTAGGTTTTGTCTCGGGTACCAGGGAAAAGAGTTCCCAGGCCCCCTAGCTAGATATTCATGTAAACTTAAACTAGTCACACCACTTACACACCCAATATGAAACTGCCTTTTTCACAGAATCAGCTATCTTTAAAAATAATCATTTAATGAAACCATGGTGTCACTGATCATAATCCTCAAAATCTCTGGTTAAATCCTTATTTCCAATCATTCCTTCATTGGTGTACCTATGGCATCATTGGCAACCAGAACGCTCACCACATGTCCACTCAAGGGCCTTTTTTATAGTTCCTAGCTCATAGTAACCGACAATATATTCACATATCAAAATGGAATCTCCGTTGAAGATCAGCAAGATCAACCAACGGATCCATATAAAAGAGCTATGGACTCATCTGTTGAGGACCAGCAAGGTCAATCAACCAGGTCCATGCCCGAATTCAGAAAACAACTCTTACTCCTTATTCGATATCTTCCCCGACGTACTTGTGGGTATCTTCGGTGACCCAGAGCCCGAGCACCGTATGGTCAGCACCCTCTAGGATCCTTCGCAGGTCACCTAGCGCTTCACTCATAGGCCACTTCCTTGGTCCCTCATCCACCGTACCGGAAGCTCACCATTTAAATCGAACCGAGGCTGGTCAAGACCTCGGCCGACCTTGCTACGTGAGACTTCCTCCGCCGTTGACTCTCCGTCAGAGCTATTGCAACTTTATCAGCTAGGTCTCCACGACCTCTTTTACAAGACGATCAAAATGCTTTCCCAACATTCTTGACATAAAACAGTTATTTAAAAATAGGTCATAAATACAATTTCAAAATAACGAACTCTCGTCTTTCCACATTAATCCACAACATCACTTAATCCACATTAATCACAACATCACTTAATCCATCACTTAATCCACATTCATTTCATATAAATTTCCATTCTCATCCAATCACATCATTTTTCATCTCATCACTTATTTCCTCAAATATCCTCATCAGATCTCATCCACTCGCATTTACCCATGTCCACATCTTATCACATCACATTCATTCACATCTCATCCATTTAAACCATATCACATCTCATTCAGACCACATCACATTCACTTACGTCACATCTCATTCAGACCACATCACATTCACTCACATCACATCTTATTTAGACCACGTCACATTCACTCACATCACATCTCCGATTCAGACCACATCACATTCATTCACATCCCATACCATTCATTCTCATCCCGATTCACATGCCATCATATTCATTCACATCCCGATTCACAGGCTATCACATTCATTCACATCCCGATTCACAGACTATCACATTCATTCACATCCCTTATCATTCATTCACATCCTGACTCACATGCCATCACATTCATTCACATCCCTTAACATTCATTCACATCCAAATTCAAAGGCTATCACATTCTTTCACATCCCTTATCATTCATTCACATCCTGACTCACATGCGATCACATTCATTCACATCTCATATCATTCTCATCGGCCCTATTCTCGTTCATATTCATCACATTCACATCCACATCTATCCTTTCACCTACCCCTACGTATACATCTACATCTACATCCATCCTTTCATATACATACATCCACATCCATTCTTTCACATAAATCCACATTCATTTACATCCTGATTCACATGACATCTCATCACTTCTATTCACATCACATCTATCCATCCATTCATTCACATTTATCTGATTCACATCACATCTATCCATCCATTCATTCTTTTATAAAATCAACTTCAGTGGGAATAACACTTTTATAAAAATCCTTTTATACATCTATTTATGCACAAATTCAATTTTAAGAAAAATAACACTTTCGAAATTAAACAAAATCCTTTATGCATCTTTCTATGCATAAAATAAAATTTAATGAGAATAACTCTTTTGAAATAAAAATAAATTTCTTTATGCATCTTTCTATGCATAAAATCAAAATTAATGAGAATAACTCTTTTGAAATTAAAAAAAATTCCTTTATGCATCTTTCTATGCATAAAATCAAAATTAATGAGAATAACTCTTTTAAAATACAAATAAATTCCTTTATGCATCTTTCTATGCATAAATCAAAATTAATGAGAATAACTCTTTTAAAATAAATATAAATTCCTTTATGCATCTTTGTATGCATAAAATCAAAATTAATGAGAATAACTCTTTTGAAAGAAAAATAAATTCCTTTATGCATCTTTCTATGCATAAATCAAAATTAATGAGAATAACTCTTTTAAAATAAAAATAAATTCCTTTATGCATCTTTCTATGCATAAAATCAAAATTAAATGAAAACAACACTTTTATAATAAAAATAATTTCCAATATGTATGTTTCTATGCATAGAAATTAATTCTAATGAAAATAATGCTTCTACAATAAAAATATTTCCAATATGCATCTTTCTATGCATAGAAATTAATTCTAATGAAAATAACGCTTTTACAATAAAAATATTTCCAATATGCATCTTTCTATGAATAGAAATTAATTCTAATGAAAATAACGCTTTTACAATAAAAATATTTCCAATATGCATCTTTCTATGCATAGAATGAAAATAACACTTTTAGAATACACAAACGGAGGGGATTACTCTTTTTGAATAACATAAGATAAAACTTATTTTCACAAAATTTAAGAAACTTTTTCCATAACCTCCTTTGTATGGCTGACCATTTTTCAATTTTTACACTCTAAATCTACTTAGAATTTACCCCAAGATGAATTTAGCATTCTAATTTAATCATTTCCCATTCTTTAAAGAAAAAATACAAAAAGTTCAACTCTATTTATTTGATTACACATCTTGGAGATAAAGAAGGGCTGAATTCAATGAAGAGAAGGGGGAAGCCTTTCCATCAAGGCATAACATCCAATTTCAATTTAAAAGAAGCAAGAAATCATAAAACCATAGAATAGAATTAGAAAAAAGTAGAATTTCTAACTTACATGGGGTTTTGTGAGCTATTCTTTGGCTTGAGGGATTGAGCGTTCTACTCTTGTTTGGATCAAGAGTGGCCACCAATTCTTTGTAGAGGATATAGTCAAAAACAAGTGAATTATCACTGAATTCAATGTTTTTGCTATGGGGAGGAGTAGAGTAACAGTGCGTAAAACACTATTAACCTTTACAAAGGGAGAGGCTTCTATTTATTTTATAGGAAAAAGTGAGCCTCTAACCAAGCAAACTGATTCTAGAATTTTGGAGATGAGTTTGGTCACTTTTTGACCATTTTAAGGTCAGTTTAGCTTACTTTTTTGATCTAGTTAAAACAGGAGAGAGGAGAGATAAAAATATCTCATTATTTGTGAGTTTAAAACTCATCCACATGTCATGTGAAATAGGCGCTTCCTTCATGAGGGTAATTCCCCACACCACTGAAGTGTCAAAAATGCATCATTTTCTCTAAATATCTTTTCTTTTTTAACTATTAACCTTGTCCTTAGTCAACTCTTCATCTTATGTGAGTATTTACTCATTTTTGGGGGATTTTTCTTTTATTCTTCAATTTATCTCCTCCCTACATTTGGATTAATCTTATTGGTCCATAGGAACCTTAATCCAAAATTTTCAGAAAATCTGGACCCTCAGGCTAAGGTCCTTTTTACCTATTTTTAATTTATTCCAATTGTACACTGGAAAGTTCTTTTTAAATTTCTATTTCAGGGAAAATCATTTTAATAAGAAGGCATATTATTCCATCCAAAGATGTCTAGAAACTGAATTACCTCTCTCTAGAACATTTTCTTTCTCTAGGCCAAAACAGATAGAAATAAGATCTGATATTATTCTGAAAAGGGGATTGATTACAAGGAGAGAAACTGGACATCTTGAGAGGCTGGGGGAGGAATCTTACATCCTACCCCACTTAAAAAACGTGAGATGTTCTCATCTCGTAGGTGGAGTATGATCTCTCTCATCTTCTTCTTCTCCTTCAATCACTTCCAGCGTTACTGCCTTGGAAGTGGACGGCCGATTTGGGAACAACTCTCTTTGACTTCCCCTATTCTGAGGCAGAAGTCTTGCATTACTTTGGTTTGAAACTGCGGGTTGGTTAGAGGGTCTATCTTTGAGATTTCCCTAATTTTGGCGGATAGAAACCTGATTACTCTGGAAGGAAGGAGCTGGAGTTTGGAATCTTGATCCCTCATTTCCCTGCCTTGAAAACCTTGATCCAAAAGGAATTGGACAATCCATACTGCGATGTCAAAATCCTTGACAGTTATAGCATTTCACTCCCTTGTTCAAGGGTGGAACTTCTGTAGTTGAATTCCAGGGGATTGAGTTTCGGGAAAAGGACATTTCTTCCATTCTGGAACTTCCCATATCCTGGGCTTGACCCTGATATCTCTTAGGTGGTGGAATGTTGGAATCACCTTCTGGAACTAAAAAACTTTTGAAAGTTGATGGTGCTGGCTTTGGTGGTGGACCTTGACATCAAAGGCCTTGGAGAAAACCCTCGCCATCCGCACTGCTTCGGTCATGGAAACTGGCTTGGCGTTCTTCACCAAAATATTCAAAGGTTCATTCAGTCCCCAAATGAACCTGGCCATCAGTTGTTCTTCATTCAGTGGTGGGCGAGTATACTTCAATAGTTCTGCTCCCCTGGGTAAACTCTTCGAATTCATTCATCTTTGTTTCCAAAAAGTCGGGAGGACAGAACCTCGTCCCTAGGTAAATTTTGAGATCATTCCATGTCTGGGTATTCCGATCCAAATGGTTTATCTCACTACAAGACACTGCTGCCATACACGCGTTCAATACACGCAATAAGTTACGGGCACGTGTATGGCGTGCATGTATATGAGTAGTTACGGGCGCATGTATGGTCGCGCATGTATATGAGTAGTATCGGGTGCGTGTATATTGGCATCTAAATTCGTGTGTATACTGGTTTCAGAAATGCGTCTACCAGTGTGTGTATATTGGCATCTAAATTCGCGTGTATACTAGTTTCAGCAACGCGTGTATCAACGCGTGTATATACATGCAATTATACACGCATTATTACACGCAAGAACTTTATTAAGAAAAACTCCATCCCTTTACAGAATTAAAAACCATTTTCTTTAAACCATCTCATAGTACATTACAGTATATATCATTACACAATCCCACTACATGCATTTACAACAATGAACAATGAAATATATTCAAAAATAAATCATGAGATGATAATTAAAAGACAACATATACGATAGAAATGTCATCAATTTAGAACGATACAGATTTCTGATCATTCCTTCATCGGTGTACCTATGGCATCATTGGCAACCAGAACGCTACTTGTCCACTCAGGGGCCTTTTCGATAGTTCCTAGCTCATAGTAACCGACAATATATTCACATATCAAAATGGAATCTCCGTTGAAGATCAGCAAGATCAACCAACGGATCCATATAAAAGAGCCATGGACTCATCCATTGAGGACTAGCAAGGTCAATCAACCAGATCCATGCCCGAATTCAAAAAACAACTCTTACTCCTTATTCAATATCTTCCCCAAGGTACTTGTGGGTATCTTCGGTGACCCAGATCCCAAGCACCCTATGGTCAGTACCTCTAGGATCCTTCGCAGGTCACCTAGCGCTTCACTCATAGGCCGCTTCCTTGGTCCCTCATCCACCGTACCGGAAGCTCACCATTTAAATCGAACCGAGGCTGGTCAAGACCTCGGCCGCGAGACCTTGCTATGCGAGACGTTCTTCGTTGACTCTCCGTCAACTGTTGCAACTTTATAGCTAGGTCTCCACGGTCAAAATGCTTCCCCAACATTTTTGATATAAAACAGTCATTTAAAAACAGGTCATAAATACAATTTCTATAATAAACTCTCATCTTTCCACATTAATCCACATTCATTTCATATAAATTCCCATTCTCATCCAATCACATCATTTTTCATCTTATCACTTCTTTCCTCAAATATCCTCATGAGATCTCATTCACTCGCATTTACCCATATCCACATCTTATCACATCACATTTATTCACATCTCATCCATTCAGACCACATCACATTTACTCACATCACCTCATTCAAACCACATCACATTCACTTACGTCACATCTCATTCAGACCACATCACATTCACTCACATCACATCTTATTCAGACCACATCACATTCACTCACATCACATCTCATTCAGACCACATCACATTCATTCACATCCCATACCATTCATTCTCATCCCGATTCACATGCCATCACATTCATTCACATCCCTTTTCATTCATTCACATCCTGACAGGCTATCACATTCATTCGCATCCCTTATCATTCATTCACATCCTGACTCACATGCTATCACATTCATTCACATCCCTTATCATTCATTCACATTCCAATTCACAGGCTATCACATTCATTCACATCCTTTATCATTCATTCACATCCTAACTCACATGCCATCACATTAATTCACATCCCATATCATTCATTCACATCCCTTATCACTCATATATCTAACCCATTTACATCACATCTCATCGCCTCTATTCTTGGTCATATTCATCACATTCACATCCACATCTATCCTTTCACCTACATCTACATCTATATCCATCCTTTCACATACATACATCGACATCCATTCTTTCACATACATCCACATCCATCCCATATCATTCATTTACATCCTGATTCACATGACATCTCATCACTTCTATTCACATCACATCTATCCATCCATCCATTCACATTTATCTGATTCACATCATATCTATCCATCCATTCATTCACATTTACTTCATTCACATCACATCTATCCATCCATTCATTCATTTATAAAAATCAACTTCAGTGGGAATAACACTTTTATAAAAATCCTTTTATACATCTATCTATGCATAAATTCAATTTTAAGGAAAATAGCACTTTCGAAATAAAAATAAATCCTTTATACATCTCTCTATGCATAAAATAAAATTTAATGAGAATAACTCTTTTGAAATAAAAATAAATTCCTTTATGCATCTTTCTATGCATAAAATCAAAATTAATGAGAATAACTCTTTTGAAATAAAAATAAATTCCTTTATGCATCTTTCTATGCATAAAATCAAAATTAATGAGAATAACTCTTTTGAAATACAAATAAATTCCTTTATGCATCTTTCTATGCATAAATCAAAATTAATGAGAATAACTCTTTCGAAATAAAGATAAATTCCTTTATGCATCTTTGTATGCATAAAATCAAAATTAATGAGAATAACTCTTTCGAAATAAAAATAAATTTCTTTATGCATCTTTATATGCATAAATCAAAATTAATGAGAATAACTCTTTTAAAATAAAAATAAATTCCTTTATGCATCTTTCTATGCATAAAATCAAAATTCAATGAAAACAACACTTTTATAATAAAAATAATTTCCAATATGTATCTTTCTATGCATAGAAATTAATTCTAATGAAAATAATGCTTCTACAATAAAAATATTTTCAATATGCATCTTTCTATGCATAGAAATTAATTCTAATGAAAATAACGCTTTTACAATAAAAATATTTTCAATATGCGATCTTTCTATGAATAGAAATTAATTCTAATGAAAATAATGCTTTTACAATAAAAATATTTCCAATATGCATCTTTCTATGCATATAATGAAAATAACACTTTTAGAATACACAAACGGAGGGAGAATACACAAACGGAGGGGATTACTCTTTTAGAATACACAAACGGAGGGGATTACTCTTTTTGAATAACATAAGATAAAACCTATTTCCACAAAATTTAAGAAACTTTTGCCATAACCTCCTTTGTATAGATGACCATTTTTAAATTTTTACACTCTAAATCTACTTAGAATTTACCCCAAGATGAATTTAGCATTCTAATTTAATCATTTCTCATTTTTTAAAGAAAAAAAATATAAAAAGTTTAACTCTATTTATTTGATTACACATCTTGGAGATAAAGAAGGGCTGAATTCAATGAAGAGAAGGGGGAAGCCTTTCCATCAAGGCATAACATCCAATTTTAATTTAAAAGAAGCAAGAAATCATAAAACCATAGAATAGAATTAGAAAAAAGTAGAATTTCTAACTTACATGGGGTTTTGTGAGCTATCCTTTGGCTTGAGGGATTGAGCGTTCTACTCTTGCTTCGATCAAGAGTGGCCACCAATTCTTTGTAGAGGATATAGTCAAAAACAAGTGAATTATCACTGAATTCAATGTTTTTGCTATGGGGAGGAGTAGAGTAACAGTGCGTAAAACACTATTAACCTTTACAAAGGGAGAGGCTTCTATTTATTTTATAGGAAAAAGTGAGCCTCTAACCAAGCAAACTGATTCTAGAATTTTCCAGATTAGTTTGGTCACTTTTTGACCATTTTAAGGTCAGTTTAGCTTACTTTTTAGATCTAGTTAAAACAAGAGAGAGGAGAGATAAAAATATCTCATTATTTGTGAGTTTAAAACTCATCCATACATAACACCATATTGGGGAATATGAGAATTTCCTATAAGTTTGGGACACGTGGTCAAAACTTTGGATTTGCCATAACTTGAACACCATTACTCCGAATTGTGCGCTTTAAAGCTTAATAGATCCCTCTTTTCAAGCGCTTTCCAATGATAGGTCACATGATAGGGTTTTGAGAAACTTATAGACATGTTAATCGGGTCCCACCTTTTTAGTATTATAAAAATGGGACTTGGGAGATTCCCAAACTCACGAATATGGTGTTACATGTGAAATAGGCGCTTCCTTCATGAGGGGAATTCCCCACACTGAGGTATCAAAAATGCATCATTTTCTCTAAATATCTCTTCTTTTTTAACTAATAACCTTGTCCTTAGTCAACTCTTCACCTTATGTGAGTATTTACTCATTTTTGGGAGATTTTTCTTTTATTCTTCAATTTATCTCCTCCCTACATTTGGATTAATCTTATTGGTCCATAGGAACCTTAATCCAAAATTTTCAGAAAATCTGGACCCTCAGGCTAAGGTCCTTTTTACCTATTTTTAATTTATTCTAATTGTACACTGGAAAGTTCTTTTTGAATTTCTATTTCAGGGAAAATCATTTTAATAAGAAGGCATATTATTCCATCCAAAGATGTCTAGAAACTGAATTACCTCTCTCTAGAATATTTTCTTTCTCTAGGCCAAAACAGATAGAAATAAGATCTGTTATTATTCTGAAAAGGGGATTGATTACAGGGAGAGAAACTGGACATCTTGAGGGGCTGGGGGAGGAATCTTACATCCTACCCCACTTAAAAAACGTGAGATGTTCTCATCTCGTAGGTGGAGTATGATCTCTCTCATCTTCTTCTTCTCCTGCAATCACTTCCAGCATTACTGCCTTGGAAGTGGACGGCCGATTTGGGAACAACTCTCTTTGACTTCCCCTATTCTGAGGCAGAGGTCTTGCATTACTTTGGTTTGAAACTGCGGGTTGGTTAGAGGGTCTATCTTTGAGATTTCCCTGATTTTGGCGGATAGAAACCTGATTACTCTGGAAGGAAGGAGCTGGAGTTTGGAATCTTGATCCCTCATTTCCCTGCCTTGAAAACCTTGATCCAAAAGGAATTGGACAATCCATACTGCGATGTCAAAATCCTTGACAGTTATAGCATTTCACTCCCTTGTTCAAGGGTGGAACTTCTGTAGTTGAATTCCAGGGGATTGAGTTTCGAGAAAAGGACATTTCTTCCATTCTGGAACTTCCCATATCCTGGGCTTGACCCTGATATCTCTTAGGCGGTGGAATGTTGGAATCACCTTCTGGAACTAAAAACGTTTTGAAAGTTGATGGTGCTGGCTTTGGTGGTGGACCTTGACATCAAAGGCCTAAGAGAAAACCCTCGCCATCCGCACTGCTTCGGTCATGAAAACTGGCTTGGCGTTCTTCACCAAAATATTCAAAGGTTCGTTCAGTCCCCGAATGAACCTGGCCATCAGTTCTTCTTCATTCAGTGGTGTTCTGCTCCCCTGGGTAAACTCTTAGAATTCATTCATCTTTGTTTCCAAAAAGTCGGGAGGACAGAACCTCGTCCCTAGGTAAATTTTGAGATCATTCCATGTCTGGGTATTCCGATCCAAATGGTTTATCTCACTACAAGACACTGCTGCCATACACGCGTTCAATACACGCGATAAGTTACGGGCACGTGTATGGCCGCGCATGTATATGAGTAGTATCGGGTGCGTGTATATTGGCATCTAAATTCGTGTGTATACTGGTTTCAGAAACGCATCTACCAGTGTGTGTATATTGGCATCTAAATTCGCGTGTATACTGGTTTCAGAAACGCGTGTATATACATGCAATTATACACGCATTATTACACGCAAGAACTTTATTAAGAAAAACTCCATTCCTTTACAGAATTAAAAACCATTTTCTTTAAACCATCTCATAGTACATTACAGTATATATCATTACACAATCCCACTACATGCATTTACAACAATGAACAATGAAATATATTCAAAAATAAATCATGAGATGATAATTAAAAGACAACATATACAATAGAAATGTCATCAATTTAGAACGATACAGATTTCCGATCATTCCTTCATCGGTGTACCTCTGGCATTATTGGCAACCAGAACGCTACTTGTCCACTCAAAGACCTTTTCGATAGTTCCTAGCTCATAGTAGTGACCGACAATATATTCACATATCAAAATGGAATCTGTGTTGAAGATCAGCAAGATCAACCAACCGATCCATATATAAAAGAGCCATGGACTCATCCATTGAGGACTAGCAAGGTCAATCAACCAGATCCATGCCCGAATTCAAAAAACAACTCTTACTCCTTATTCAATATCTTCCCCAAGGTACTTGTGGGTATCTTAGGTGACCCAGAGCCCAAGCACCCTATGGTCAGCACCTCTAGGATCCTTCGCAGGTCACCTAGCGCTTCACTCATAGGCCGCTTCCTTGGTCCCTCATCCATCGTACCGGAAGCTCACCATTTAAATCGAACCAAGGCTGGTCAAGACCTCGGCCGAGACCTTGCTATGCGAGACGTCCTCCGTTGACTCTCCGTCAGCTGTTGCAACTTTATCAGCTACGTCTCCACGGTCAAAATGCTTTCCCAACATTTTTGACATAAAACAGTCATTTAAAAACAGGTCATATAAATACAATTTCTATAACAAACTCTTATCTTTCCACATTAATCAACATTACTTAATCCACATTCATTTCATATAAATTCCCATTCTCATCCAATCACATCATTTTTCATCTTATCACTTCTTTCCTCAAATATCCTCATGAGATCTCATCCACTCGCATTTACCCATATCCACATCTTATCACATCACATTTATTCACATCTCATCCATTCAGACCACATCACATTTACTCACATCATCTCATTCAGACCACATCACATCTTATTCAGACCACATCACATTCACTCACATCACATCTCATTCAGACCACATCACATTCATTCACATCCCATACCATTCATTCTCATCCCGATTCACATGCCATCACATTCATTCACATCCCTTTTCATTCATTCACATCCTGACAGGCTATCACATTCATTCACATCCCTTATCATTCATTCACATCCTGACTCACATGCTATCACATTCATTCACATCCCTTATCATTCATTCACATTCCAATTCACAGGCTATCACATTCATTCACATCCTTTATCATTCATTCACATCCTAACTCACATGCCATCACATTAATTCACATCCCATATCATTCATTCACATCCCTTATCACTTATATATCTAACCCATTTACATCACATCTCATCGCCTCTATTCTTGGTCATATTCATCACATTCACATCCATATCTATCCTTTCACCTACATCTACATCTATATCCATCCTTTCACATACATACATCGACATCCATTCTTTCACATACATCCACATCCATCCCATATCATTCATTTACATCCTGATTCACATGACATCTCATCACTTCTATTCACATCACATCTATCCATCCATCCATTCACATTTATCTGATTCACATCATATCTATCCATCCATTCATTCACATTTACTTGATTCACATCACATCTATCGATCCATTCATTCATTTATAAAAATCAACTTCAGTTGGAATAACACTTTTATAAAAATCCTTTTATACATCTATCTATGCATAAATTCAATTTTAAGGAAAATAGCACTTTCGAAATAAAAAAAATCCTTTATGCATCTTTCTATGCATAAAATAAAATTTAATGAGAATAAGTCTTTTGAAATAAAAATAAATTCTTTTATGCATCTTTCTATTTATAAAATCAAAATTAATGAGAATAATTCTTTTGAAATAAAAATAAATTCCTTTATACATCTTTCTATGCATAAAATGAAAATTAATGAGAATAACTCTTTTGAAATAAAAATAAATTCCTTTATGCATCTTTCTATGCATAAATCAAAATTAATGAGAATAACTCTTTTGAAATAAAGATAAATTCCTTTATGCATCTTTGTATGCATAAAATCAAAATTAAATGAAAATAACACTTTTATAATAATGAAAATAATTTTCAATATGCATCTTTCTATGCATAGAAATTAATTCTAATGAAAATAATGCTTTTACAATAAAAATATTTTCAATATGCATCTTTCTATTATGCATAGAAATTAATTCTAATGAAAATAACGCTTTTACATTAAAAATATTTCCAATATGCATCTTTCTATGCATAAAATGAAAATAACACTTTTAAAAAACACAAACGGAGGGGATTACTCTTTTTGAATAACATAAGATAAAACTTGTTTTCACAAAATTTAAGAAAATTTTGCCATAACCTCCTTTGTATGGCTGACCATTTTTTAATTTTTACACTCTAAATCTACTTAGAATTTACCCCAAGATGAATTTAGCATTCTAATTTAATTAATTCTCATTTTTTAAAGAAAAAAAAATATAAAAAGTTTAACTCTATTTATTTGATTACACATCTTAGATAAAGAAGGGCTGAATTCAATGAAGAGAAGGGGGAAGCCTTTCCATCAAGGCATAACATCCAATTTTGATTTAAAAGAAGCAAGAACTCATAAAACCATAGAATAGAATTAGAAAAAAGTAGAATTTCTGACTTACATGGGATTTTGTGAGCCATCCTTTGGCTTGAGGGGTTGAGGGTTCTACTCTTGCTTGGATCAAGAGTGGCCACCAATTCTTTGTAGAGGAAATAGTCAAAAACAAGTGAATAATGAATTCAATCTTTTTGGCTCTGAGGAGGAGTAGAGTAACAGTGCATTACAAAGGGGGAGGATTCTATTTATAGGAAAAAGTGAGCCTCTAACCAAGCAAACTGATTCTAGAATTTTTCAGATCAATTTGGTCACTTTTTGACCATTTTTAGGTCAGTTTAGCTTACTTTTTGGATCTAGTTAAAACAGGAGATAAGAGAGATGAAAATATCTCACTATTTGTGAGTTTAAAACTCATCCACACATGTGAAATAGGTGCCTCCTTTATGAGGGGAATTCCCCACACTGAGGTGTCAAAAATGCATCATTTCCTCTAAATATCTCTTCTTTTTTAACTAATCACCTTGTCCTTAGTCAACTCTTTATCTTATGTAAGTATTTACTCATTTTTGGGAGATTTTTCTTTTATTCTTCAATTTATCTGCTCCCTACATTTGGATTAATCTTGTTGGTCCATAGAAACTTTAATCCAAAATTTTTCAGAGAAAATCTGGACCCTCAGGCTAAGGTCCTTTTTACCTATTTTCAATTTATTCCAATTCTACACTGGAAAGTTCTTTTTGAATTTCTGTTTTAGGAAAATTTATTTTAATAAGAAGAGATATTTTTCCATCCAAAGATATCTCTAAACTGAATTATCTCTCTCTAGAATATTTTCTCTCTCTAGGCTAAAACAGTTAGAAACAAGATCTGGGAGAGAAACTGGACATCTTGAGGGACTGGGGGAGGAATCTTACATACTTCCTCAGCTATGGTGACTGCTCTGGCTGTTGCAGTCTTCTGAGGTGGAACTCTCTTTCTTTAGTTATTCTAATTCTGGGAGGGAGTTTGGAGATTGCTTTGCATGGAGGTTGTAGGTTGAGCTGGAACTCTTCTTGGGTTACCTTGATTCTGGCATGGGGGACCCTCATTGGATTGATATGAAGAAGTCCGTCTATCAACTCTGGGACCCTGACTTCCTTGGCCCACCGAAGGAGATGGGCAATCCTTGAGCTAGTGGCCCAAATCCCTGACATCCAAAGCATTTGTTCTCACTTCGAAGCTCTTCCCTTAGCATTCTGGAGAGAGCCGGAGTTCCTGAGAATGTACTTCGGGGGAAAGGTCTTCCTTCATTTCTGAAGCTTCCTGTCTCCACATTCTGGTTAGGACCTTGGTGTCTCTTTGGAGGCGAAAAGTTGGAAGAACTTTCTCGTGTCTGAAATCTTTTAAAGGATGAGGGAGCTGGCATTGGTGGGACTTTCACACGATGAAGACTTTGGAAAAGTCCTTCGCCATTCTGACAGCTTCTGCCATGGACACTAGCTTGGCATTCTTGACCAGTGTGTCCAAGGGTTTGTTCATTCCCCGAATGAACCTGGCCCCATGAGTTGCTCTTTATCTAGAGGTGGTGAATATTTGAGTAGAAGAGCGAAGGCCTGGTGATATTCCTAGATGGTTTTTCTCCCCTGCTTTAGCTCTAAGAATTCGTTCATTTTGGTATCCAAAAACCCAGGGGGACAAAATCTCTTCCTCAAATAGGTTTTAAGGTCATTCCAGGACTGAGTATTCCTGTCCAGACGGTTGGTGTCACAATGGTTCCTCCATGCCACCCTGGCTATTTCCACTATTTTTAGCTTGGCAAGAGCCATTTTGCTTCATTCATTGTAGCTTGTGATGTCAAAATATTCTTCCATAGCTTCCACCCATTTCTCCACAGCCTCGCCCAGGTTCTCCCCTTCTCCTTTGAAGGGTCCTGGGTGGCTGAGCCTTGCGAATGTCGTGGTCAAGCTCATCATCTTCAGAGAGAGGGTTTGGCTCTGACGGTCACGGTTTCCTCATCTCATGATTTTGCCAAAAATGATATATTATTAAATTTTTATTTTGATATCATCCACGAGATCGTAAGACTTAAGGGAATTGGAAATCAATTTCTTAAACAAGATAAAAGATCTTATTGGAGATCTATGACATATGTCTGGTAACAGATTTTTCTTAATCAGTTTGTCCATAAACAATCACTTATACAACAGGGAATTTTTCTCCAGAAAATATTTCTTTATTTATATAAAAGTTGCAATATGTACATAGAGAGAGCAACTCGGCTCCAGAAATGAAAATCTCCTCGGGAGACGCATAAGACGGTGGTACTGAGCCATAGCCCTAATACAAACTTTCTCTTAATGCCAAGGGAGCTATTATCTTCTCCTTAGGAATAAAGCGACTAAGGAGTTTGTAGATTTGGCATGAAAGTCTAAAATTCTGAGGCGTTGAATGATATAAAATGACACCATGTACCACTTTCAGCTTCATCATAATCATGGCCAATGAGAGGTTCTGCCTTAGCATTGCACGTTGGTTGTAAGAGGCGTGGACATACTACCCTCCTGCAAACCACTTATGCTGTCGTCTCTCCGCTCGGTTAGAAAAATATAAATCCTCGAAATGGCGTGTGAGTCTGACTCGGCATGTTTGAGCTGTAGCGGAAGAGATGAGATGCTCGAAGGCGAATGCAGTCATGTCTTGTGAGACTGGGTGAGGTCGAGAACACCAGATAAGTATGGAACTTCCATCTAAAAAATAATAATCTCTTTGATTAAAAGTTCTTTATTAATGAGACTTGCGAAATGAAAATACATTATGAAAAATGCTTTTTTGAGTTTTTTATTATCAATTTTTGATAAGAATCAGTTTATCCTTTATTAGCTTTCAACAAGGCTCTAATACCAGCTGTGGGGTCCCTACCCCTCCGCGGTGCCCATGCTGGCGGTGGAAGTGGCGTCGGCCTCCCGCGTGGGGTGGGGATTCACACTCGGGACCTCACCCGTGGATGTCTGGGAGGACGAGAGGCTAGCCCTGGTGGTCCCTCTGGTGGTCCCTCCGAAACCGAGCCCGGAAGACTCCCCTCGCCTCGAAGGCACGAGCGATTCTGCCATGGGAAAAATCTTCTAATGGGGGAATTACTCTAATGAGTCAAAGTCTTAATAACTAGTTAAACTGATCTGACCGCCAAACCTGAAGTCACATAGTCAGATCAAGAAGAGACTTGCACTTGGTCCATGGAATCATCACTTTTTTCCTCATTTACGAGGCACAGTCACCGTTGATCCCCTCCCATAGAACAAGGTCTTCTCAAGATTTAAACTAATTAACGTAACTAATCGTATCTAGTTGTTTCTCAGGAATCCTCTGATCCAGCCTATCCGGCCCATGGGTTAGCCAACCACCCGACCACTGTATTGGTGGAATTCCTTTATAAAGATCTGGTTGTGTTTTTGCCCGGGTACGAAAAGAGTTCCTAGGCCCCCTAGCCGGCGATTCATGCAAAAATTCAATTTAGGCATACCACATACACACCCAATATGAAATTACCATTTATAACAGATTCGACTGGCTTTAAAACAATCCTTCAATAGAAATCATAATATTTTTTATCATCACTTTCCAAAATTTCGAGTCCATTGTATTACAATAATATCCTCTGGACTCTCCATTGAAGATCAGCTAGCCAACCAACGAGATCCAGTATCAAAATTTGGTTCCTAAAAATCTTTCCTTTTAGTCCATCCGAAATCTTCCTCGACGTATGCATGGGTGTCCTAGCAACTACGAGCCAGTGCATCACCTGGTCAAAACCCTCTAGGATCCTCTTTAGGTGTCCTAGCACTTCACTCAGGGACTGCTTCGTCAGTCCTCGCCCATCGTACTGGAAGTGCACCATTTTAACCATACCGAGGCTAGTCAAGACCTCGGCAGGCTTTGCCGCGAGCAACATCCCTTGTTGATGACTCCCCGCTAGCTGTTCCAACAAACCTCCTCTTAGAAAAACATAAGCCAAATGCTTCCTCTAGCATTCTGGCATAAAACAGTCCTTTGAATTTAAAAAAAACAGAGGTTCCAATGTAAGTAAAATTCTAATTTAAGATTGGTTCCAAAAACAGAGGTTCCAATGCAAGTAAAATTCCAATTTGAGATTGGTTCCAAAAACCCTTTTTCCATAATTCCCAGTTTCATAATAAGGATCCTTGATCTCTCATAAGGGTAATCTACCCATCATTCAGTCTGATTGTCCAACTAGAGTCTTGGTGAGTTCGATCAAGAAAAACTAGTTTAGTTCCAGTAGTCTATTCTTTGTGATTAGAAACTGGAATTGGTCACAAAGTTTTTACTTGATTCAGATCGAGAGATGGACAAGTAGGTTTACTATCCGTCCCTCTCGTAGTCTAACCAAATTCATTGGTTTAGTTCTACAAGGATTCCCTTCAGATAAACATCTAATTTTGGGTAAATATCCATTTAGTGATTTTACTAATTAAAATATCCAAAGATATTCCTTCTATCACATAATTTATCAACCTTAATTCATTAGGTATAATTATGGTGAAAATTTATCTTTTGACACTAAAATTTAATTCAAATCCATCCTTTCTTAATTATCATAAAAATTCTTCTTTTTAACTAAATATAATACCTATTTTTTTAATAAACTTAAAATCCTTCTTTTTCTCATTTTAATGAGTGCAATCCAATTATCATGGGAATTCCTCTTTTACCATAAATTGAATCTATTTAAAATTCTTCTTAAAAATTACATTAAAAAATATCCATTAATTCCTTTAAGTTAAAAGTTTCACTTTTCTCATTTAAATATTTGAATTCCAATATGGTGGGAATTCCTCTTTCATCATTTAAACTTATCTATGCAAAAAGATAAATTTAACTAAATTTTCTCTTAAATTTAAATAAAAATCTCCATTAATTCCTTTACACTAGGAATTACACTTTCCTCTTTTAAATATTTGAATTCCAATATGGTGGGAATTCCTCTTTCATCATTTAGACTTATCTATGCCAAAAGATAAATTTAACTAAATTTTCTCTTAAAATTTAAATAAAAATATCCATTAATTCCTTTACACTAGGAATTACACTTTCCTTCTTTAAATATTTGAATTCCAATATGGTGGGAATTCCTCTTTTATCATTTAAATTTATCTATGCAAAAAGATAAATTTAACTAAAATCCTTCTTTAATTGTTAAATAAAATATACATTATTTTAGCATCACAATTTTTCTCTTACTTAATTGGAGTACATGGATTTCCATTGTCATGGGGATTACTCTTTTAACATAAAAATGGATTACTAGAAATTTACCTTTTTTCTAATTAACTATTTATGCATAAACATAAAAATCAAATTTTCCATGATTATAATGAGAATCATTCAATTAATCTAGGATGATTAATCCTAGAATATGGTAGGAATTAGTCTTTTCATATTATGAATGAAAATGATTTATGTGTTAATTTTTTAAAAATTTTACCATAGCTCCACTGCTATTACTGATAATTCTCAATAATTTTGAAAACATAAAGTTTAGTAATATCATATGATAGAATAACCATTAATTGGATCAATATCCAATTATGGACTTGATTCCTAATTTTTCCATGAATTAAATAGCATAAAAGCATTAAAAAGCCACTTATTTGGCCTCAATTTGACAAGCATAGACATTACTTTTAGATTAGAGAATTACTTCATGAGAAACTTCATTTGAATATAGAATAGGTCATAGAAATGACCATTCTTTGGGGGAGAGAGAGAAATGCTTTAAAAAGAAACATTATGAAAATTTATGTGTTTTATCACTACAATTCATTAAAGAACTTCAATTGTATTAAAAAGCCATTCAATTGAATGCTTCTCAAGCTTGAGAGGGGTTGAGAAGAGAGAAACATTTGGAGATTTTTAAAAAAAAAGACCATAAACCACACTTTACCTCTACGTGACCAAATTCGATCCCCCAAAAAACACATTTTCGAATCTTTTTACCTCTTGAAGTGGATTAATTATCCTTACTCGTAACCCTTGAGGTATACAAGCTCTACATCTCCTTGAGAAGCAATTCCGCCGTGCCTCCCGTGAGCGTTGTCACACTGTCACGTTGCACTATGGGTACTCGTCCCTCCTCTCACCTCACTTCGCTCACACACACTCACTAGCATGCATTAGGGAGAGAGATTAGCAAGAGCAAGACTCAATTACAAAATGGGAGAGTATGTTGTATTACGAGAGATATTCAATTATATACATGGCCATAAGTGTTCACACTCACTTAAACTGTGGCCGATTGGGCACTTTAGGCTCATAAGAGGCCTAATGCTATTACAATAACTACTCTCATAATATATCCATGATGACTACACATTCTTGAAGCAGGAATCGCCATAAATACTCCATCACACCATCATGTGAGTGCCTGTCCAAGTTGTAGCTTTGGACACTATTGCTTCATATCTTGAATGTATGACCCTTTGGTGTATCTACCGTGACTCCTTGATGTAAGATAATGTTGGTAGCTCTTCTTACCCCTAGAATTGGGTTAACAAATACGACCAAGGCGCCTGTAAGTCCTAGTGAGAAGGCATGAGGTTTGGAGAAAGCCCATGGTGAGATCTCAACCGCATCACCTGTAATTCCTAAAATGAGGCATGAGGCCAGAGGAAGATTCTTTCCGCCCTGAGGATACTACAGAGTCGCATGTAACACCCAGTGTGAGAAGGCATGAGGACGAGAGGAAGCCTAGTTAAAGATCCTACTAAGTCATCTATAAGTCCCAGATAAAGAGGCATGAAAGCCAAAGGGGAAAGCGCAGTGGGATACCTACCCAAACGCCCAGCATAAGACCTAGTGTGAGAAGGCATGAGGTCCGGATAAAAGGTTCACTAAGGTCCCTCTACCCAATTGCTTGTAAGGAAAAGGAACAAACAAAAACCAAAATGGAAATATTAAAAGTGTAAGATTCCTTCCTCCAGCTTCTGAGGTGTAAAGGTGTAAGAACCTCCCCTTCTATTCTTGTAATTAGTCCCCTCTCTAAAACAGAATAAAGATCTTGTTTTACCTTGTTTTGGCCTAGAGAGAGAAAATGTCTAGAGAGAGATAATTCAAAATTGAGATATCTTTGGATACAAAAATTCTCCTAGTGTCTAAAATGGATTCCCTTGAATCAGAAGTTAAAAATGAACTTTCCAATGTACATTAGGAATTAATTGAAAATGGTATAAGGGACCTTAGCCTAAGGATCTACATTTTCAAAAAATTTTGGATTATGGTTTAATTAAGGTTCCAATGGGCCAATTGGATTAATCCAAGTGTTGGGATGAGATAAATCCAAAGAATAAAAGAAAATACCCAAAAATAAGTAAATGCTCACATAAGATGAAGAGTTGACAGAGTACAAGGTTTATTAGTTAAAAATTAAAAGATATTACTAAAAAAATGAGATATTTTAGACAAATGATGCATTTTTGACACCTTGGTAAGGAGAGGGGGACCTTTGAGGTAGGCACCTTTTTCACATGTGTGAAAGGGTTTTTTAATTCAAAAAATTGTGATATTTTTATCTCTCCTCTCTCCTGGATCAAACCAAATAAAAAAGGGAGCCAAACTGGTGCAAATCTTGTCCAAATTGAGTTAAACTGAACCTGGAAAATTCTAAAGCCCAATTGGACTTGGTTAGTGGCCTCCCTCACCTATAAATAGACCCTCATTCCTTTGTATTTTTCATATTGGAGCTATACCATGCCAGTATTATATTAAAATAATCATATTTTCTATTATCCCTTAAATTTTTCTCTCTTGGGAGCTTGGAGCTTCTCTCTCTCTACAACAACTCTTGGAGTTGCTCTTCTCCTCTTGTTGGACCAATTGATTGGTCAGGGGCTTCACTGCTGCTAATAGAGAATCAAGCCAAACTTGGAGGTAAAATCAATTTATATGGTTTTTTTTTCAATTTATCTCAAGGACTTTCTTCTTCTCAAGCTTGAGAAGCTTTCTAAATGATTGTTTTAATTCAAATCAAGCTTTTCCTAAAAATCTTAATGTTTAATTACGAGAAAGTTAATCTTTATGCTTATTTGTAATGCTTTCCTTAAGTAAATCTCTCTCTCTCTCTCTCTAATAGAATATCCATCTTTATTGCTAAATCCTTTGGAAAAGGATGCTTCTCAATGATAGTCTCTTAATTCAAAGCTAAACTCTAGGCTTGATGAGGTAGAGATTTAGAAAATGATATTATCATGATTTGTGCTATTAAAATAATGGTAAATTCTTTTAGATGTTTATGAGTAGTTAAAAACTACTCGAATTCATTCTAAATGAGAAATGGATTATCCCAACAAATTGGGAAAGAGGAATGTTGAAGTTTGGCTTAATCTAGCGGGATAATCATAGTTATGTTTATAATTATGGTTCAAATTATGATTTAAATTCATAGTTTAATTTTAAGCCTAAAAGAGGAACTACTATCATATTTTTATTACAAGCTTTAACTCTTTTAGGAAAATTTGAGAATTATCAGTAATAGCACAGCGAAGCTATGGTAAAATTTTTAGAAAATAATACATATCTTATTTTTATGCATAATGCTAAAAGAGAACTTCCTACCATATTCTAGGATTGGATATCCTATGCAAAAAGAATGATTTTCATCATATTCATGAGAAATATATTTTTTGTATTTATGCATAATTAATTGATTATGAGAAAAGAGTAATTTTTGGTAAATTTATTTTTATGCAAAAAGAGAAATTCCCATGATATTTGAGATCCAAGTAATTAAATGGTAAAAGAGGAATTTTTGGCATAATCCAAATTATGAGTATTTATCAAAAGTAAAATTTTGAGTATTATTATTTTTATTGAAAAATATGGAAATTTTTTATTTTTTGTAAATCCCATGAATCTTTTATTCAAAAAGAAGAATATTGAATATATCTTACTTGAGAAATTTGAGAAAGAATGTGAAAATATCCATCGAGAAAACTTTGATAATTCTTATTCAGAAAAGAGAATCTGGAATCCCTGGGAGGATCGAGGATCCAATGAGTAAATGGAAGTTTAGAATTAATTCTCATTAATGAAGCTTAAGGAATGAAAATACAATGCATAAATGCTCTTTCTGAGTTTTTACTATTCAATTCTGATAAGGTTTATTTTTCCTTTTTAAACCTTCAACAACACTCTGATACGTAGATTCAATGGGATTGAGAAAAAGTACCTTTAACTAGGCCAATCAATTGGTAGAAACTTAGAAAAGTCCTATCAGTATCAAAAGTAAAAAACGGTACTGAAAGTTGATGTGATAAGATGTGATGTGGATATGAATGAATGTAAATGAATGTGATGGGATGTAAATGGATGCGATGTGATGAGATGAGATGTGAATGTGATGTGATGTGATAAGATGTGAATGTGATGTGATAAGATGTGGATGTGATGTGATGAGATGTGAGTGGATGTGATGAGATGTGGATGACATGTGATGGGATGTAAATGGATGTGATGTGATTAGATGAGATGTGATGTGATTAGATGAGATGTGAATGTGATAAGAGGAGATGTGAATGTGATGTGATAAGATGTGAATGTGACGAGATGAGATGTGAATGTTGTTGGAATTAGGGTTGCAGGAATGCACACACAACTTCAAGAAGATGAGGAAGCTTGAGCACAACACAGTAGTGTATTATGAGTGCCAAAAATGAAAGATAACAAGCCCTAGAAGATAATGGGCGTATATACAATGCACGGGGGAAAAAACCTCCTAGTGAGGGAAAAAGTGCCCCGGCGGTCCTAAGTGTGTTCACACACATCACTACTATAATATGGTAACAAATCCCCCCTGGAGTGATGCGGTGAACAAGAGCTAGCACTCATGTATAGGGAAGTGCCTAGCTATGTGGACGAATCCACAAAAGGGAGTAAGCCCAAAGCTTTGCGAAAAGCTTCGAACTTCTCACGAGGCAGAGCCTTTGTGAAAAGGTCTGCAAGGTTATCCTGTGTTGGCACATAAGCCAAACTGATCTCTCCTGCAGAGAGTCTCTCCCTGACATAATGGTAGTGCACCTCAATGTGCTTCGTACGAGCATGGAACACTGGGTTCCGCGCAACTGCCAATGCGCTCTGACTGTCAGTGAAGATGGTGGTGGCAGATGGCTGCCCAACACCCAAATCAGCCATAAGGCGTCTGAGCCACACACACTCAACCGTAGCTGTGAAAGCTGCCCTGTACTCAGCTTCACAACTAGAAGTGGCCACAGTAGGCTGCTTCTTGCTCAACCATGATATGCATGAGCTTCCAAGCATGAAGCAAAAACCACTCGTGGACACGCGTGTGTCATAACAACCAGCCCAGTCAGAATCTGAAAAAGCATGTAAATCTGGCGGCAATGATCCCCCCTTGGGATAAAACAACCCAAGATGCCGAGTACCACTCAAATAGCGAAAGATACGCTTCACTGCCTGCCAATGCTTAATGCCTGGGCTATGCATAAATCTGCTCACCTGTGAGACTGCAAACTGAATGTCTGGCCTCGTAATGCATACATAAATGAGGCAACCAACAGCTGTCTGATAGAGTGTGACATCAAAGTGATCTCCAGCATCATGAAGACTCAACTTCAAACCTGTCTCCATTGGAGTAGCAATAGGCTTGCAGTCTTCAAGGCCAAATCTCCGCAACAATGTTTCAATATACTTTGTCTGACACAAAGCAATACCTCCATCACACTGCTTAAATTGTATCCCCAAATAATGATGCAAATGCCCCAAATCTGACATCTCAAAAGAGGCATTCAAATCAGCCTTAAAATCAGCAATATGACTCTCATTTGGTCCTGTGAGCAGCATGTCATCGACATAGAGAGCAATGATTAGATGTACACCATCCACACTTTTAACATACAAAGTGCTTTCTGTTGGACTATTCTGAAACCCATGTGCAGTCAAATATGCATGTATTTTTTCATACCAAGCTCGTGGAGCTTGCTTTAAACCATATAAAGCCTTTTTTAACCTGCACACTTTGTTTTCCTGCCCTCTTTGAACAAAACCACGAGGCTGCGATACATACACCTCCTCATGCAAATCTCCATTTAGGAATGCAGTCTTTATGTCCAGCTGATGTACATTCCAACCATTATGAGCTGCTAATGCACAGATGCTACGAACAGTGGTCATACGACATGTGGGTGCAAAAGTCTCATCAAAATCAATGCCCTTCTCTTGAGCATAACCTTTTGCAACAAGCCTAGCCTTATGGCGATCCACTGTGCCATCAGGCTTACGCTTCAATTTGTATACCCACTTAGTGCCAATGGCCTTCTTGCCAGGGGGCAAGTCACATAAAGACCATGTACCATTCTTCATAATAGCATCGTATTCTGCTTGCATAGCAGCCATCCAATTTTGTGAACTTTGTGCCTCATCAAATGAAACAGGCTCACTTTCATCGCACATACTAGAAACAGCCAATGCATAACAATCTGACGCATAAGAGGCACCATGAGAGCCAGAACGAGTGCGACTAGACAAAGGGGCATCCAACTTGCTGTCACGCAAAGTCTGCACCAGCCATCTAGGCATATTCCTAGAGCCCTCAATCTCTTGTCTCTCATCCTCAAGTGCATCATGCACATCTGCATCAAATATAGGCTGATCTGTGCCATCATTTAAAACCTGCATAGGCTGAAAAACTGCCTCATGAGGTATTGCACTTGACTGTGCACCACTAAAAAGAGGCAACAATGTATCATAGACATCACGTGAGCTGATATCTGTCTCCTTAGTACATGAAACCAAGGGCTGAACTGCATCTTCCACAAATACAACATCACGGCTAACCAAAATGCGCTTTGTCTGTGGATGATACAAACGATAGCCTTTGCTCTCAGCACTATATCCAACAAAAATACATTTGACAGCTTTGTCATCCAATTTTCTGCGATGTTGCACAGGCACTAATGCATATGCCAGGCAACCAAAAACACGTAAATGGCCAACAGATGGCTTGCGGCCATGCCAAGCCTCATATGGAGTGACAACCTGTAATGCTTTGGTGGGACACCTGTTTAGTACATAAGTGGCACACATGACAGCCTCAAGCCAAAAACCATGTGGTAGACTTTGACTCTTAACCATACATCTTGCCATTTCCATGAGAGACCTGTTTTTTCTCTCAGCCACACCATTTTGCTGTGGTGTATACGGCACTGTACATTGGTGTTTTATCCCACGCTCAGCCAGAAATGCATTAAATTCTGAAGACATATACTCCCCCCCTCGATCTGAACGGAGGGTGCCCATCTTACTTTGTGACACATTTTCAGCCATAACCATAAACTGTTTGAAGCACAAAAACACTTCGGACTTTGCCTTCAAAGGATATACCCATGCATGCCTGGTAAAATCATCAATGAAAGTCACGAAGTAAAGGTAGTTTCCAAATGATGGAGTTTGCATGGGACCACAAACATCACTGTGAACAAGCTGCAATCTGCGTTCAGCTCTCACTGATCCATCTTTGGGAAAGGAAGCACGCTGCATTTTACCCAATATGCAGCCCTCACAAACATGCTTGACAGGTGCCTCAAGCTTAGGCAAAGAAGACACCATTTCAGATTTCTGCAGGCGCAGCAAACTTGCAAAATTCAGATGACCAAAACGTGCATGCCACAGTTTTGCATTTGAAATAGCCTGCGTATCCATAATAGCACATGCTGAATCCTCTACACATTTGCCGTCCATATTGAGCTTATACAGCCCTCGACATAGTGAACCAGATGCTACAATGATGTCACCACAAGAGAGATCATGAACAGTACATCTGTCATCCACAAATTTTATAACCAAACCTGTTTTGGCAAATGCGGAGACTGACAGCAGATTCTTTTTGATCCCTGGCACATACAATGCATCAAAAAGTGTAAAGGTGTTGCCATTTGCAACATTCAGCACAATCTGTCCAACTCCTTCAACGGGATAAGAGGAGTTATTGGCACAAGTGACAGTATTCCCTGTGGGAGCAGACTCAAGGAAAGTGAATAAACTGCGCTGCGAGGTGATATGCTTAGTGGCACCACTGTCAAAGTACCATACATCTGAATCTACTGCAGACATACATGTGTCATGCAAAGATGGGTCATAACTGCACTGCGCATTGAATGCCCATTCTGTATCTAGCACAACATTAGCAGATTCATTGTTAGAAGGAGAGGCATCTGCAACAACAGCCATACTAGCCTCTTTCTTCTTAGCCTCTTTCGCAGCCAGCTTAGGACACGCTTTGATGACATGATCATTTCCCTTACAGTACTTGCAAAATGTCTTCTGTTTGTCACCCTTCTTCTCATCTTTGTCTTCCTTCTTTGGTTGCGCAGCATTTGCAGATTTCTGCTTACTAGAAGAAAAGCCAGCTTTACCTTTCCCGCTTCTCTGACTAGCAACAAAAGCTTGATCTGCGACACGCATAATATTCCTGTTTTGCCTTGACTGGTCTTCTTGCAGCAAAACAGAAACTAACTCCTCAAATGATAAGGCATTGGGATTGCCTTTCATCATCAAGCGAAGAGTGGAAGCAAAACCCTGATAAGAATCTGGTAGACCATTCAAAACAGTCTGCACAAGTGAACTGTCTGACAGGATTTCATCTGCAGAAATGAGCTGCTCTTTGAAATCCTTGATCTTTGTCAAAAAGCTATCCATAGAATCACCTTCGTTCATATGCTCACTCTCCAACTGTTTTCGGAGGTAAGCAACACGAGCCTCATTTCTTGCCTGATACAATGTGGCAAGTACATCCCAAGCATCCTTAGAAGTCCTGCAGGAGCGAATATGTGGGATAATGGTACGTTTGACAGACAGCGCAATCAAGGCATGAGCCTGCGCATCTCTACCATCCCAACGAATCTGCTCTGCTGAAAGTGGTGGTTCTCGAACAGCTGCTACAGCACTTGTGCCTGCACCATCATCAACAGTACCTGTTTCTGATGTGTTTGCAGCATTCCCAGCCACAATAGGACGTGCATCAATACCCTGCACAATGTTCCATAACCCCTTTGCTACCAATACATGTCGCATCATATATGCCCACAATGGATAGTTGGTGCCATCCAACTTATCCTCAGCAGCCAACATGCGGAATACATCATTGTTGTCAGCCATGGCCATTGACTGTATTACTAGATGTAAATGCTGTCTGTAAGAGGAAAACCTGTATAAAATCGACCTGTGCTATGTAGCACAGCCCAAAACAGACGAATGGGCACCTGTCCTGCAGATTTTAATCTTGACAGAAAATCTGCACAGTAGGACGATTTTGCCTGCGCAGTACTTGGAATGCAAAAACGGAGGGCGAAACGACCTCAGATCAAAATTCTGAAACGATCGAGCCCTACGGGCGCACCCAAAGCATATACTAACCTGCAGACGCTCGTGAAACCTCGTCGCAATCGGAGGAGATGAAGCGGCAGGTGCCGGTGATGCTGCCCGGGAGGAGGAAGCCTGCTCTGATACCAATTGTTGGAATTAGGGTTGCAGGAATGCACACACAACTTCAAGAAGATGAGGAAGCTTGAGCACAACACAGTAGTGTATTATGAGTGCCAAAAATGAAAGATAACAAGCCCTAGAAGATAATGGGCGTATATACAATGCACGGGGGAAAAAACCTCCTAGTGAGGGAAAAAGTGCCCCGGCGGTCCTAAGTGTGTTCACACACATCACTACTATAATATGGTAACAAATGTGATGTGATAAGATGTGAATGTGATGTGATGAGATGTGAGTGGATGTGATGAGACGTGATGTGATGTAAATGGATGAGAATGAGATTTGATGTGATAGATGTGCATGTGAATGAATGGATGGATGTGGATAGATGTGAATGTGAATGAATGTGGGATGTGAATGGGTGTGATGGATGTGAATGGATGTGATGAGATGTGAATGGATATGAATGTGATGTGATGATATTTGAATGGATGGGGTGAGATGTGAATGTGATGTAATGAGATGTGAATGGATGTGATGTGATGTGGATTTGGTTAGATGTGAATGGATGAGATATGATGTGGATAGATGAGATGTGATGTGATGTGGACCTGGGTAGATGTGAATGGATGTGAAGTGATGTAAATAGCTGTGAACGCAATGTGATGATATGTGGATGTGATGTGGATCTGAATGAATGTAGATGGATGTGATGTGATGTGATATGAATGGATAAGATGTGATGTGCATGGATGTGACGTGATGTGGTGAGAATAGATGTGGATAGATGTGATGAGATATAATATGATGTGATTCGATGAGAATGGATGAAGGACGATGGGAATACATATGACTGGATGTGGAATAAGCAATATGAATTGATGTAGAAGATTGTGGAATAAGTAGAAATAATGTGGAACAATGTGGAAAGATGAGAGTTCGTTAGAAATTGTATTTATGAAACTGGTTATTAAATGACTGTTTTATGTCAAGAATGTTAGGGAAGCATTTTGACTATCTTATGAATGAGGTTGTGGAGACCTAAGTGATAAAGTTGCAACAGTTGATGGAGAATCAATGGAGGACGTCTCGTGTAGCAAGGTCTGCCGAGGTCTTGACCAGCCTCGGTTCGATTTAAATGGTGAGCTTCCGGTACGGTGGATGAGGGACCAAGGAAGCGGTCTATGAGTGAAGCACTAGGTGACCTGCGAAGAAGGAGCCTAGAGGGTTCTGACCATATGGTGGTTAGGGCTCTGGGTCGCCGAAGATACCGACGCGTGTGTTGGGGAAGAAAATGGAACAAGGAGTTAGAGTTGTTTTCTGAACTCGGGCATAGATTTGGTTGATTGGCCTTGCTGGTCCTCAACGGATGAGTCCATGGCTCTTTTATATGGATCTGTTGGTTGATCTTGCTGATCTTCAATGGAGAGTCCATCTGGATCTTCTTATGTGATTATATTTTTGGGTACTATGAGCTAAGAACTATTGAAAAGGCCCCTAATAAGTAAACAGGTGGTGAGCATTATGTGCCAATGATGCCATAGGTACACTAATAAAGGAATGATTGGAAATTAGAATTCAAGCTAGATATTTTGGAGGATTATGATCAGTGATACTATGGTTTCATTAATAGATTGTTTTAAAGACAGCTGAATCTGTGAAATAGGAAATTTTATATTAGGTGTGTAATGGTGTGACTATCTTTTGAAGTTTGCTTGAAGCGTCGGTTAGGGGGCCTGGGAACTCTTTTCCCTAGTACCCAGGGCAAAACATAACCAAATTTCTAAATGGATCCTATCACTATAGAGGTTGGGCGGTTGGCTAACCCATGGCCTGGATGGGGTTGTATGGGGTTAGGATGGACTGATGGATCCCTAAAATGAGACTCAATTTTGTTATGTTACGATAGTTGAAGTAAAATCCCGGATAACCCTTGTTCTATGGAAAAGAATCAACGGCTGTGCCTCTTGAAGAGGAAAAAAGCATTGGTCTCTATGATCCAAGTGCAAGTCTCTTCCTTGATCTGACCTTGTGACTTATAGGTTCGGTCGGATCAGTTGTTAGTTAAGGCTCTTGACTACGTTAGAACAAATTTTCCTGGAGGAATCGCCCATGCTTTCTGGGCGAGGGAAGTTTTTTCGAGTTCGGTTTTGGAAGAACCGAGGGATTAGTCTCTTGTCCGGATATCCATGGCCAAGGCCCCAAGTGAGAGGCTTTGCCCTGTGCAAGAAGTGCTACTCTCGCTGGCTGCTAGCACCCTCGAATTCGGTACACGGAGGGGAAAGGGATCTCTCAGCTGGTATCAGAGTGAATTGGCTAAAGTGAATCAATCGAGAAATGTCAAAATTTTATGAAGTACTAGTAAAAGATTGTAATTGTGTGATGAAATTCATATAAATTGATATTCAGAGTGAAGATTCATAAATTGGAAACTGGGTCTTTAGATGGAAGTACCACAATTGTATGGAATCCCTACCTTGTTTGAGGCCTAGATATGATGGTATTTACGTTATAGCTCCAAGGACCATGATAACTTGTATATACCATGGGTATATCTGCGGCTCTTTACTGACAATATATACGAGTAAATCCCTACCTTGTTTGAGGCCTAGATATGATGGTATTTACCTTATAGCTCCAAGGACCATGATTACTTGTATATACCGTGGGTATATCTGCGGCTCTTTACTGACAATATACACGAGTAAATCTAAGACCTTGAAGTTATAAGAAAAAATGCTATCTAGAGAATGAATTCGAATGATGGTTGATATGATTTTTGAATTTCGGTTGAGAATTAATGAAGTGATTTGGATTCTGATTGAAAGAAGATGATGATTTCTGAATTCTGGTTGAAAGAAGATAAGTTGAACAAAGCCCCAATGAGGATGAATGGGATGAATCCCAGTGATGATGTTAGTAACTGGAAGACGATTATGACTTCAGCAAATCACTATGAGATTAGTGGATTGTGATGACAGATTATTGTTGTTTGACCTTTGACCCAGTGGATCTATTTAAGGGATGACAAATTGAGAACTTGCATAATTCAATTTCCCGTGGTGGAGGAATGTTCAGACAAAATTTTTGGTCTGATGGACCATTATTGTGTTAACACTAGTTTGGTACCAAAAAAGGACACTTAAGTGTCCTTTTTCGGACGATGCAAATAAAATGCTACTTGCGCTAGGAAAGACATATTCAAAATCCCTCTTGAGGAGTTTGAATATGTGACCTAGTGTGTCTTTAAAAAATGTAACCTTGTAATTTGGATGCTGGCATGATAAGGAATTACACCCATAAATAGGACTTGCATGAGACTACAACTCAGGTTTGAGAAAACCGCCTTATAAGCTTAGAGAAAAAAATCACTAAGCCCCGTGAAAAATTCCAAGTAATTATTTCATACTTGTGTCAAAGATTTTGCCAAGTTTCACATGAAATAAAATTCAATTGAGAGTGTCTAAAATAGTAGGAAGTTGTGTGTGTTTGATACACCACTTTTTAGCATCCATTTGTATCCAAACCAATACATGGTTTTAATGTGTTTGCAAGTTTTTTAAGGTGATACAATGCTTACTCTATCCATTGAGATCTTAAAGTTATATGTAAAAGCCCCTTAGTAAGCTACAAATATTAATTGTTGCAAAATGTCAAAACTGCACACAATAAAAATTCTGGATTTAGATTCTTGAGTTATACGCATTACATTCCTTTAGTAAACCTGCAACATTTTGTTTGTATAGAATAATTCCACTAAGATACATTGTACAAACATAATTTGGGCACCTAAAACCTTTGTTTCATGGTTGTTGAGAGAGAATTTAGAAATTTTGAAAAATGTAGCACGATTGAAAAGCTAAGATAGCGCTCAAGTAGCAAGGTTTACTTGAGCTTGGGACCCCAAAAAATATGTATTAACTTGGTTTTGAACTATATAATCATTTTTGATTTGCCAATTTGCACTAACATAACCCTAGTTTTATCGAAGTACCTTTGGAAGGCCAAAATTTTCCTCTTTTTCAGCATCTTGGTAATTATGAGATTTTTGTTATAGTTCACAAGTAGCTTAGGAACTAGGACCTAAAGGAGATTGTGTTGTTTTGAAACCCCAAGTTCTACCAATTGACTTTTACAAACATGAAAAACATGATTTATTCAAGAAGTTATAGGCATTTTATGGGATTTTTGACAAAACAGCTTCAAATTTCAATGAAAATTTCAAGTTAGAGTTTTTTGTCAAATTTCTAATATAGCTTGTGTTTTGACATCATGAAAAATCCCCTTTATTTTTTGACTTTTAACTGACCTATGGTTGAAACAAGGTGTAGAAATGTTGTTTCTAGGTTTCCCAAAAAATTCCAAAGTTTTGGTGAGAAATCGGACCCTAAAGTGTCCTCAGGACACTTTAGTGTCCAATTACAGAATATGAATGAATTTTTTTTTGGTAATGACTGTATATTCTTCTTCTAGAAGGGACCTTTATCCCAGGATCCTGTGGGGGACTAACCAAACTATAAAGAACCCCATAATCAGTTGGATCTAAAGTCGGATTTGAATTATGAATAAAGTGGTCTTTTCACTTGAGCGTCTTGGGGTTAATTTGAAAAAAAAGGGACTTAACAAGAATTTTCATATTGATAGGACCATGGATTGAGGTCGTTGTGGTGGGAATGTTAACCCCCAGATGGATGAGAAAGAGCTCGACCCGGATGTTCGTAAAACTCTTCATAGATCATAACCTGGACATTGCAAGGGTGAAGTGGAAAACTTCGGTGAATCTGTGGAGAAGTGGATCGAAGCAATGGAAGAATACTTCGATGTCATCGGGTATAACAAGAAAAGTAAAATGGCTCTTGCAAGGCTGAAGATAGTAGAAACAGCCAGAGTGGCATGGAGAAACCACTGCGAGACAAACCGTCTAGATCGCAATACCCAGACATGGAATGATCTCCAGATTTACCTAAGGAAGAGATTCTGTCCTCCAGGCTTTTTGGAAACCAAGATGAATAAATTCTTAGAGTTAACCCAGGGGATCATAACTATTGAAGTGTATCACCAAGCGTTCGCTCTTCTCCTCAAGTACTCGTCGCCACCACTCGATGAAGAACAGCTGATGGCCAAGTTCATTCGAGGACTGAACAAACCCTTGAATATCCCAGTGAAGAATGCCAAGCCAGTTTCCATGGCCGAAGCAGTGCGGATGGCGAAGGATTTCACTAAGGCCTTTGATGTAAAGATCCTGTCATCGAAGCCAGCACCATCATCTTTCAAAAGATTTCTAGCTCCAGAAGGTGATTACAACTTTCCACCACCTAAGAGACAATAAGGTTAAATTCAAGATATGGGAAGTTCCAGAATGGAAGAAATATCATTAGGGAAAAACGGAGCTCATTTTGGGGCCTTGTAAGAAATTCACTATTTTTCGATTTATTTCTCTCCTAAAAGATCTCAAAAATAATAAAATATGAAAACGTGGCTCAGAACTGTCAGTAAGGACCACTGAACTGTCAGTTCAGAAAAGAATAAGATAATCTTTTGTCTAACTAACACGATTTTGCATTAAATATCTCCTTAATTTTTTTTGTTTCTCGAAGATTTCGCATCTCTTTTGACGACGTGTGCAGGCCTCTCACTGAACTTAATGATTGTATGGATACCGCCACACTTCCACAATTCATGTTACAAAAAGACTATGAGATTGACAAGCCAACTTTGCAACCTCAGAAGCACAAAAATGGCCGATACTAGTGAGTTACAATCTCAGAAGAAGCGATTATACCATCTTCACATCAACTTAGAAGAACAATATGCTCGAGCACAAAAAAGACGAAAGGATACGGTGCTAAATGCTCAACAACGGGAAAATATGAGAAGAGAAGGGCTCCAACATATTGACTTATGGTGTGATGGAAGTATATATCCAAAATGTCTAGTAAAAAACTCTACACCTCCATTTGTCAATCCAACCACACTACTGAGGTTTGCGGGCGATGGACAAAATGGACTTCTTGGTTATATTTCAGCACAGTCTGCATTTGCAGAAACATATAAAACAATGTACCTATAAGAAAAGGGAGCCAGGATTCAAGAGAAAGCTATTCATGCAAAATTGGAGCAGCAGTTTGCAGAATGAAATTGAGGAGCATTCAAAGAGTAAAAAAGAGTTAACAAGATCAAGAAGGAAGAGAACCATGATTGGAGACAGACAACGAAGCAGAAAGATTAAAAACATTGCAAATTTGAAGGCTGGGACTGGTGGATGCAAGCGAAGAATTCAGGAAGCAAGGTTAGTTTGTAATTTTTTATTTTTTAAACTCAAAAATGCTCTCAAATGACTATACCTATTTTGTCCATTAATGCAAAACAGGATTGGAAGTGTTGAATAATATAGGCATATTGTGTTGTTACTATATTGTTACTATAGGAAATTATTGGAGCCTGCAAAAGAAAATATGGATCCCAACCTTCTTCCAGTTAAACAAATGAAAGGATTGCTTTCTTGTGGTGTAGCAAAAGGTTTGATTGAAGAAAAAAAATACAAAACAATCAAACGCAATGTTGTAGAGGACTTTATATCCAATAATCAAGTTGATGGTACTACAATCCAAGAGGCTCTTAATGTTAGTGGAGTTAGCAGGAAGGGATATAGTTCGATTTTCCATGCGATATCCTCAACTTTGAGAGATCGAAGGATTAAACGAGTTTTACTGCCAAATCCAGCAACAGTGTGGAAGATAAGAGGTCATTTGAATGAAAGTATAGATGAGTTTATTGGACCATATATCCATATTGAAGAAATATTTCATGGTGCTAAAGGAACCACTGTGTATGACCCTTGGAACAATATATTTGTAGATCTACAACAACTTCAAAGAAGAATGGTCGAGTTTTATGGAATAACATTTGAAGAGTGCAAAGGCATTTTGAAATTTGTTATCAAACTGGATGAGTGTGAGGTTATAAAGGAAAAGAAAATGGAAAGGATTACTATCACATTGATGAATGGAGCACTTGATACATCATTGAATGAAGCGAGTTCGAAGTATTTTAATGTGCAGTCGGAGAAACACATATAGTGGTTGGGCTCATTCTAGGTATGATCATTTTTTATTTCATACTTGATTTTAGTCAATGTTTTCAAATCTTTTATAGTAAGACTTTTGCTTTGTATAATCACAGGTAAAGACAGAAGACCATGAAACACTAGATTGGGTGTTTCACCACACGGAAATACCAAGAATAATTAAAAGACAAGTGCAAGGAGAGAATCTCCATGTTGCAGGAAAAGGTGATTTTCAAGTAGAGTGGCATATGGCGGGGGATCTTAAAACACTTAAGTGCATGTATAACGTTAGTAAAGGAGGTAACTCAAAGTCTCCTTGTCTTTACTGCAAAGAATCAGCTCAAGTAATGGATTCCAAATGGTGGAAGAGAGCACCTAATAGAGATAAAGTTGACCCTGACTTCAAGGCCATTCTTGACATTCCACTATGTAATGTTCACATATACACATTGCATGCTCTATGTCGAATTATTGAGAAATTGGTATTTTTGTATATTGGATTTGCTTGGAAACTCCGCCCCGAAAGAAATAGAAAGGATGCTCTTCATGCATTGGAAAAAGTGTTATCCGATATAGGTCTGCATGGAGGTGATGTTCATATCACAAAGGATTTTAAAAAGTCTACCAATGGCAAGGAGGTACCAATCAAGCCCTCTATTGGTGGTGTTAAGGCAAGAAGATTCTTGTCTCGACCCAAACACAATAGTAAGCAAGTAAGGCAAGGTAGAACAGTTTCAAGGATTAGTTATGGATTGTGGAAGCAAGTCCATAATGCCGTGAAAGATCATGAGGCAGATGGGGAAGCATGAAATGTGAAGGCAGAGGTGTGGAGGTCTCTTGATCAACTCTTCATGTTCTGTGACAATGTAACATGGACAAAGAGTGATTACAAGAACTTTGAAGAGGCAATTAAACATTTTGGGAAGTCAATAAAAGATGCATGGACAGCCTGCAATATAACTCACTACATGGTAAAGTGATGTCTTCTTCTTTTACTTAAGTGTGATCCTCTTTTCTTTTATAACTTACTATGCATTCTTATGTCTTGGTGAAAACAGCATATCATCTACAACCACCTTCCCTATTTTGTCAAAAAGTATGGATGCCCAGCAATTTGGTCTACCCAAGGCATGGAGAAGTCTCACTACATGGCACGTAATGCATTTTTCAGACACACACAACACTATGGAGGGAGTCAAAAGGCAAATAGTCTGAAGGAAGTCTTCCAATGGTTTTACCGAGGCATTCTACAAAGGCTGCATGCTAAAAGAAAAGTTGCTAGTTCCAAAGTCAAGCTTGCTTTTATTCTAGCCCAAAAGCAAAGACGAAGACAAACTTTGGACAATTCAATGGTAGCAGAGAGACATAGACAGTGGAGGGATTCAAAGATATCTAGAAACCATAAATGGACAAGTAAACATGAATAGCAGTTTGTAACTTATTGGTGTTATGTCCACATGTTTTCAAACTCAATCAATAGATTTTTATTTTGTGGAACAAGTGACTCTTGGTGTTATGCCTATATGTTTTGAGACTCCATCAAAAGTATTTCTTTTGTGAAACATGTGATCTATATTAACAAGCATCAATACATCCATATATTAACACACAAAAAATTCAATCAATACTACGTAATTATGCTAGACATACTGTTGATCCTTACCAATAAAGTACTAAGTGTCAAACGCTCTTAGAAGCTTTTGAGTGTGGAAAGAGTACTGAAGTGTCATACGGTGATGGGACAAATGCAAAAGGGTACTGATCGTCCGTACGGACAAGGAACTGATGAGGATCAAAGACTTTGTACAAATCAGTTCAACTTCAACATAATGTTTGTGCTATATTTGATGACTAAATCCTATTACTCCCAAGGCTTGCGAGTTGGAACTCTCTTTTTGAACTTGATTGGACTCTTTTTCTTCCTTATTGGCTTGATATTGACTTTCTGTTTATCAATGCTTGCCTCTGTTGCTTGTCTGAGAGGGGTATCCTTGTCTTCAGCTATCTCCACGTGTTCTTCTTCTTGGATTGTGTGGCCTGATGCAATCATGGGTGGCTCTCGAAACCTTATGAGCTTGTGTTTTCCATAGCCCTCTAGACATTTGGGCTCCTTAACACCACATGCTAATGCATAAGAAGTGTAAGACAAAAAGTAAGACACCCTAGAGGCCTACTTATTCACATAATCCCCAAATATATCTATGGCAGACAACCTCTCTATTAAAATGATCTTTTCCTTTTGCCATGGAAGATCATGTCCACCTAAAACCCTAGACAAACATTTAAAGAAGTAAACAATGGCTTCTCCATTGTTGCTCAACTGCCTATGGTAAATCAAGATCTTGGCACTGCCTAGATCATGAATATAATGAGCTAGGCTTGACATTTTGCCAAACCCAGCCGGCCTGCTTCCACTTGATCTCTGGAGGAATGTGTCATCCTCAATTTGTAGCTGCCATGTATCAAAAGATTGTAGTGAGACAATGATACATAACTACAAAACATTTAAACACAAGATAAAGTATTTGATTTGAAGTAATAATATCATACCCTCTCATTTTCATCAGCAACAAGAAGTTCATCTTTCCAAAGATTTATTCCTCTCCCTTCCAGTCCAGCCTCTTCTTTAAGTTTTTCCTTATGAAGTGCTGAGAGATTCATAGCTTCCTGGGTGAGCTGGAAGGCAGCTTCATCTGGCTCTTGGAAATTTTCAGCCTCTTTGAAACAAATAGTAAGGGCCTCTGCAGGATCAAAAGTTGTTTCCAAAGCTAGCAGTGAATGGTCATCCTCTATGCCAACCTCCTTGTCAAGCCTTGAAGCCTGGGCAATAAGGGAAATGGCATAGTCCTCCCTCAAATTGAACATACACTCTATATCATGGAGGAAAACATAATCTTTACCACCAATCAAGACACCTGGAAGCATGGGCACAGCATAGTTGCTGCTCTGAACATCAAAATCTTCAACTGGCTGTGCTGCCCTAAGAGTTTCAGTCCTCAGTTGAACAAGGTCAAGAGCAGCCACTTGCAGCCCCTCATCCTTGAGGTTGATATCTTCTTCCTGCTCTGCCAAATCTGTTGCCATAGGAATATCCTCTTTTACCTCCGCTACTACAGATATATCTTCTTCTTCAGTCTCCTGCCCTTGCTCTTCTAGAGATTGCTATTGAAAGACAATGTACATAAGGAATGCCATGTTTTCCTCAAGCACTCTACACTTTCTGGTGTGCAAGTTACAGCTGAATTTATATTCCTCAGGCAGGCTGTCAAACCTTCTATTCACATGGTACCTCAGCCTGTCAATGGAGACAATATGATTTAAATGCACAAAAACCTTTTCACCTTCCACAATCCTTCCTACCTCTGTCAGTTGTTTGAAGGTATCCCAATGGTCTGAAAGGAAATCTCTGTGATGGTCCAAAAGAGAGCTCATAGTGAACTCCCTGTTGAAAATACTGTGGTATATGTGGAAGTTCCTCTGAGCCTTGCACTTGTGAAGAAAGTCAAATAGGAGCAAATCTGGAGATTTGTCCTCTTCTGGTTCCCTTTGTTTTGAAAGGGAAGACTCACCTTTCTGCTCTAGTCTCTTGCTTTTGCTTGAACCAAAATTTATATAACATGAATTCTATATGCTCACATATGCAATCAGATAATGTATAGGATATCACCAAACAACTCTCTTCATAAGCACACATGAATCACCTGGTGATTGCTGTGGTCTGAGTATAGTAGCAGAAAAGTCCAGCTTCCTCTTGAAAGGAGGGGCCTGAGAATCAACTGTTCCAAAGCAAAAACCTTTCTCATCATCAAGAAAGACATCCCCATGGACATAGAAAGCAGAACAATGAGGAAACAGTAAAAACCAAAACAGACACAAGAATTTGCAACAAAACGCGATGCAGATCCATTTGAAAAATGTCAAGTGCTCTCCTCGCATTTTGTTGCAAATTCTAAATTTCTATTGGCATCCATCTCCAATCAAATGCTAGGGATATCTCACAATGTTCAGGACAGTAAATGATACCAGGAGGAATTCCCCAGGGCAAAAGAGAGCAAAAGAAAGAGGAAAAAATAAAAACTAAAACAAATAGCAGAATTTGCAAGAAAACGCGATTTGGAGCATTTGGAAAATGTAAAGCACTATAATCGCATTTTGTTGCAAATTTCTAAATCCTATTCATATCCATCTCTAATCAAATCCTAGGGTGATCTACTAGATTTCTAGGCACTGAGATTCAAGAATTCTACAGATGGAAGAAATATATATCAGAAAACATTGGAAAGGGTATAGATCTCTGACCTTTCTTTTCCTCTTCCATACTGTTGGAGTAGCCCTGGAGATTCTCCTGCTCTCTTCCAAACTTGAGCTGTAGCACTGGTAACCTGGAGATCTGGTAATGGTAGTAGTCTTCAGACAGGTTGCAGAGTGGATGGAGTGTGTTGGGTAGGAAGTGATCAGAGTGGGAAAGAAAAGGATGATGGGAGGGTGCTGGCAGGGATGGAAGACGGGGAGGGAAAAGTGTTAATGGATCTAATTATGAAATCATGATTGGCACAATTTCCAAGGCAAAAAGTGACCCACAAATTTCAAATTCCAAAAGATCTGGGTGGGACCCACATGTGTTAAAAAACGACTATATTTCACACGTGTGGTATTTAATAACTCCTTTATTTGTATTTTGCAATAATCTACTCTCCTAACTCAGTTCTCTTGCATCTCTACCTCCCTACTCTACACCATCAGCATCCAGACCAGCAGCAGAGGTTCATCCCCAGCACAGGATACTCATCATCAGCACAGCACACTTGCAGATAGCTTCCAGGTTAGTAAGACAATCTATTTCCTTCTCTTCTTGTTTAATAGTATATTAGGGTAAGGAACTGATTGATGTGATGTAGGTTAGATATTATGATAAATATTATATGCATTTTTTAGATTTTCTCCACTGCATGTAGAAGCAGGAAGACTTTTTATTTGGGCCTGTTGAGTGAGAGCTTGATCACTTCTTGATGTCTATAGGCTTAATCCATGTTGCACCAAGCTGCATACACAGTGAAATGACTAAAGGCATGTTGAAGTATGCTGTCTCTAGAATTTGCAGCAAAACGCGAGGAGAGGGCTTTAGAAATCTCAAACAGTCCAAATCGCATTTTGTTGCAAATTTGAAAATGCTTCTTCATCCACCCATTTCATTGTGATTTTGTAACTTTCTAGGCTATTCAAGGCTGCATAGTTCTTGCATAAACTCAATACATATTGTTTATAGTTGAAAAGATAGAGAATTCATTGTAGGGATGCAATAGCATGTTGTTTCAAGTATTTGCAGAAAAACGCGATTGTGAGCTGTTAGAAATTTCAAATCATCATAATCGCGTTTTGTTACAAATTGTTCAATTTTGCTTTATCCAATTTGTCATCACCTTCTTTTATCATTCCATGTTCTCCATGGTTGTAATCTTTTTCTATTGCTTTGTATGGACCTTTTCAGAGTGATGGCAAGAACCAAGGCAACTGCAAGGAGGTCTGGCAAGGGGCCAGGGCTTGCAGCACAGCAGCAGCTGGGGCTGATGTCAAGGAATCTAGTGTGCCTCCAAAAGGAAGAGTTGCACATGGCAGGAAGGGGAAGCCAATGAGCATGCTGCAGCAAAAGTCCAAGAGGTTAAAACATTCTGCAGGTGTGCTAAAGGAGATCATGAAACAACAAAAAGCTATAGGCTTTGCAATCCCCAAGGCACCTTTTCAGAGGCTAGTGAGAGAAATTTGTGATAGCTGGCACCTTGGTTTCAGGTGGAACAGGACTGCCATTCTTTCCTTACAGGAAATGGCAGAGGATTACTTGGAGAAGTACTTTGAAGATGCAATGCTTGTAGCAGCCCATGCTCACAGGGTAACTCTGATGGCCAAGGACTTCAACACATTGTCCAGAGTGAGGTGGAGGTATGACAAGCTGGTCCATCCTGTGGAATGGCAGGACATAAAAATGAGAGACATATTATTAATTCCACCTACAAGGAAATTGAAGGCAGACAAGGTGAAGGTTGTTGAAGTGACCCACTCAATGAGCACCAGCAGAGGGAAAGCTGCTTATGAGGAGTCACTGAAGCAGCAAATAGAAGAATCCAAATCTGCTATAGATGTGGAGACTGTACAGATGGAGCTACAGATACAGAGAAGGTTGCAGGAGCTGGGCCCTAACATAGTTGTCCATATTGAAGATGATTTTTCAGAGAATAATTTTGACTTGACAAAAGCATGCTTGGCAGCATTGGCTCATAAGAATGAGTATTGCTCAGATACTATCATTCTTGCAATGCTCTAGTAAGTGTCTTTTATTTTACATTTGTTTGCAAAACAATCCTTATTGTACCTCCTCCCTTACACCTTACCTTAATTATTGTTTTGTCCAATGTAGCATGATGAGAAGCTGGCTGAACCATGCTGTACAGCATACAGTTTATATTATTGATCCTGTAATTTCCTTCAAGTTAAGAGATCCAAAGGAAACTCCCATGGATATTTCCAATTGGTTCAGACACTGTGATTTTGATCATGTTGATATTTTGCTACTTCCATACCATAACAAGTATGTGTGTGGCTGCTTCTTTTGGGATTTTCCTTCAAGATTGAGTACTCTTGTAGCCTTTGATTTCTTAATGCTTTTTTCCTTATGCAGTGACCACTGGAGCTTTGCTTATATTGACATCCAGCAGAAGCAATGCTTTTTATTCAACTCTCTTAGAAACACACACAGAGAGGTGAAATTGTAAGTGGTTTGTGTGCTATTTTTAACTTTAAACTTCATTATTTGGATTTAATGCACACTAACTGAATTATATGTATTGCAGTTGTATTAGAAGACTTCTAGATGCATTGGATCAGTGTCCTCCTAATGTCAATCTTTTGGATTCAATAGAGCCAATAGATTTAGAGGTAGAAAGTTGTTCCCTCTACTGATGTCTATTTCATGCTATGCCTTTGAACTTATTGAATAATTTTATTTTGTTCAGACATTAACAGTTTCTAACATATCTTTCCAACTATCCAGACACCACAACAAGATGATTCAAGTAGCTGTGGGCTGGAGAGTGCTGATTAGTCCCAAATATATACTTTCAAGCTATTTTGAGATAGGACAGCCAGAGCTTGTAAGAAAAAATAATTTTCATTTAGCTTCAAAAAATTTGATATTGGTACAAAGTGTTCTAAATCATCATATCTCATTGCAGATGAGAGAAGATAGCTTCAACTCGAGCTATGTGTATAGTTTCAGAGCTGATATAATTTGGAAGTTTTTGAAGTATGCCTTCCCCAAACCTATTGTACCAGCTACTGTCGAGTTGGGTGAGAGCTCTAAAGTCCGAGAAGGTGTCATACACCTTGATGACACAGATGATGCAGATGTGGTGCCACAAGAACAAGGACCTAGTGCTGATGAGGAGAAGCCACAAGAACAAGGACCTGCTGCTGCTGCTGATGTTATTGAGGAAATGATGGAGCAGCAGCAAACAGATGCTCCAGGGGCAGTAGAGGAGACAATGGAGCAGCACCAAGAGACTGTACACGACAGGATGGAGCAGCAGAAAGTAGATTCTCCAAATAAAGATGATACAGTGAGCTTGGACCATGTAGAGCAGCCTCTAGATCAGCCTGTAGATAAATAGAAAATTATTGTCAAGAATATATTCTACATATATAATTAAACACTTCTGTACAGAATTTTACATTTCTGAATATAATACCTTTGTTTATGGAGTCTGTGTTATCTCAATTTTCAAATTTTCAATGTCTTTGCATTTTATTGATCTCTCTCTTCTTTTGAGCACCTGCAAAAAAGCAATATGAAACAATAGGGTAAAGTAAACTAATAGCAGTGCTTAATGAGACTAGGATAAGTCACATGGTATACCTTCTTATTGTTGTAGATAAATAAAAAGTCCTTTGAAATAGAACCTTCTGTCTCAAATAGAATGTCATTGCGCAATTGAGCTAGGGAGCAACATTGTCTTAATGTGATATTGACTAGCACATCACCATTCTCAACAACATCAATATTAAGAAGTTTATTTTCTGCACCAAAAGAATCTTCATCTTGATCCATTGGGACTAGTTTTGTACCTAACATTCGACTGCGCTTATAATAAAAAGAAAAAATAAAATTTTGTGATGCAACCATGTACTTCAGTTGCATAGAAGGTTGGACAACCTCACAAAACAGTGAACTACATGTCTTCTTATCCCAACCTTTATCCAAAAATTGTGGCATGCATGCCAGACTTGTTGCTTTAATTGTGAACATTGTTTTTGAAACCTTCACTAGAAAGGTATTAAACAAGTCTACAAAAACTGTGAGAGGCATGCATAAAGAAATTTTTATTATCCTTGTGGCAATATTGGGCCTCAGAGATTTCTGTACTTCTTTGAAAAGCTTGGCTCTATATGCCTCTGTAACACTAAAATGTGGGAGAGGCCAATCCACTGAATTCCATGCTGGAAGGTCTTGTTTTCTTAACACACCATGTGTGTTTGCATTATCCAGCAACTGATAAAAATGATCAGTAAAAAATATACCAGATTGAGCTAGCTCTGTTGCACATCGACCTTGGTATTGTTGTTCTCCTATCGATCCATGCAAAACATCTATAAATCCCAGAATACAATCGATGTTTTGCCATGTCTCATACGATGAAGGGTATAAATCTGAAATAAAATAACACAAGAATATCAATAAGCAAAGAAAGAAAGCTTTGTCTTAAAAATCCATGCACCTCATAAAGAACAAAACCACAATAGAAAAATATACAATTAGGCCTGTGTTGCGGAAGATCATTTGGATAGTCTCGCAAGACAAGTTCTTTATGCATGTACACATGCTGAATCAAAACTTCTTTCACCGATATCTTTCCTCTGGTGATTTTAAAATCTCGTACTCTTCCCTTCCATGATGCCAAGAAAATGTTTTTTGTCTGGGGTCTCTTTCTTTTACTAGGTTGCATGAGCACCCATGCTCCTTTCGAAACAGTAAACCTTTCCCAAGTTCCTTCTGTTTTGACTGTACTTGAATTCTCTATCGAAGAAATAGAAGAAGCAGGTCGACGGGGTAAGGATGTGTGGTATAATTCTGCCTTCATAGCATTATCATCCACAAATCGTCTTCCACAAGAACGACCATAGTTTTTATTCACCATGGATACCTTGTGAATCTGTAACCACAGCAAAGTAATGTAAACAAGATAACAAAGTGAAGTTTCAAGAAAGAGAAAGTGGGCAGACAGATAGTTGACAAGAAACATCTTACTCTAAGCCAAACAGGATCAAGGGAGCAGTTTTGGAAAAGAAGAGGTTGCTGCACAATGAGGCAGTGGTGTAGAATGGTAGACCTTTCGAAGGAAAGGCAGCACAACAATTCAAAGTTCAAAGGGAGGTGGAAGCGGGAAGGCCCTTGTCAGAGAAAATGTCAGACTAGATTCTATCTTCATGTCCAAAGATCTTGTGAGAATAAAAAACCAATCTCCACATTAATGTAGCACGCTTGTACCTACATAAAATATTGTTTCTTTTATCTATTTTCTTTTATTTTTGTGAATTTCCAACGTTACGTTGGCCCTCTGTTCATTGGTTGAGAGCTTATTTTTCCAAACCGTAAAAGGTCCCAAAATGAGCTCCCTTTTTCCCTAATGCTTTTTCCCGAAACACAATCCCCTAGAATTCAACTTCAGAAGTTCCACCCTTGAACAAAGAAATGCCATAACTGTCAAGGATTTGGACATCGCAGTATGGATTGCCCAACTCCTTTTGGATCAAGCTTTTTGGAGTAGGGAAGTCAGGGGCCAAGATTCCAGACTCCAGCTCTTTCCTTCCAGAGTAAGCAGATTCCTTTCCGTCACAAAATCAGGGAAATCTTAGAGGTAGAACCTCTAACCAACCCTCTGTTTCAATCCAAAGTAATGCAATACCTCCACCTCTCAGAATAGGGGAAGTCAAAGAGAGATGTTCCCAAATCCGCCATCTACTTCCAAGGCAGCGATGCTGGAAGTAATAGAAGAAGAAAGAGAACTAAGAGATTATCCTCCAGCTGCGACCTCCAGCTGCGAGATGAGACATCTCGCATTTTTTAAAGTGGGGTAGGATGTAAGATTCCTCCCTCCAACTTTTGAGGTGTAAAAAGGGTAGAAACCTCCCCTTATGTTCTTGTAATTATTCCCCTCTCGAAAATAGAAGAAAGATCGTATTTTACCCTATTTTGGCCTAGAGAGAGAAAATGTCTAGAGAGAGGTAATATAAAATTGAGATATCTTTGGATATAAAAAATCTCATGGTGTCTAAAATGGATTCCCCTGAATCAGAAGTTCAAAATGAACTTTCCAATGTACATTAGGAATTAATTGAAAATGGTATAAGGGACCTTAGCTTAAGAGGGTCTACATTTTCAGAAATTTTTGGATTATGGTACAATTAAGATTTCAATGGGCCAATTGGATTAATCCAAGTGTTGGGATGAGATAAATCCAAAGAATAAAAGAAAATACCCAAAAATGAGTAAATGCTCACATAAGATGAAGAGTTGACTAAGGACAAGGTTTATTAGTTAAAAATTAAGAGATATTACTAAAAAAATGAGATATTTTGAAGAAATGATGCATTTTTGACACCTTGGTAAGGAGAGGGGGACCTTTGAGGTAGGAGCCTTTTTCACATGTGTGGAAGGGTTTTTAAATTCAAAAACATTGTGACATTTTAATCTCTCCTCTCTCCTGGATCAAACCAAATAAAAAAGGGAGCCAAACTGGTCCAAATCTTTTCCGAATTGAGTCAAACTAAACCTAGAAAATTCTAGAACCTAGTTGGACTTGGTTAGTGGTCTCCTTCACCTAGAAATAGACCCTCATTTCTTTGTATTTTCATATTGGAGCTATAGCATGCCAGTGTTATATTAAAATAATTATATTTTCTATTATCCCTTAAATTTTTCTCTCTCTTGGGAGCTTGGCACTTCTCTCTCTCTACAACAACTCTTGGAGTTGCTCTTCTCCTCTTGGTGGACCAATTGATTGGTCAAGGGCTTCACTCTTCTAATAGAGAATCAAGCTAAACTTGGAGGTATGCATTCTCTACGTGCACTGTCTCATTCAAAAAACTCAGAGTCAGCAGATCTCCTCTCTCTTCCTCTCCCCAACTAATAGCTGCCTGGGAAAATGTTTGCATCTTTGGTGATGTGGCTAACTCGAAGGACAGCGGCAAAGATACAAAGGGGACCCTTCTCTCTCTCTCTCTCTCTCTCTCTCTCTCTCTCTCTCTCTCTCTCAAATCTCTCCTTAACCTGCTAATCGAGCTCCATAGATTTTGGTGGTCTTGAGCTCAATATATGAGAGACAAGGAGAGTGTGTTTTCTTGTCTTACCAATGTTTTCTACATGCCAAAAGTGGGCACCTACCAAGTTTCACCACCCAAAGATAGAGACAGAGCCATTGAAAGAATTTTGTAGGACTTTAGAGGATTTTTCTAGTGTATGGTCTCAATCTTTAGGGGGAGGATGTAAGGCATCACACTCCCAATGAGGTGCCACCAAAGCATTGGCTAAGAGTGTTTTCAAACCTCCCCGAGAAAGACAAGAAGGTGATGTTGCGAATGACAAAGCATGAGCACTACTTACCCTTGTATACATTATATAAACAGCTTTACCAAACTACACCCTCAAACTATTCTGTGGGCCTTCAATTTTCCCAAGGCTACGTCTATTAGGTTTGCTCCAGTCTTGTGAAGTGGTCCATATTTGCTGAGCAGGTTGTTAAGAAGACAAGTGTTTATGGTAATTGCACAAAAAAAAGAGCTCAGTGGATGTGGGCAGGTGTATAGTCAATGTCGCCTATGAGCTGTGGTGTAACACTATCTTAGGAGGCATGAATTTCATTGGCACAAGGTAGCCTATATGAGGTAGAGATGAAGGTCTCGGGTCAGGTGCAGACATTAATAGTGGATGATATTCTACTGAATATAGAGTGCATCAAAGGAGCTGCATTGCTAGCTCTTTGTACATCAAGAAACGAAGGTAGAGGAGGCAAAGTGCATCTTGCATCACATTGAAGGTGCAATTCAATACCACACAATGATGTGTCCACCATCAAATAACATTCCTCTTGATGCACAAGAACAAGCAGAGTGACAGATTCAAGATAAACTTTGCATCACTAGAGAAGCTCTTGAAAAAGAAAAGATATGTATATGTGTTTTCTACATATGAAGAAACTCCATGCCATGTTCATTGCCTCTTTGTCTATGTTTGTAGGCTGACTTAGACCATATTAATGAGGCTATGGAGAAAGCAAGTGCTAGTAGAGCTTTCATGATGGGCATGAAGTTAGAGAACTCTCTAGCACGATGATCATTCCACAACCACCAAACATTCATCTACATGAGGATAGTATGTTGATTGTGACGGAAAGTTTCCTAGGGTGTGGCCTTGGATTTGAAGCTGACCAATCTGTTGTTGGTCTGTTTATATTACCTTGCAAGCATGTGTACCATGTATTTTGCTACTCTTATCTATGTGTCAAAGGCAAGTTGGTTGTAGGCCATACCCACAAAAGCAAACAAAAGTTGGTTGTAGGCCATACCCACAGAAGCAAAGAAAATGGTGGTAAGGAAACCACTTGGTCATGACGTGCTTTGTTGAGATGTCAAGCTCAACATGAGCTGACATTAACAAAGCGCCTGTGTAACCGTTCGACATTTACATCACTGGTGGGTTTGGTAGCTCTAGCACCGACATATCTTCGCCAGAGATTCTACAGCTAGTCTACACTATCTAGTCCACACCTGCCCACTCCACTTAGCGTGTTCACATTATGGACCACATGTATATAGTTTATTAGAATCCTTTTTGTTGTGAAGAAGAAGAAGAAGAATTTTCAGCCTCTCATCTTGTGTGTTCTCTTCTAGGGTTTCTGAGAGTGTGTGTGTGCTTGCAAGAGCTCAAGCTTCCTTCTCCCCTACATCTTTTCAGGGTATCAGATCCTGGTTCATGCTAAGGAGCTGAGTAGCAAGCAAGAGAAGCATAGGGAGCAGTACGAGGGTAAGAGATTCGGCTACTACACCCTTGTCAGGAGCTCTTCGGGAGGCACTAGCAAACGAACTTCAATTGAGGAGCTATCTTTGCAGGATCTGAGCTGCACGGCAACTATAATGTCCTTTGGACAAATTAATTTTGTGTCGAAAATGCATTTCGGGCACGTCTTGACCTCCATTTTTGAGTTCGTAGGCATTCACATGCATTGCACGGGTAAGTTTCAATTCTTTGTAGATTTCTATTTTTGGAACTATAGGAAGGGAAATTGGTTGTTTAGACAATGTGTGTATTGCAAAGAGGTCTTAAAGTTACCATTGGGTGTATGTATGCAAATTTGAGTCACTGGTTGTGATAGTTTGGGTGCAGTATAGTACCACTGTACAGAATACAACAGTTTGTGCAAGTCAAACAAGAGAGTTGTTTTTCGTGAGTTTGTGTTGTAGGCAAGATTTTAAATTATGGAATTAACCAGATTGTTGTAGAGAAGCTTGACAAGAACAACTTCCATAATTGGAGGTTTAGATTGACAAATTTTCTGATGGGAATAAAAGGCTATTAGTACTACATTGAAGGTGAACATGAGGAGGCACTAGAGATACCAGAGATTAATCCAACTACTGCAGATGTAAAAGAATACAAGGATTAGAATCAAGGAGCAAGGAAATTCATGTATTGGCTTTCTATTAGCATACATGATACCATGATTAGGCATTCAAGATGCCAAGTCACCCAAGGAGGCATGTGACACCTTGGTAAAGCTATATGAAACTAACACCAAGGTATGAAAGATTCAGTTAAAGAATGAGCTTCATATTGTGGAGAAGGAAAACATGTGAGTGAATGATTATGCCTTGAAGATCAAGGGTATGGTGGAATCCCTTGCATCTATTAGTGTTTTTGTTGATGATGATGATAAGGTGAAAGTATGTCTACGTGGTCTCGGGCCCCAATACAAGGCATTCAAGATGTCTATTTAGACTTGGGAGAACTTTACAGATTTAGTGTGAATGTTGATCATTGAGGAAAAGGGTTTGGGTGAAGACTAGTCTTCACAAAAAAAAAGCCAGTTTGGAGCAATAGGCCTTCTACGACACAAGTGTAGGTAGAGGACGAGGTAGAGGTTGAGGCCGTAACCAAGGTGGTGGGCTGAACATGTAATAACAATTATGTAGGCAGTAACAGTTGTAGGATTCACAACAATAACACACCAGTGGAAGAGGCGAATTTAGAGGTAGGGGGAGTCAAAGAGGTCGTGGTAATTAGCAAAGGCAGCATAATGATATATGAGGCTGTTTTTATCATGGTAAGCCTAGATATGTGCAGGAAGATTTCTATAAGAAGCAGAATGACATGTGAAATGGAAAAGTGCAGCAAAATAACTATGCATCCTCTAGCAAAAATAATGAGGATAATGAGAGGTTGTTTGTTATGCAACATGTAGTTTTAATGCTACATCTGGAAATGATAAAGCAACATGTAAGCAGGATGATGTATGGTATGTGGATTTAGGTGCTTTGAACCACATGACAAGTCATGGTGAGTGGTTCAAGGAAATGAAGAGTGTTGACCAGGTTTTGTTGAAACAGGGGATGACACTACTGATTCAATTACCCATGTTGGAGATGTGTCATTGTCTATGGAGGATGGTAACGTGAAGTACCTTCTTGCAGATGTACTTTATGTTCCAAACATTACAAAGAATTTGCTTTGTGTTGGGTAGATTATTGAGTAGGATTTGTAGGTGTGGTTTAACCCTGATGGTTGTTACGTAGAATACTTTACGGATAAATGTAGGTTGGTTGCAACAAAGGTAACAAAGTGGGCAGAATGTTTACAATGAATGTAAATATGCCTAAAGTGAGTGCTGCAATGTTTGCAAATAAATCAAGAACTATGGTTGTGGATATAGACATTCTGCATACGAGAATTGGGCATGTAAATGTGCAAAGAACGAATTCTATGCAAACTACAGAAATTGTGGCAGGGCTGCCTAAGTTTTAAGGTTGATGGTGTGCATAAAGTATGTGAAGCATGTGAATTTGAAAAGCAAACAAAGCATGTATTTCCACATGATAGAAATGTGAGCAGGAATGAACTAGATGTTGTGCATTCAGATGTATGGGGTCCTACAAAAACTATGTCCATGGGTGGTTGTAGGTATTATGTATCATTCATTGATGGATAACACGAGGAAAGTGTGGGTGTATTTCATGAAGGAGAAGAGTGAAATTTTTACTCATTTTCAAGATTTCATAGTGATGGCTGGAAAGCAAACAAGGAAGTATGTGAAGTTCCTAAGGTCAGATGGATTGGGAGAGTACTTCTCCAATGAGTTCTTTGATTTCTTCAAACGAATGGCATTCAGAGATAGTTTACATGTAGATACACTCCGTAGCAAAATGGATTTGTTGAGTGGAAAAAAAGGCACATTGCAGAGATAACACGAGTATTGATGAGAGAGAAGAATATGCCACATAGCTATTGGGATGAAGTTGTTTCTATAGCAATTTATATCATGAAAAGGACTCCTACTACAACCATACATGATGTAATGCGAGAGGAGAAGTTTATTGGCAAGCAGCTTGATTGTCTCGTTTGAAAGTTTTTTGATGTATTGCATATGTGCATGTGCCAAATGAGTTACGTACTAAGATGGATCCAAAGGTAGAAAAATGTGTGTTTATTGGGTATTATCTTGAGGAAAAGAAATATAGCTGCTATAACCCTACTACAGGTGAGTTGAGGGTAACTAGAGCTGTTGTGTTTGATGAAATGAGTAGCTGGTATGCTGTTGAAAAAGATGATATTGGGGTTGATGTAATCGGAAATGTGATTTCACAGAATGCAAGTCAGCAATCACAGTCATTGAGTGGACCTGAAGAGTCCTCTTGTGTTTGGTCTATTGATAGACCATGGAGTGGATGGCTGTGTCAATATACCAGTCCCTAAAAATGCAATTGGTACATCACAGAAAGGCAAAGAGAAGGTTGGTGAGCCTCTTGGTATGCCCGACATTTCTGCAGGGCATTCTTATCTTGATGGAGATTTTAGTGGATCGGAGCGTAGCCTTCATGATGAGCTTGGGATTCCAGCTATTAGAACACCTGGTGTAAGAAAGGCAAGAGAAGCTACAAAAATGCCAAGTACTGATCATGGACAATGCAAATCTGGGAGATTCAAAAAACCTGTTGATAGGTTGACATATGATGGTTATGTTTCTCATCATTATGCATATATGGATAAAGTTGTACAAGATGTTGAACCCACATATTTAAAGAAGCCGTTGGGAATTTAGATTGGGAGAAAGCCATGGATGAAGAAATAGCTACATTGTATGGAAATGAGACTTGGGATTTGGTGCCATTGCTTGAAGGCAAGAAAGCTATTGGATGTAAGTGGGTGTATAAGGTGAAACATAATAGTGATGGTAGCATAAGCAAGTACAAGGCTAGATTGATAGCCAAAGGATATGTGTAGACACATGGGATTGATTATGAGAAGACGTTTATCCGAATTGTAAAGATGGCAACTGTGAGAGCTATGATTGCAGTGGCTACAACTAAAGGTTGGTTTTACATCAGATGGATGTAAAAAATGTATTCTTGCATGGTGAATTGCAAGAAGAAGTGTATATGGATCAGCCACCTAGTTTTGAGGATACAAGTCACCCAAAGTATGTATGTAAGCTTTATAAGGCCTTGCATGGGCTCAAGCAAGCTCCACAAGCATGGCATGACAAGATTATTGAGTATCTTGTCACTATTGGTTTTCATATAGCAGACTCTTTGTATGTGCGCGAGAGTGATAAGCGTATTGTGATCATCAACATATATGTAGATAATCTTATTGTTGGGGGTGACAACTTTGAAGAGATTGAGCATGTGAAAAGTCTTCTCAAAAGGAAGTTTGACATGAAGGATTTAGGAGATCTGTGCTACTTTTTGTCCATTGAGTTCATTCGCACACTTGATGGTATATTTGGTTGTCACAAAGACAGTATGTATTAGACATGTTGTCCAAGTATGGGATCGCTGTTTTTAAGCAAATCTCAGTGCCATTAGATCAAAATGGCAAGCTCAGTGCCGATGCAAGGTTATGTGTTGGAAGCCCCACTATTGTTATGTGCATGTCATATTATTTGCATATACTAGGAGGCTAATCCACCCTAGGCATGTGAGCATAGGATCATGGGAACATGCTCTAGTAGGACAAGGGTTAGACCTAACAAGGGTTGGGGTTAGGGTCAGGCAACCAAGGGTCACACATGAAAATGGAGGATCAAGAGTCACTTGAGAGATATCCTATATAATAGGAGCATGGGGCACTCTCAAGGGATGTTCTTTTGTGTAGATCATAGTATCTACTCTCTTGCCATTTCATACTAGAGCTATGTGCTTCTGAATTGAAGACATACCTCTTGGTGATATGGGACACCAAGGATAGGTATGTGGTTCTTCATTACTATGATGTGTGCACCCCTCGGGGGGGGGGGGGGGGGGGGGGGGGGTCACTCCTCATAAATATGTAAGCGTAGCACGTGGAATCAACAGAAGGGGTTTTCTAAATCCCTTTTTTACACATTTGTTACATACAAAAGGGTACTTTTTAGAGGGGGTATTTATAGATTGAATAGAAAAAGGATGTGTTTTAATCATGAAAAATTTACAGATAAGGGGTTTTTAAATTAGGCCTTGAATGCATGTGATATAGAGAGTTTACTAATAGTGAACCCCCCCGAGGTGCACCCTTGGGCTTGGAGGTGGTTGGGTAGATGAGTGTACGCATGGATTATGTGTGTTTATGCATAGTGATTAGCTAGAGAGATCTTTGAGGTTTTAATAGTGGTATCAGAGCGGTCTCTAGTTAATTTTTGGTGTTTTTTCTCCTCATAATTCTCTCATTATTCCAAAATTTTAGCATTTTTTAGTAAATTTTAATGTTTACTAAGTAAAAAATGTAAATATTTTAGTTTGTTTTGGTGTCTTATGCATTGGAAGGTCAACATGGCAATTGGAACGCGGTGCTTCTCGACTTGGATGAATGTATCGACAATGCGGGGGAATTCCGTGAGTGAAAATGCTATTTTTCTCTATTTTATGGTTAAAATAAGCATTTTATGAGGTTTTTTACCAAAATACCGCACATGTTATTGCAGGTATTTTTTGGTAGAAAGGATTCCCTACATCTCTATAATTTTTAGGAATTTTTCGTAATTATTTAGGACTTTTTTAGAGCATTTATATGGTAAAATAGAAAATTTTATCGGGTTCCCTCGCGTGTTGCAGTGGTACTCCTTTTTGCTTTTGTTTCACAATTTAGGGGGTGGAAAATTAATCCATGATTAAGAAAATTAATCATTCTTTTGTTTACATGGTGGTGAGACGGAGATGAGGAAGAAGAAGAAGGAGAAGAAGCTGGTGGAGGGGAGTTGGAGGAGAAGAAGCTGGTGGTGGGGAGTTGGAGGAGAGGCTTGGGTCCTCCCAAAGCTCCTCATCGATCGTGCGCAAGAGGGGGGGATTTTGCAAGCGCGCAGGAAAAATGAGCCTCCCCTATGTTGATTTGATTTTTAAAAAATAGCTTTATTTAATACAAAAGCTTTAAATCACTTCATTTAAAAAGATGGCTGTTTGGATTCAGAAATTTATGTCTGTTTGTATTTTTGTGCATTCAGAGTACAATTAAATTTTAAAAAATTCCCAAAAATTCATGAAAAATTTAGACAAAGTATTTTTTCAATTTTTGGAATATCTGGGTTTGTCATCTAGCATGCGGAGTGTCGTTCAAGTGCCCGTGACCATTCATTTTCTTGTAAAAATCTATTTTTAATCAAAAAATTTAGAAATTCCATTAAAATTAGAGATTTTATTTGGATTTGAGGATTTTGGGGGGGGGTTTTTAGAAAAAATCTTGATTGATGGGATTTTCAGGGTAAATTTTTCATAATTACAGACTTAGGAAAGTTTCTAAAAATTGGTATTTTTTGTATGCCAATTGTATTTTGGCAAATTTTATCGCTACAATTTTCTGGGAAAAAATTAGGGGAAAATCATATTAATTCTTTTTTCTTGAGAATTTAATATTTTCAGAGGTTATTTAGTATTGAAGTATGTTTTCATGTGCTAACATTTGATAGATACGAGTAATTTGTATATAATTAATGTGTGTGTGCCTCGTATTAGTAGTTATTTCCGTTTGGATTAATTCTAGATGGTGTTTTCATGTTTTTTTACTGTTGTTTAGCCACCAAATGCTAATTAAAGCATTTTTTCTTATGTGTAGTCAATTCTAGTGAATTAATTCACTAGATCATTTTAGTCAAGGGTGGTCAAGTGAAGCTGGCTCCCAGTGATTTGTGATTTTCGGAGAACCTGATTACCATGGCTCACATTGACTTCTCGATCAATGATAATGTCGACGAGATGTGTGATCATCCCGACTTAGGAAGGGAAGAGATTAAATTCCAAGTTGTTGAAGAAGAGGAGGATGTTGGAAAGAGTGAATTTATGGAAGTGACAGAGCATTTGAAAGCAACTATTGCCAAATGCCATGACGAGAAGGAGTCACTGAAGGTGCAAATCTTGACTCTGCAAAGGCTCTTTTGGTGGCGCCTCTTGCTTCTATCAAAGTAATTGCTCCATTATTTGCACCAAAGGTGTACGGCGATGAGAAAAGGAGAAGAGTCAAGAATGTGTAGATGCTTGGCTCAATAGGTGGACTATACACTTTGCCTTTCATCAATTTATCGATGTGCAAACGCCGCAGATGGTGTAGGGATTATTGAAAGGGAAGGCATTGACTTGGTGTGGAAGGATCTCAAAGAAGATTTCATTCCTACCACTTGGCAAAATTTTGAAGAAGCTTTCAAAAAAGAGTTCATCCAACCAGAGGATGAATTCAAGATAATTGCCAAGCTTGTTAAAAATAGCATGGGGAATTAGTCATTTCACAATTATGTGCAAAAGGTTAGACAATTTCCAAAATCTGATGATCATACCCTATCTGGGATTTTCATCAATGATCTAGCTCGTGACTATTAGTATGAGGTTAAAAAATGCAAAGTCAAAACGACTAAGGATGCTATTCAGATAGCTCAAGTTTTTCATAAGATAATGGTCGGCACTAACACTTTAAAACCATCATCTAATGAAAATAAATCCACGTTCAAGAGTGGACAAAAAAGGAAGATGGTTTTTACACCAAAACCAAAAAATTATGACAATGCCAGCAAGAAGCCAAAATTTGTGAGTAGGGATAATCTCACATGTTTCAAATGTAAAGAAAAGGGACACACGAAGAAATTTTTTCCTTTGAATGGAGCTACAACACCTTTGGTGCCTGGGCAAAAGGTGGGACCGAAGAAGTTTATACCAAAGAAATCTATGCATATTAAAGAACTTCAAGGTAAATTTTTTGAAGTCAATATTATGCATCTTGAAGGAAGCCAATGTCTAGATTGTCCATTCAGTAAGGACATTTTTGGCCTAAATTAATTATTTCGCATTTATGGAGCAATAAATGGACATCAGGTTCATATATTGTTTGATCCCGGTAGTACTCACAATTTTATTGACAACAATATGGTACAAAGGATGAAGCTGGAAACCACTCAGAATCATCATATGTACAAGGTTGGGATGGCTGGAGGAAAAGTCCAATTCTGGGACAAGAAGGTGTCAAAGGTACCACTAGACATCCAGTTGTACTCAGAAATACTTGATTTTCATGTCCTGAGCTTGGCTCATGTAGACATCATTTTTTAGAACTTATAAACTGGTTTTAACCAATGCATTGTAAATCCTTACAACCTATTATATGGTTATCAAACCAATTGGAAACCTGTGGTATAAAACCCTTAGAGCTGCTCCAACTTATAAGGTGGTTTTCAACTAGTTCAACCGGTTGTAAAACTCTTTGTTGAAATCACATGTGTGAGATCCCACTGCCCCCTCTCCGCACTGGATTCCTGGATGGTAGCAGCGGAAGTAGCTCCCTCATGCATGGGCAGGGTTTCCCACTTGGGGCCTCGCCCTCGAATGTCTGGGCGCACGAGACTAAGCTGGTGGTCATTCTTCTGAAAACCGAAACTGGAAAAATTTCCCATGCGCGAAAAACGGGGACGATTCCACCATTTTGAATTTCTTAATCTTCAGGTTATTATTTAACTATTCGAGTTCTAAGCGTATTCCTATTAAGGAAATTTATTATTAAAACTCTACTGATTCCAGCCTATCGAGCCCATGGGTTAGCCACTGGAATTGGTAGAACCAGACAAGTACTCACCCACCCATAATTGAATGCCTTTCTTAACTTTTGCTTTAGAATACAGATACGCACACACTCCTCTTTAAACTTTAACTTATAAAACAATCCATTGACAAACAATTCTTGGTTACTGATATCATAACTCAAAATTTCCATCCAATTCTTTGTTTCTCAAAAACAGGTATCACTCTGGACTCTTCGTCGTTGAGACCAGCTGGTCAGCAAACGAGATCCAATAACAGATTACAATAACTTTCTCGTCATCATACATATATATATCTTCCACGACATACGCATGGGTGTCCTAAGCATCGCGAGCCCATGCATCGCCTGGTTAGAACCCTCCAGGATCCTCCTTAGGTGTCCTGGCACTTCACTCAGGGACCGCTTCTTCGGCCCTTGCCCATCGTACCGGAAGCACACCATTTTTCACCATACCTAGGCTGGTCAAGACCTGGGTAGGTTTTTGCCGCGTGAGCCGTCGTTTGAACACTCCCCGCCGCCGCCAGCTGTTGCAACCGAACTTCCCTTAGAAAAAACACATATACCAATGCTCCCTCCAGCATTCTGGCGTAAGACAGTCCTTTAAGAAAAGAAGGTTTCTATGCAAGTTTTCAGTTTTGATTTTCTTTTGAATATAATGGGTATATCTTAAATCCGTATCCCAATACTTCTAGATCACAGGTCTAAAATTCCAACAAAATTTTCTGAATTCTGTAACCTTGATCCTCAGGTCAGAATCAAGGGTCTTAACTTGATTTCAAATTCAGTGGGTGATTTGAGTAAAACTTTTCTGAATTGGTCACATCTTATTTTTTTGAAACTGACGAAGGAGATTAAGTCTTGGTCATAGTCTGATTCAGGGTTTGAGTCTAGAAAGGTTCTCCTTGAACTAACTTTCTCAAAGGGTAATATTTCAATTACTGAATTTCATTCATTGAGTATTTTGCTTAACTGAATTTAAAACTAATCATGAATTCCTATGATGAAGAATAAATTAATCATTTATCTAAAATTCCGACTTTGATAGTTTTTTCAAATTTTCTTATTTACTATCCTAGAGAATATGAAACAGTAGAATTTTCTCACAGAGTATTTACTTATTCATTTACCAATATTCATGGGATTTAAACATAGGATTAAAGAGAACTCTTATTTTGATATAAAAATTTTTTATGCATCTATTTATGCATAAAATCCAACTTCTATGAAAATAACACTTTTATATAAAAGAAAATCCTTTTATGCATCTATTTATGTAAAAAAATCAATTTTGATGAAAGTAACACTTTAATAAGAAAAAAATTCTTTTATGCATCATTTTATGCATGAAAATCAATATTGATGAAAGTAACACTCTTATATTTAAAAAAAATCTTTTATGCATAAAAATCAATATTGATGAAAGTAACACTTTTATAATAAAAAAAATTCTTTTATGCATCTATTTATGCAAAAAATCAATTTTGATGAAAGTAACACTTTTATAATTAAAAATTTTTCTTTTATGCATAAAAATCAATATTGGTGAAAGTAACACTTTTATAAAAACATATATATATATATATATATATATATCTTTTATGCATCATTTTATGCATAAGAATCAATATTGGTGAAAGTAACACTTTTATCATAAAAAAAAATTCTTTTATGCATAAGAATCAATATTGATGAAAGTAACACTTTTATTAAAAAAAACCTTTTATGCATAAGAATCATAATTGGTGAAAGTAACACTTTTATAATAAAAAAATTTATTTCCAATATGCATCTTTCTATGCATAGAATTTAATTCTAATGAAAATCACACTTATAATAAAAATATCCAATATACATCTTTCTATGCATAGAATTTAAATCTAATGAAAATCACTTTATAACAAAAACATAACCAATATGCATGTTTCTATGCATAGAATTTAAATTTAATGGAAATAACACTTTTATAATAAAAATATCTCTACTATGCATTTTTCTATGCCTAGAATGATAATAGCACTTTTAGAATACACAAATGGTGGGGATTACTCTTTTTGAATAATAAAAGATAAAACTTATTTCACAAAATTTAAGAAAATTTTGCCATAACCTTCTTTGTACGGCTGACCATTTTTTTAATTTTACTATCCTCAAGTTACTTAAAAATTATCCCAAATGCTTTAAAGCATTCTAAACTAATCAAATTCCACTTTTAAAAGAGAAACAATATGAAAAGTTTAGTTCTAATAATTTGATTACTTATCTAGGATAAAGAAAGGCTGAATTTAAGAATGAAGAGAGGGAGAAAGCCTTTCCAACAAGGCATAATATCATTTTTTTATTTTAAAGAAAATAAAAATTAGTAAACCATTAAAAGGAATAAAGAAAAAGTAGGATTTCTAGCTTACTTGAATTTCTGTGAGCTTTCCTTTGGCTTGATGGTTTGAGGGATCTACTCTTGTTTGCAACAAGAGTGGCCACCAATTCTTTTGAAGAGGAAAAGGTCAAAAACTAATGAATTATCAATAAATTCACTGTTTTTGGCTCTGGGGTGGAGTAGAGTAACAATGCATAAAACACTATTAAGCTTCTACAAAGGGAGAGGCTTCTATTTATAGAAAAAAGTGAGCTTCTAACCGAGCAAACCGAGCAAATTGATTCTAGAATATTCCAGATCAGTTTGGTCAATTTTTGACCATTTTTGGGTCAGTTTAGCTTACTTTTTGGAACTAGAGTTGAATTAGGAGAGAGGAGAGATGAAATATCTCAATATTTGAGAATTTAAAACTCCACCACACATGTGAAATAGGTGCCTCCTTCATGAGGGGGAATCCCCACTCTTGAGGTGTCAAAAATTCATTTTTTTAGTTTTTCCTTTGGTCCTTAGTCCACTCTTCATCTTATGTGAGTATTTACTCATTTTTGGGGAGATTTTTATTTTTTCTTCAATTTATCTCCTCCATACATTTGGATGAATCTGATTGGCCCCTCAGAACCTTAATTTAAAATTTTTAAAAAATCTGGACCCTTAGGATAAGGCCTTTTGAACAGATTATAATTTGTTTCTAATGCACCTTCTGTTTGAACTTCTGTTTCGGGGGAATTTATTTTAATAAGAAGAGATATTTTTCCATCCAAAAATATCTAAAATCTGAATAATCTCTCTCTAAAATATTTTCTCTCTCTAAGCCAAAATAGGTAGAAACAAGATCTTTTATTATTTTGAAGAGGGAAGTGATTACAGGGGGAAGATACTGGACATCTTGAGCGGCTGGGGAAGAAATCTTACATTCTCTCCCACTTGAAAAATACAAGATGTGCTCATCTCGCAAACTGGGGGTAATCCCGCAACAGTTCGGCTTCTTTCCTCCCAAGTGGCATCTTCAAAAAGATAGAACTTCCATTTAACCAATAATTCTCTTAGAATTCTATTCCTAAGAACCTTTTCTCAAACATCAAGGATTTCTTTAGGTTGCAGTTCCATCTTCCCTTGGGTTGAAGAAGTTAAGATTTCATCTCATCAAGCACATGATTCGGGCTTGGTATATACTTTTTAAGAAGGCTGACATGAAATACATTATGTACTTTGAGATGAGGAGGCAGAAGAAGATCGTAGGCTAAGTCACCTACTTTCTTTGTAATCAGATATGGCCCACAATATCTGGGGGATAACTTCTTGTACTTCCCAAGATATAGAGAACTTCTTTTGGGGCGTACTCGAATGAAGACCATATCTGCTTCTTTGAATTTTCTGTCTGACCTCTTCGTATCTGCATACTACTTCTAACTATCCTGGGCAGCTTTTATATCTTTGCGAATTGACTACATCTGCTGCTCCATGTCGTCAAGCATTTGTCTGGACATCTCAACCATAATCAATGGGTTGGACCAAGTTAATGGAGTTAAACAATCTTGTCCATACTACAGAGCTTTGAAAGGGCTCATCCCAATACTTCGCTGCTGCTGCTGATAAGAAGCATTGTAGAGACGAACTCGACTAGGTGAAGATAACTTAGCTACTTCTTGGGTTCCCTGCTAACAGCATGACCGAAATATATCTTGGATTACTTGCTTTACCCTTTTTGAATTACCATCGGTCTCGGGGTCGTAAGTTGTGCTGAGATCCAAGAAAATTCCTACTGCTTCAAAAAATGCAGTCCAGAATCTTGACGTGAACTTGGGATCTCGATCACTTACTATTCTCCTAGGGGTAGGCCATGCAATTTGAAGATTTCCCTGAGGAACACTCTGGCCACATCCACTGCAGTGTAGGTTTCTTTTACTAGAATCAAAAGGGCAACTATGGTAAGTCTTTCAACTACCACGAAGATGGAGTTGTAACCTAATTGCACTGAAGGTAATCTAGTAATAAAATTCATACTGATACATTCCCACTTCATCTGGGGATGTCTAATGGATGTAACTTCCCAGGCATTTCTACTCTCTCGGCCTTGACTTTCTGAACAGATTAGACATTGACGTACATGATTAATCACATCGTTTTTTAGACCAGGCCAAAAGAAGCTTTTCTTCACAAACATGTAGGTTTTGATGAAACCTAGATGTCTTGCAATAAGGCTGTCGTGGGTTTCATTCACAATTTGACCCTTAGTTCCCTCATCATTGGGAATGCATAGCCTGCGATTATAATACATAATTCCATCATCCAGGTTGTACCCTTGAACTAGGTTCAACTCCTATGGAGTTTTCCTTTCTTGGATAAGTAGGGTAGCAATAGTGTGAAAATTAGAGCAATGTGATGAGCTATGGTGGATCAAATACTAGAATCAACATCATTAACAAAGTGATTAGATGATAATTAAGATGTGATTAGTGAGAAATTAACAAATAGCTTAATGTAGGCATGGATAATCAAAAAGCAGCAAATTCCCATTAGGCCAATGCCTCAATTTATAGAGTTTACATCCAAGCATCTAATCCCACTGATTTCTCCTTGATTCACTCCACCTCTTTTGCTTGATTCTCTCCACCTCTTCACTTTTCCCAGAATATCTCCACACTTCCTAAATCTTCTCATGCTACCCTTTATTCTCGCCCAGTAGATTCTTCTCACCTTTTCACAGGCTCTCTCACATTCACACATTCTCTTTTACAGCCTCTTGCCAAGGGCTTGTTCCCGCACACACCCTATTCACTTGTATATTTCAACACCTCCCCTCAAGTGAATACTCCTAGCACACCTAGACCCTATACCAAGTTTCCCTCTTACTTGATAGTCCGCGACCAGTGTCTAGCACACCTCCCCTCAAGTTAACTTAGCACACCTGGACCCTGTACCAAGTTTCTCTCTTACTTGATAGTCCGCGACCAGTCCCTCAAGTCCCTAAACTCATAGTCCTTGACACTCTCTCTCTCTCTCTCTATGTGTCCAAGGCTACTAAAAGTGCCCGCGACCTTGACTAAAGTGGTCACACATACATCTACCATGTGGCCTACATCATCGGTGGCTCAGAGGTGGTTTTACTTTGTTGGGGCAGGTTACATTGGGTTGTGGGGTCTCTCTCTCTCTCTCTCTCTATCTCTCAGAGATTTTCACATGGCTCCTCACTCTTTGGAGCCTCACATCTTCTCTTTTCTTCAGTCTTCTTGTCATGGCAGCTTCTCTTCTCGCATCCATATCTTCCTCTTCTTTCAGTCTTCTTGTGGCAGCTTCTCTTCTTGTGTCCATGTCTTCCTTCAATGCTTCCTTTAGATCTTCTTGGTGTGGATCCTCTTCTTGGAAAGAGATGTTCTTCTTCTGTCATGTGGCTGGGGCCATGAGCTTGTCCGTTAGGTCTTCTTGCTCCATGATGTGAGCAACATGTTTAAATATTTTGCTGACAATTCCTTTGGGTTTTTGATGTTTATCTTGTATCATTATGCAATGCAAACCCAAATCTATGCAGGAGGGCTTACCTCTTGCCTTATTCTGGATAAGGGCAGTGTCTGATCCCATATTTACACTCCTATAATGTGCCCAATACATAATGCGTATAGCATTCATTCTTATGCACATTCCCAAATGCAACTCTGGCTGTGAATAATCTTGAATTTGAGTGAGATTTAAAGGCATTAACCAAGGGTTAAATGTAAAATGATGATTATCACAATTTTATTAGCATAATTTTACCAGAAATTACATTAAATCAAGGGTAAACAATTTGTACGGAATGGTTGGAGTATCAAACCAACTCCGAATTGCAATCTGAAGTTATAGGGATCTGTATCAGATACCTAATGGTTAATTTGAATCCTCAATTGCACCAAAATATAGTGATTAGCATTGATTAATCATTGATTAGCAAATTAATTCTCTGTTTTGTGTGCAAAAAACAGAGAATGCGGGGAGTCTAGATCTGGGACCTTAGACTTCAAATGAGCTTAAATGCTTTCAAGGCCATCAATAACAATGAGTCTAGTAGAGGATTAAGCTAATAAACATAAGATTTGACCAAATATTGAATGCTTAATCTCTGTTTTACCAAAGTCACCTATAGATTTGATGAAGAGCTTGGATCTCATTGTAGACTTGATCAAATTGAATTCTCACTTCACCAGCTTGTAGAGCATGCTTGAAAACACTTGGGGATAAGAGGAATTAGACCCATTTTAACTGATGAAGAAGAGATCTGAGTTTTTCTCCAAAAAATAGGCACCTGCTAAATTCACGATTTCTCGTGAACTCGTCGGCGGTTTGCTGCGCTGATTTGATGAGCTTGAGTAGCAATGAGATAGCTATGTTGGGCTAGAAGGGTTTGGGCTAATTTGATGTGTGCAAGGAGAGGGAGCTCCTCCACTGGCTGGGGGTACAGAGGTGAGTTGAAAAATAACTAAAAATTTAATTAATTTTTAATTATCTACTAATCTTAATTAATTAGATAATAGGCTCATAAACCTGATGGATTCTAGGCATTGCTCTGATACCATGTTGAAATTAGAGCAATGTGATGAGCTATGGTGGATCAAATACTAGAATCAACATCGTAACAAAGTGAGTAGATGATAATTAACAAAGTGAGTAGATGATAATTAAGACGTGATTAATGAGAAATTAACAAATAGCTTAATGTAGGCATGGATAATCAAAAACCAACAACATTAGGCCAATGCCTCAATTTATAGAGTTTACATCCTAGCATCTAATCCTACTGATTTCTCCTTGATTCACTTCACCTCTTTTGCTTGATTCTCTCCACCTCTTCACTTTTCCCAGAATATCTCCCAGAATATCTCCACACTTCCTAAATCTTCTCATGCTACCCTTTATTCTCTCCCAATAGATTCTTCTCACCTTTTCACAGGTTCTCACCTATTTACACATTCTCTTTTACAGCCTCTTGCCAAGGGCTTGTTCTCGCACACACCCTATTCACAGGTTCTCACCTATTTACACATTCTCTTTTACAGCCTCTTGCCAAGGGCTTGTTCCCGCACACACCCTATTCACTTGTCTATTTCAACAAATAGGGCCAAAGAATCTATCCTACATGATCTTCTCTCTTGCTTCAATAATCAAATAATTTGACACTATAGTATATGCAAGCAAGGAGGCTTTTCTGCTGAGGGAATCTGCTACCACATTTTCTTTGCCTGGGCGGTACTTGATTTCAAAATCGAATTCCTGCAGGGTCTACATCCACCTTCTTTAGCGCATGTTGAGATCCTTCTGAGTGAAGATCCACTTTAAGCTCTGATGATCTGTCATCAAAGTAAATCTTTAACCCAGTAGGTAATGTCTCCACAACTTCAGGGCATATACTACTGAAAGTAGTTCCAGGTCGTGGACAGCATAATTTCTCTCATGCGTTCAGAGTTCTCGGGATTCATAGGCCACTGCATGACCTTCCTGCATGAGTGCACCTCCTAGGGCAAAACCATTGGCATCAGTTTTACTACCTCAAAGGGTAGAGAGAAATCCGACAGCTTCATAATGGGATTGGTTACCAAGGTGGCACTCTAGCACCTGGCAGACCATTGAAACGGAATATTCTTCTTGAGAAGATTAGTCAGGGGGAATCTATGAGAGCATACTTTGGTATAAAAATTCTATACCAGCCAGTCAATCCCAAGAATCCCCTAACTTCTTTCACTGTTTTTGGTTCAGGCCAATCTATGACTGCTTGGACTTTAGCAAAATCTAGAGAAATTCTATCTTTGGATACTAGAAAGCCCAAGTATTCAACATGGTCAGCAGAGAAAGTGCATTTGCTCTTTTTTGCAAAGAGTTGGTGCTTCCTTAGAATCTCAAGAACTTTTCTCACATGAGCTTCATGGTCAGCTGCATTCTTTGAGTAAATCAGAATATCATCAAAGAAAACAAGAACAAAATCATCCAAGTATTCTCTGAGAATGTCCTGCATTAGGCGATTGAATGTAGCTGGGGAATTTGTCAATCCAAACGGCATGACAGTGAATTCATAATTCCCATACCGAGTATTGATGGTTGTCCTCATCGGGATATCTTATTCATTAATCCTGATCTAATAATACCCTGATTTGAGATCTATCTTTGTGAAGATCTAGGATCCACTTAGCCTATCCAAAAGCTCATCAATTCTAGGGATAGGATACTTATTCTTAACTGTTAGCTGATTGAGGCCTCTGTAGTCCACACAGAGTCTTAGTGTTCCATCTTTCTTTTTCTGAAAGAGAACTGGCGCACCCCAAGGTGAAACACTGGGTCTTACAAACCCTTGTTCTAACAACTGTCTAAGCTGTTCCTTGAGTTTGATGGCCTTAGGAACTGGTATTTGTACGTGCACAGGGCTACTGGGTTGGCTAAGCTCCGGGGGTCAATTCTATCACATGATCTACTTCCCGAATTGGAGGCATCTCTGTTAATTCTGCTGGGAATAAATCATCATAATCACTTAACCATTCAGGTTCTTTAGCTTTTAACTTTGAGTCTACTGGATTCATTTTGACAACGTAAATGAGCTGCTTCTTTTAGTAACTTAGAAGCCTTTACTAAAACGTGGGGATCCTGAAATTCCGGTTCCTTGAACTTTATTTCTGTGAAGGTCACAGAAGGAAATGGTTCCATTATGACAGTGAATGTCAGCTTGATTTTTATGGAGCCAATCCATTCCAAGGATCCCGTCGAAAACTCCCAAAGGTATAACTCTGAAAACTGACAGAGTCAGTTAAATTCCCATCTAGATTGAACTGAATACGATCTGTCTCAAGGTGAGTGAAAAGAATCTTCCCACTGACCAATTCAACTTGCATAGGTTTCCCTGATTTCTGTTCTAAGACTAGCTTACGCAAGCATCCTGGGGAAATGAAAGAATGAGTACTACCTAATTCAATCAAAAGCTTAAAAGGCTTACCCTGCTTCTCAGCTGGAGTATGAATGACAGAGAATTGGCGATTTGGCCCTTGGTTTTCAATTACTGCATAAATTTGTCCTCTTTCCTCTTCCACTACTTTTGCTATTGTGACTGCTCTGGTTGCTTCAATCTAAGAGGCGGAACTCTTTCTCTTTGGTTGCCCCAATTCTAGGAAGGAGTTTTGAGGCTACTCTGGACAGAGGCAGATGTGGCTGAGCTAGAGTTCTCCTGGGATTGCCCTGATTTTCACGAGATGGGAACCCTGATTTGACTGATAGGAAGGGGCTGGTCTCTGCACTCTCGGTCCTTGACTTTCCTATCCCCTTGACATGGCAGGAGAGAGTCGGGTAGTCTTTCAGCTGGTGACCAAAACCATGACATCCAAAACATCGGTTCTCACTTCTGAGCTCATCCCTCTGAATCTTTGAAAGAGGTGGGACTCATGAGAAAGTGTTATGTGGGGAAGGGTCTTCGTTCACTTCTGAATCTCCCAGTATCCTAATTCTGATTTGGGCCTTGCTGCCTCTTTGGGGGAGGAAAGTTTGAAATACTTCTCAGGGTTTGGAATCTTTTAAAGTTAGAGGGTGCAGGCTTTGGTACCTTAACAACAAAGGCTTTGGCAAAGTCCTTTGCCATTCTTACAGCTTCCGCCATTGAGACAGGTTTGGCATTCTTCACTGAGGTGTCCAATGGCTCGTTCATTCCTCTAATGAATCTGGCCATCAGCTGCTCTTCATCCAATTGCAGGAATATTTGAGGAGAAGGGTAAAAGCTTGATGGTAATCTTCAATTGTCCGGCTATCCTGCTTTAGTTCCAAGAACTCATTCATTTTAGTTTCAAGGAAGCCCGAAGGACAAAACCTCTTTTTAAGGTAAGCTTTAAGATCAGTCCAGGTTTGGGTATTACGGTCGAGACGATTAGTCTTGTAGTGATTCCTCCAAGCGACCCTGGCCGTTTCCACAATCTTTAACCTGGCGAGAGCCATCTTGCTTCTCTCATTATAGCTAGTTACATCAAAGTATTCTTCCATAGCCTCAATCCACTTCACCTAACTGCTCCCCTTCACCCTTGAAGGGACCAGGTTGGGATGTGTACAGGGCTTTTTGACAATCCGGATCTAACTCTTCGTCATCGCGGTTAGTACTGACATTAATACATTGTCCTCCAAAGAACCACATATACCGACGTTGCTCAGGAAAGTAAAGACTTTCAAAATGACGTGCGAGTCTCACTCTGCTTACTCGGGTTGTAGCAGAGTTGATGAGGTGCTCGAATGCAAAGGCTATCATATCCTGACTCTGGGAGAGTTCAAGAATGTCAGATAGATTCGGGGTATCCATCTATAAATTTTCAATTCAATTTATGAGTTTTCAATTTTTGAAGTTCATTCAACATAATATTAACAAGTGAAAACATTATTTTCCATATTTACTTTAAAATTTTAAGCAATTTCTGTTGCTGTTACGTGAATTTACAACAGTGCTCTGATACCAATTGTGAGATCCCACTACCCCCTCTATGTACCGGCGGATTCCCGGATGGTAGCAGCGGAAGCAGCTCCCTCATGCGCGGGCATGGTTTCCCACTCGCGGCCTTGCCCTTGAATGTTTGGGCATGAGACTAAGCTGGTGGTCATTCCGAAAACCGAAACCAAAAAAATCTCCCATGCCCGAAAAACGGGGACGATTTCACCATTTTGAATTTCTTAACGAATTTTTCTAACGAGGTCAAGATACTGAACTAACCTTCATCTGATTAAACTAGATAGAAGGAAAACTATTACAGACTTATCTTGAAGGAATCAAAACTGTTTTCCTAATTGAATCACGCACAGCCATTGATCTATTCATTTGAGAAGTCTTCAGGTTATTATTTAACTATTCGAGTTCTAAGCGTATTCCTATTAATCAATTTTATTATTAAAACTCTACTGATTCCAGCATCCGGCCCATGGGTTAGCCACCACCCAACCACTGGAATTGGTAGAACTAGACAAGTACTCACCCACCCATAATTGAATGCCTTTCTTAACTTTTGCTTTAGAATACAGATACGCACACACTCCTCCTTAAACTTTAACTTATAAAACAATCCATTGACAAACAATTCTTGGTTACTGATATCATAACTCAAAATTTCCATCCAGTTCTTTGTTCTCTCCGTCGAGACCAGCTGGTCACGAGATCCAGTAAGAGATTACAATAATTTTCTCGTCATCATACATATATATATCTTCCTCTCCACGACATACGCATGGGTGTCCTAAGCACCGCGAGCCCATGCATCGCCTGGTCAGAACCCTCCAGGATCCTCCTTAGGTGTCCTGGCACTTCACTGAGGGACCGCTTCTTCGGCCCTCGCCCATCGTACCGGAAGCATACCATTTCTCACCATACCAAGGTTGGTCAAGAGTTGGGCAGGTTTTTGCCGTGTGAGCCATCCTTTGAACACTCCCCACTAGCTGTTGCAACTGAACTTCCCTTAGAAAATCACATATACCAATGCTCCCTCCCAGTATTCTGGCGTAAGAGAAAACAGGGTTTTTATGCAAGTTTTCAGTTTTGATTTTCTTTTAAATACAATGGGTATATCTTAAATCCGTATCCGAATACTTCTAGATCATAGGTCTAAAATTCCAACATAATTTCCTGAATTCTGTAACCTTGATCCTCAAATCAGAATCAAGGGTGTTAACTTGATTTCAGATTTGGTGGGTGATTTGAGTGAAACTTTCTTGAATTGGTCACATCATCTTTTCTTGAAAAACTGACGAAGGAGATTAAGTCTTGGTCATAGTCTGATTCAGGGTTTGAATCTGGAAAGGTTCTCCCTGAACTAACTTTCTCAAAGGGTAATATTTCAATTACTACTTTACTGAATTTCATTCATTGAGTATTTTGCTTAACTAAATTTAAAACTAATCGCGTGAATTCCTATGAGGAATAAATTAATCATTTATCTAAAATTCTGACTTCAAGAGTTTTTCTGAATTTTCTCATTACTATCTTAGAGAATATGAAATGGTAGAATTTTCTCTCACAGAGTATTTACTTATTTATTTACCAATATTCATGGGATTTAAACATAGGATTAAAGAGAACTCTTATTTTGAAATAAAAATTCTATATGCACCTATTTATGCATAAAATCCAACTTCTATGAAAATAACACTTTTATATAAAAGAAAATCCTTTTATGCATCTATTTATCTAAAATTTTGACTTCAATAGTTTTTTTGAATTTTCTCATTACTATCTTAGAGAATATGAAACGGTAGAATTTTCTCTCATTTACCAATATTCATGGGATTTAAACATAGGATTAAAGAGAACTCTTATTTTGAAATAAAAATTCTGTATGCATCTATTTATACATAAAATCCAACTTCTATGGAAATAACACTTTTATATAAAAGAAAATCCTTTTATGCATCTATTTACGTAAAAAAATCAATTTTGATGAAAGTAACACTTTTATAATAAAAAATTTTCTTTTCTGCATCATTTTATGCATGAAAATAAATATTGATGAAAGTAACATTTTTATTAAAAAAAACCTTTTATGCATAAAAATAAATATTGATGAAAGTAACATTTTTATAATTAAAAAAAATTCTTTTATGCATCTATTTATGCAAAAAATAAATTTTGATGAAAGTAACACTTTTATAATTAAAAAAATTCTTTTATGCATCATTTTATGCATAAAAATCAATATTGTGAAAGTAACACTTTTATTAAAAAAATTCTTTTATGCATTATTTTATGCATAAGAATCAATATTGGTGAAAGTAACACTTTTATAATAAAAAATTTCTTTTATGCATCATTTTATGCATAAGAATCAATATTGATGAAAGTAACACTTTTATAATTAAAAAATTTCTTTTATGCATCATTTTATGCATAAGAATCAATATTGATAAAAGTAACACTTTTAAAAAAAAATCTTTCATGCATCATTTTATGCATAAGAATCAATATTGGTGAAAGTAACACTTTTATAATTTAAAAAAATATTTCCAATATGCATCTGTCTATGCATAGAATTTAATTCTAATGAAAATCACACTTTTATAATAAAAATATTCAATATGCATCTTTCTATGCATAGAATTTAAATCTAATGAAAATCACTCTTTTATAATAAAAACATAACCAATATGCATCTTTCTATGCATAGAATTTAAATTTTAATGGAAATAACACTTTTATAATAAAAATATTTCTACTATGCAGTTTTCTATGTCTAGAATGAAAGTAGCACTTTTAGAATACACAAATGGTGGGGATTACTCTTTTTGAATAATAAAAGATAAAACTTATTTCACAAAGTTTAAGAAAATTTTACCATAACCTCCTTTGTATGGCTGACCATTTTTCAATTTTTTCTATCCTCAAGTTACTTAAAATGCCTTATATACATTTGGCCCTAATTCACACTCGGGTACCCAAAACTTACTTGGCCTTGGGTGGCCAATATCTCATAATATACAACTTTTATAGTGCCGTTTCATGATACTTATTATGGTTTAAAGCATTCTAAACTAATCAAATTCCACTTTTAAAAGAGAAACAATATGAAAAGTTTAATTCTAATAATTTGATTACTTATCTAGGATAAAGAAAGGTTGAATTTAAGAATGAAGAGAGGGAGAAAGCCTTTCCAATAAGGCATAACATCATTTTTTTATTTTAAAGAAAATAAAAATTAGTAAACCATTAAAAGGAATAAAGAAAAAGTAGGATTTCTAGCTTACTTGAATTTCTGTGAGCTTTCCTTTGGCTTGATGGTTTGATGGATCTACTCTTGTTTGCAACAAGAGTGGCCACCAATTCTTTTGAAGAGGAAAAGGTCAAAAACTAATGAATTATCAATAAATTCACTGTTTTTGGCTCTGGGATGGAGTAGAGTAACAATGCATAAAACACTATTAAGCTTCTACAAAGGGGGAGGCTTCTATTTATAGGAAAAAGTGAGCTTCTAAACAAGCAAACTGATTCTAGAATTTTTCAGATCAGTTTGGTCAATTTTTGACCATTTTTGGGTCAGTTTAGCTTACTTTTTTGAACTAGACTTGAATTAGGAGAGGAGAGATGATATATCTCAATATTTGAGAATTTAAAACTCCACCACACATGTGAAATAGGAGCCTCCATGAGGGGGAATCCCCACTCTTGAGGTGTCAAAAAATCATTTTTTTAGTATTTCCTTTGGTCCTTAGTCCACTCTTCATCTTATGTGAGTATTTACTCATTTTTGGGGGGATTTTCTTTATTTCTTCAATTTATATCCTCCATACATTTGGATGAATCTGATTGGCCCCTCAGAACCTTAATTTAAAATTTTTAAAAAATCTGGACCCTTAGGATAAGGCCTTTTGAACAGATTATAATTTATTTCTAATGCACCTTCTGAAAATCTTTTTGAACTTCTGTTTCGAGGGAATTTATTTTAATAAGAAGATATATTTTTCTATCCAAAAATATCTAAAATCTGAATAACCTCTCTCTAGAACGTTTTCTCTCTCTAAGCCAAAATATGTGAAAACAAGATCTTTTATTATTCTAAAGAGGGAATTGATTACAGGGGGGAGATACTGGACATCTTGAGGGGCTGGGAAGGAATCTTACAACATGCTTTTCTCCCAACCTCAAAATAGGGTAATTATTGGGTTCAAACCAGTGGTTGAAAATTGATGGATGAATGACCGTGTGTTGAAGCGATTTGTGTATGTCTTCTTCTAATCATTTGAAAGATATGCTACTACTAATGAATTTCAAAATGTGCACGCTACACTTCAACACCATCTTTTAGTAGGCAAAGAGGGACAGAAGTAAGACATGAATATGTTGATTTGAGTGAGGTTGTGGAGCATAGGCTTCATTTTCCAAATGCAGAGGAAATCCCACAGCAAATGTCTCATGTGGGAAGAATGCCTGGTGAGTGATTTTCGATCTCCATCATTATGCTTTCACATGATGATACCACACTATTGATTCAATTAGTGTTATAATTGTTGGCTTGGAAGAAGAGGAGGGTAACGTCAACAAGGAACCAAATGTTGAGATGTCAAGCTCAACATGAGCTGACACTCAGGAGGTGCATGCATGACTGTTCGACATTTATATCACTGGCAGGTTTGATAGCTAGCACCGACATATCTTCGCCAGAGATTCTAGAGTTTGACTACACCGACTAATCCATATCTACTCACTCCTCTTAGCGTGTTCACATTATGGACCGCTTGTATATACTCTATTATGTGTGTTAGTCACTTTATCTTCTTTGTAGACCTCTTTTGTTGTGTGAAGAAGAAGAAGAATTTTAAGCCTCTCACCTTGTGTGTTCTCTTCTAGGGTTTGTGTGAGTGTGTGTGTGCTTACAAGAGCTCAAGCTCTCTTCTCCCCTGCATCTTTTCATAGTTTTACATCATGGTTCATGCTAAGGGCTGAGTAGCAAGAAAGAGAAGCACAAGAAGTGGTACGAGGGTAAGAGCTTCATCTACTCTTCCCCCTTTGTGTTGGCTACTACACCCTTGTCGGAAGCTCTTCGGGAGGCACCGGCGAACGAACTCCAATTAAGGAGCTTTCTTCGTGCAAGGAAAGCTACAGGGCAACTATATTATCCTACTAGACACCATTTTTCAGGCGGAAAACATGTTTCGGGTACATCTGGACCTCCGTTTTTTAGATCACAGGCGTTCACAAGTATTGTGGGTAAGTTTCGATTCTCTACAGAACTCTATTTTTGGAATTGCAGAAAGGGCGATTGGTTGTGCAGATGTAGTGTGTGCTGCAAAGAGGTATCAAAGTTGCCATTGGGTGTATGTATGCAAAGTAAGGTCACTGGTTGTGACAGTTTGGGTGCAGTATAGTACCGCTACTATAGAGAATACATCAGTTTGTGCAGGTCAAGCAAGAGTGCTGTTGTTGGTAAATTTGTGTTGTAGAAAAATGTCAAATGATGGAATAAACCACATTGTTACAGAGAAGCTTAACAAGAACAACTTCTATGCTTGGAGGTTTAGATTGACCAATTTCCTGATGGGAAAAGGTTCTTGGGACTACATTGAAGGTGAACATGAGGAGGCACCGAAGATACCGGAGAATAATCCAACTTCTGCATATATAGAGTTCTAGGATTGGAATCAAGGAGCAAGGAAATTTGGATTTCTATTAGCATGCAGGACACTATGATTGGGCAGCATATATAGGATGCCAAGTCACCTAAGGAGGCTTGGGACACCTTGGTGAAGCTATATGAAACCAACACCAAGGCACGAAAAATTCAATTTAAGAATGAGCTTCATACTATGGAGAAGAAGAATATGTTCGTGAATGATTATGCTTTGAAGATCAAGGGCATTGTGGAATCCCTTACATCAATTGGTGTTTCTGTGGATGATGATGATAAGATGGAAGTGTGTCTGCATGGTCTCAAGCCACAATACAAGGCGTTTAAGACGTCTATTTAGACTTAGGAGAACATTCCCAACTTCAAAAATTTGGTGTCAATGTTGATCATTGAAGAGAAGAACTTGGGTGAAGATCAAGAGTCATCACAAAACAAAAACAGTTCAGAGCAACAGGCCTTCTACACAAGTTTAGGTGGAGGACGAGGTAGAGGTCGTGGACATGGCCAAGGTGGTGGTGGTCAAACAGGTAATCAGAATTATGGTCAGCACAGCACATGCAGTCCAAGGATTCACAACAACAGCATACAGGTGGAAGAGGCAAGTTTAGAGGCAAGGGGAGTCAACGAGGTCGTGATAATTGGCAAAGGTAGCATAATGATACACGAGGTTGTTTTTATTGTGGTAAGCCTAGGCATGCATAAGCAGTTTGCTATAAGAAGTAGAGTGATATGCAAAATGGAAAAGTGCAGCAAAACAACAATGTATCCTCCTTTAGCAAAAATAATGAGGATAATGAGAGGTTGTTTATTATGTAACATGTGGTTAATGCTATGTCTGAAAATGATATAGCAGCATGTAAGGATGATGTATGGTATGTTGATTCAGGTGCTTCAAACCACAAGACAAGTCATGGTGAGTGGTTAAAGGAAATGAAGAGTCTTGAAAGACCAGGTTTTGTTGAAAGAGAGGATGACACTGCTCATCCGATTGCCCATGTTGGAGATGTGCCATTGTCTATGCAGGATGGTAGCGTGAAGTACCTTGTAGATGGACTTCATATTCCAAACATTACAAAGAATTTGGTTTTTGTTAGCCAGATGATTGAGCAGGCTTTTTTACAGGTTCGGTTTAACCCCTGATGTTATCCAGAAGACTTCAAAGATAAGTGCAGGTTGGTTGGAAAAGGAAACACAGTGGGCATAATGTTTACATTGAATGTTCCTGAAGTGAGTGCTGAAATTTTTGCAAATGGTTTAGGAGTTGTTGTAGATACAGACATTTGGCTTAAGAGAATTGGGCATGTCAATGTGCAAAGAATGAAGTCTATGCAGACTAAAGAAATTGTGACAGGGTTGCCTAAGTTTAAAGTTGAAGGTATGCAAAAAGTTTGTGAAGCATATCAATTTGGAAAGCAAACAAAACATGTATTTCCACATTGTATAAATGTGAGTAGGAATGTGCTAGATGTTATGCATTCAGATGTATAGGGTCCTGCGAGACTATGTCTATGGGTGGTTGCATGTACTATGTAACATTCATTGATGACCACAAAAGGAAAGTGTGGGAGTACTTCATGAAGGAGAAGAGTGAAGTGTTTACTCATTTTTAGAATTTCAGAGTTATGGCTGAAAAACAGACAGGAAAGTATGTGAAGTGCCTAAGGTGAAATGAAGGGGGAGAATACTTCTCCAATGAGGTCTCTGAATTCTTGCGAAAGAATGGCATTCAGAGACAATTTACATATAGATACACTCCGAGGAAAATGGAGTTGCTGAGTGAAAAAATAGGCACATTGCAGAGATAAAAGCATTGATGGGCTGAGAAGAATATGCCACATAGCTATTGGGCTGAGACTGTGTCTATAGCAGTTTATATCATGAACATGACTCCTACTGCATCCATACATGATGTAACACTAGAGGAGAAGTTTACTGGTAAGAAAACCTGATTTGTCTCACTTGAAATTTTTTGGATGTATTGCATATATGTATGTGCCAGATGATTTACGTACCAAGATGAATCCAAAAGTAGAAAAATGTGTATTTATTAGGTATTCCCTTGAGCAAAAGGGATAGAGATGTTATAACCCTGCTACATGTGAATTGAGGGTAAGCAGGGATGTTGTATTTAATGAGATGAGTAGCTGGTATGCTGTTGAAAAGGATGTTGTTGGGGCTGATGTAAGTGGAAATTTGGTTGCACATAATGCAGGCCAGCAATCACAGTCATTGACTGGACCAAGACAGTCCTCATCCAATGGTTCTATTGATAGACCATCGAGTGGCAAGCTGCATCATACTACCCATCCTGAAAATGTAGTTGGTACATCACATAAAGGAAAAGAGAAAGTGGTTGAGCCTCTTGGTATGCCTGACATTTCTGCATGGCATTCTCTTGTTGATGGAGATTCTAGTGGCTCGGAGATGAGCCTTGATGAGGAGCCTAGAATTCTAGCAATGAGGACACCAGTCCAAAGAAGGCTATGGAGGCCGCCCGTGAATGCAAAGTTACTAAGATCTGGAAGAGTCAAAAATCCTGTGGTGGAGTGGTTGACTTATGATGGTTATGTGGCACATCACTATGCGTATATGGCAAAGGTTGTGCAAGTTGTAGAACCCACATGCTTTGATGAGGCTATTGGAAATGTGTGTTGGGAGAGAAAGCTATGGATGAGAAGATGGATGCATTGTATGGAAATGAGACTTGGGATTTGGTGCCATTTCTTGAAGGCAAGAAAGCTATTGGCTGTAAGTGGGGGAGAAAGCTATTGGCTGTAAGTGGGGGAGAAAGCTATGGATGAGAAGATGGATGCATTGTATGGAAATGAGACTTGGGATTTGGTGCCATTTCTTGAAGGCAAGAAAGTTATTGGCTGTAAGTGGGTGTATAAGGTGAAACATAGCAGTGATGCTAGAAAAAGCAGGTACAAGGCTAGATTGGTAATCAAAGGATATGCGTAGACATATGGGATTGATTATGAGGAGACATTTACCCCAGTTTCAAAGATGGCAACTGTGAGAGTTGTGATTGTGGTGGCTACAACTAAAGGCTGGTTTTTACATCAGTTGGATGTAAAAAATGCGTTCTTGCATGGTGACTTGCAAGAAGAGGTGTATATGGATCAGCCACCACTAGGTTTTGAGGATACAGGTCACCTAGAGTATATGTAAGCTTCATAAGGCCTTGTATGGGATGAAGAAAGCTCCACGAGCATGGCAGGACAAGATTACTGAGTATCTTGTCACTATTGATTTTTATATGGCAGATGCAGATCACTCTTTGTATATGTGCAAGAGTGATAAGGGTATTGTGATCATCACCATATATGTAGATGATCTTATTGTTGGGGGTGACAACTTGGAAGAGATTGAGCATGTGAAAAGTCTTCTCAAAAGGAAGTTTGAGATGAAGGATTTGGGAAATCTGCGCTACTTTTTGGGAGTTGAGGTCATTTGCACACTTGAGGGTATTTGGCTATCACAGAGACAGTATGCATTGGACATGTTGTCCAAGTATGGGATGGCTGATTGTAAGCCAATCTCGGTGCCATTAGATCAAATTGGCAAGCCTAGTGCGGATGCACAGGTTATGTGTTGGAGGATCCCACTATGTACAGGAACATTGTGGGGAGTCTTATCTATGTCACGACGATCAGCAACCCAGATTTGAGCTACACTATTGGCTTAGAGAGCCAATTTATGCAGGTTCCGTGCAAACCACATCTTGACAGTGTGCAATGAGCACTTCAATATTTGAGGGCCACTGTTGACTATGCATTGTTTTATGCAGCAAGTGTACCAATGGAGCTATATGGGTACACAGATGTAGATTGGGCAGGTAGCATCTCAGATAGGAGATCTACTAGTGGATTTATGTTTTCATTGGGGAGTGTTATTATGACATGGAGCAGCAAGAAGCAACCCACAATTTTGTTGTCAAGCACAGAGGCAGAGTATAGAAGAGCTACGTGGCACCATGTGAGGTAGCTTGGTTACGCAAGCTACTTGTTGATTTGGGGTTACATGTGGAGAGAAAGGTTGTCATATATTGTGACAATCTTAGCACTATACAATTGGCCAAGAACCCAATTTTCCATGTGCGGATGAAACACATTGAGGTGCATTACCACTTCATCAGAGAGAGAGTCTTGGCAGGCAACATCGACTTGGCCTACATCAGGACACAGACAGAGGCACAGTACACAGAGGAGCTACAGTGGCAGCATGTGAGGTAGCTTGGTTACGCAAGCTACTTTGTTGATTTGGGGTTGCATGTGGAGAGAAAGGTTATCATCTATTGTGACAATCTTAGCAGTATACAGTTGGCAAGGAACCCAGTTCTCCATGTGCAGACAAAACACATTGAGGTACATTAGCACTTCATCAGGGAGAGAGTCTTGGCAGGCGACATCGACTTGGCCTACGGCAGCACACAGGATCAGGTCGCTGACATCTTCACGAAGGCCTTGGGAGCTGAGAAGCTCCGTAGATTTCAAGATATGCTTGGAGTTCATGAGCTGGAGTTGAGCTTGAGTGGGAGTGTTGAGATGTCAAGCTCAACATGAGCTGACACTCATGAGGCGCATGCATGATCGTTCGACATTTACATCACTGGCGAGTTTGGTATCTGGCACTGACATATCTTCGCTAAAGATTCTACAGCTAGACTACACCAACTAGTCCACACCTACCTACTCCTCTTAGCATGTTCACATTATGGACCGCTTATATATACTCTATTATGTGTGTTAGTCACTTTATCTTCTTTGTAGACCTCTATTGTTATGTGAAGAAGAAGAAGAAATTTCAGCCTCTCACCTTATGTGTTCTCTTCTAGGTTTTGTGTGAGTGTGTGTGTGCTTGCAATAGCTCAATCTCTATTCCCCCTTGCATCTTTTCACTTGAGTGTTACTACCCCTAAACCAAATCCCATTGCTTGAGTCAAAGTGGAAGTATTCTTTGTTTTGACTTTTTTTTAAAAGTCAACTATGTGTGTTGACCAAGCATCCGATACCCAATTCCAAATTAGGTCTTAGGGAGTCCTATAAGCATATCCAATCACTTTTTTGAACCTCCAAAAGTCCTCAGACTGAATAAGGGTTTTATGAATCTGGTGAAACCCTAAATTAGGCCCACTTCCACTATACGATTTGTGCAACCAATAGCTTGTTTCAAATCTCTAGAAAAGCACTTTGCAATGATGTAGAGACCTTGTCACTTGTCCAAAAACTTGCTGACTGAATTAGGGTTTTTGTTACGGCCACACATGAATTTCTAAGTAAAATCGGACAACATCTCCTTTGAAATCAGGGTAAAATCTCAATGTAACCAAGTGTTACAACACGCATGCACTCATTAACAAATTGCCTAATGTCCAATGAAATCCAATTGCATGTGCATTTGACCATTACAAGTGGCTTTTTGCATGCCAAAATCAATGCATAAGTGTCCCAATACCTCACCCATGCATCATTTTGCCACAAGATTTGTCTTGATGTTTTGCCTTGATGATGTTGTCTTGAGAATGTATGTCGATGGAGCACATTGAAGCTTGCCGATCTCCCGACCAAGCTCTTCCAACCCCTTTACCCAAGTTTAATCCAAGGGCAAAGGTTTTTCACCACCATGTACCTAATCCCTCACCTTACCGCTTTCCCACGACACTCATGGCATGGTGAGCTCAAGACATGCTCCATCGGTCTCTCTTCCATATACCGGGATACCCTCACACATCACTAGTATACTAGAAATAGAAGGTGTAATTCAAAGTGATGTGGAGAGTGAATAAACTCAAATAGGTGGTGTGATCACTTACAAATTGATTTTAAGCATGACTCATGCTTTTACAATTGTTTATACATTCAAGTATGTGCTCAGGCTCCATCAATCATCACCAACGATTGGATCCTCCCAGACTACGCTCATATAAGTAGCATGATCTCTTTGACTATATAAGATATGAAAGAGGGATCCATGTGCTAGAGTGTAGACTCCACCTGAGAGGAAGCCAACCACACCATCAATAGGGTTGACATTAGCTTGATCAAGGGTTACCTCGAGAAGAAGTTCAAGTCTTGGGAGTAGGCCTACAAGTCCAAGGATCATGGTGTCCACAGGACACCCCATGCCAGTACTCACCAAAATGATTACTCTCTTATTGGAATTTCTAGAGTGGCATAGGTTTGACAAGGGCCCTTTTTTGACATCAACAAAGACCCAACACTCAAGCAGACACTCGGCTATTACATGCGAGTACAGTGGCTCCAAGGCTATTTGGGATGACTCACCTTCGAAGACATGTTTGAGACAACTTTTTGGATATTCTACAAGACCTTCCATTGGATGACCTACCAGAATTTGTGCTATGATATCTATTGCCATTATTCTATCTACTTCTACTAACTCTCTACTACACCTCGATGCTATTCCGAGGAGACCGAACTACGATTAGGAGGGGTTATGTTGACCACATGGTTAACAACCATGGGGGTTCACCTTAAAATATGTAGGGTTCACCTAAAAATATGTGAGTATTTTTAGGTGAACCCCTACATATTTTTAAGTGAACCCCTACATATGTAGGGTTCACCTAAAAATATGGGAGTTCACCTAAAAATATGTAGGGCTCACCTAAAAATATCTCAGTATACAATCCGGGTTCAAATAAATGGTTTTTGTTCATTCAAAAATTTAAAGTAAATTCATAAAAATATATTTATATAAGGGGTTTCTTTATTGAATTTTATTTTTTAAGCAAAGGTGAGAACTCTTCATTTGGGTAGAAGAAAAAACAATAGCAACAAAGGTGTAATCAAAATTATAACTCTAGAGAAAGAGGAAATTTAAGACCATCCCCAACAAAAGTGCAATGTAAAGCCAAGGCCCGTGCTATTACTATGGAAAAAATGGGCATGTTGAGAGGATTTTCACATTAAGCAATGCGAAGCACAAGAAGTTAATGGAGCAAGACAATCATCAAACTTGCTAAATCGAGCAAGACAATCATCAAAGAGAGCACAAGGATAAATTCTTATTATATTCAAGCTATTAATACCAAAACTAAGAAGAATTTGATAATGAGTCAAGGTAGGTTAGATTCACCAAACCTCACCTCACCTCCCAAATGCTCCAAAACATACATATAAAGATATCGATATATATGTACATATACTAATGTTCTAATATAAAAAAATTTATTTTATTACAATCAATTTACATTAAAAATATTATAAATGTTTATTTTATTACAATCAATTATATTATTTTAATACTCTATTAAAAAATACTAGTATGTGGTATCTCTTGATTGTGGTAAAAAAGAGCATGAGTAAATTTTCATGAATAAAAAAACGCAACACCTCTCAAAATCTATAAAATCGCTCCCCCCTCTCACCTACTTGTGTAGAAGAATTGGACAACTCTTACTCTCCTAAGCAGTGAGTTGAAGTGTGATCTTATGATGGTATATGAGTCCTTACCTGGATAAGGTCCCTCATCTAGCATTTGCTCGAAAACCTCCAATGCTGCCCTCCATTTCCTTGCTTTTCCAAGCAACATCATAACATGGTTGCAGAGGGGCACTGACACTGGATAGCTGTTCAATCTCCTGCGGGCTAGAATGCTTCTAGCCACAATATGATCTTCAGGTCCAGACCCACAAGACCATATTATTCCTTGATAGTCCCCAGGGCAAAGCTCTGATATTGTATCCTCAATCTTTTGAACAAGAGCAAGTATGTGGTACGAGCTTTTGTGGGCAAGCAGCAAACTGCGTATGGACCTGTAAGCAATGCTGGACACTCTCTCTTTGAATTCAGCAATGATGTTATCATCGGGGCTCAATTTCATTGCAGCAAAATACAAGCTCAGAGCCCCATGTATGTCAATTGACTTCTCTGAGCCCTTCAGGAGGGCGCGGAGAGTGCTGATATTGAGGATCAAGCCCTTCTGTTCAAGCTCCCTGAAAGCAGTCATGGCTCCATGATGAAGACCCACATGCTCATAGGAGGAGATGACGATTTTGTATGCAACAAGGTCAGGTTCTACCCCATTGGTCTTCATCTCTTCAACCACTTTGCTCAAAAATTCGAATTTCCCACTCTTACTGACCACTCCGAGCATGCTGCAGTATATGAACACATCCGGCCTCTCATCTGGGAGGTCCCTCTGCTGGAGCCATTCATACACAGAGAAGGCAGCCTGGACCTTTTGGGAGCTTCCGAGCTTGCGGATGACAGAACAGAAGACAGGCAACGGGAAATGCAAGCCGTGGAGAAGAGAATCTACCTGGGTGACATCTTGTACAGAGGCGAGGGAGCTTGAGAGGACACGGATGGAAGGTCTAAAGAGCTTATGGTCCTTGTCCTTCTCGAGCTCTGCAGAGAGCTGGTCCAGAAGCAACTGTTGCTGCGGACTGCGAGGTCTGGCTCCCTTCGTAAACTGAGAGATGCTGTCTGGAGAGCAGCAGTGAATGGTGGTGACCAAAGGGTAATAAGAGTATCTTGCTGTGGTGGTGGCGGTGGGCAGGCTGAGGGCATGTGGGATAAACATGGGCGAGGAGAAGCTCACCGATACCATCTGTGCATCGCCCGTCTTCAAAGGATACCCCTTAACCTTGACAATTGCTGCATGTATTGGCACCTTCATGACTATAGCTCATTTCTCACAAATCAACAAATATCTTTGGGTCTTTCCAAACCCTCCGGACGTTTGCTTTTGGTCTTTCAAACAAACCAGAAAATATCTTTGGGCTTTTCCACACGCGCCCATACATTTGCTTTTGGTCCTGACCAACATAAGAGCCCCACCCCATATGCTGCTAGAAAAAGCAGGTACAAGGCTAGATTGGTAATCAAAGGATATGCGTAGACATATGGGATTGATTATGAGGAGACATTTACCCCAGTTTCAAAGATGGCAACTGTGAGAGTTGTGATTGTGGTGGCTACAACTAAAAGCTGGTTTTTACATCAGTTGGATGTAAAAAATGTGTTCTTGCATGGTGACTTGCAAGAAGAGGTGTATATGGATCAGCCACCACTAGGTTTTGAGGATACAGGTCAGTTAGAGTATATGTAAGCTTCATAAGGCCTTGTATGGGATGAAGAAAGCTCCACGAGCATGGCAGGACAAGATTACTGAGTATCTTGTCACTATTGATTTTTATATGGCAGATGCAGATCACTCTTTGTATATGTGCAAGAGTGATAAGGGTATTGTGATCATCACCATATATGTAGATGATCTTATTGTTGGGGGTGACAACTTGGAAGAGATTGAGCATGTGAAAAGTCTTCTCAAAAGGAAGTTTGAGATGAAGGATTTGAAAAATCTGCGCTACTTTTTGGGAGTTGAGGTCATTTGCACACTTGAGGGTATTTGGCTATCAGAGAGACAGTATGCATTGAACATGTTGTCCAGGTATGGGATGGCTGATTGTAAGCCAATCTCGGTGCCATTAGATCAAATTGGCAAGCCTAGTGCGGATGCACAGGTTATGTGTTGGAGGATCCCACTATGTACAGGAAGATTGTGGGGAGTCTTATCTATGTCATGACGATCAGCAAGCCAGATTTGAGCTACACTATTGGCTTAGAGAGCCAGTTTATGCAGGTTCCGTGCAAACCACATCTTGACAGTGTGCAATGAGCACTTCAATATTTGAGGGCCACTGTTGACTATGCATTGTTTTATGCAGCAGGTGTACCAATGGAGCTATATGGGTACACAGATGTAGATTGGGCAGGTAGCATCTCAGATAGGAGATCTACTAGTGGATTTATGTTTTCATTGGGGAGTGTTATTGTGACATGGAGCAGTAAGAAGCAACCCACAATTTTGTTGTCAAGCACAGAGGCAGAGTATAGAAGAGCTACGTGGCACCATGTGAGGTAGCTTGGTTACGCAAGCTACTTGTTGATTTGGGGTTACATGTGGAGAGAAAGGTTGTCATATATTGTGACAATCTTAGCACTATACAATTGGCCAAGAACCCAATTTTCCATGTGCGGATGAAACACATTGAGGTGCATTACCACTTCATCAGAGAGAGAGTCTTGGCAGGCAACATCGACTTGGCCTACGTCAGGACACAGACAGAGGCACAGTACACAGAGGAGCTACAGTGGCAGCATGTGAGGTAGCTTGGTTACGCAAGCTACTTTGTTGATTTGGGGTTGCATGTGGAGAGAAAGGTTATCATCTATTGTGACAATCTTAGCAGTATACAGTTGGCAAGGAACCCAGTTCTCCATGCGCAGACAAAACACATTGAGGTACATTAGCACTTCATCAGGGAGAGAGTCTTGGCAAGCGACATCGACTTGGCCTACGGCAGCACACAGGATCAGGTCGCTGACATCTTCACGAAGGCCTTGGGAGCTGAGAAGCTCCGTAGATTTCAAGATATGCTTGGAGTTCATGAGCTGGAGTTGAGCTTGAGTGGGAGTGTTGAGATGTCAAGCTCAACATGAGCTGACACTCATGAGGCGCATGCATGACCGTTCGACATTTACATCACTGGCGAGTTTGGTATCTGGCACTGACATATCTTCGCTAAAGATTCTACAGCTGGACTACACCAACTAGTCCACACCTACCTACTCCTCTTAGCATGTTCACATTATGGACCACTTATATATACTCTATTATGTGTGTTAGTCACTTTATCTTCTTTGTAGACCTCTATTGTTATGTGAAGAAGAAGAAGAAATTTCAGCCTCTCACCTTATGTGTTCTCTTCTAGGTTTTGTGTGAGTGTGTGTGTGCTTGCAATAGCTCAATCTCTATTCCCCCTTGCATCTTTTCACTTGAGTGTTACTACCCCTAAACCAAATCCCATTGCTTAAGTCAAAGTGGAAGTATTCTTTGTTTTGACTTTTTTTTAAAAGTCAACTATATGTGTTGACCAAGCATCCGATACCCAATTCCAAATTAGGTCTTAGGGAGTACTATAAGCATATCCAATCACTTTTTTGAACCTCCAAAAGTCCTCAGACTGAATAAGGGTTTTATGAATCTGGTGAAACCCTAAATTAGGCCCACTTCCACTATACGATTTGTGCAACCAATAGCTTGTTTCAAATCTCTAGAAAAGCACTTTGCAATGATGTAGAGACCTTGTCACTTGTCCAACAACTTGCTGACTGAATTAGGGTTTTTGTTACGGCCACACATGAATTTCTAAGTAAAATCGGACAGCATCTCCTTTGAAATCAGGGTAAAATCTCAATGTAACCAAGTGTTACAACACGCATGCACTCATTAACAAATTGCCTAATGTCCAATGAAATCCAATTGCATGTGCATTTGACCATTACAAGTGGCTTTTTGCATGCCAAAATCAATGCAGAAGTGTCCCAATACCTCACCCATGCATCATTTCACCACAAGATTTGTCTTGATGTTTTGCCTTGATGATGTTGTCTTGAGAATGTATGTCGATGGAGCACATTGAAGCTTGCCGATCTCCCGACCAAGCTCTTCCAACCCCTTTACCCAAGTTTAATCCAAGGGCAAAGGTTTGTGCCATTTTTTCACCACCATGTACCTAATCCCTCACCATACCGCTTTCCCACGGCACTCATGGCATGGTGAGCTCAAGACATGCTCCATCGGTCTCTCTTCCATATACCGGGATACCCTCACACATCACTAGTATACTAGAAATAGAAGGTGTAATTCAAAGTGATGTGGAGAGTGAATAAACTCAAATAGGTGGTGTGATCACTTACAAATTGATTTTAAGCATGACTCATGCTTTTACAATTGTTTATACATTCAAGTATGTGCTCAAGCTCCATCAATCATCACCAACGATTGGATCCTCCCAGACTACGCTCATATAAGTAGCATGATCTCTTTGACTATATAAGATATGAAAGAGGGATCCATGTGCTAGAGTGTAGACTCCACCTGAGAGGAAGCCAACCACATCATCGATAGGGTTGACATTAGCTTGATCAAGGGTTACCTCGAGAAGAAGTTCAAGTCTTGGGAGTAGGCCTACAAGTCCAAGGATCATGGTGTCCACAGGACACCCCATGCCAATACTCACCAAAATGATTACTCTCTTATTGGAATTTCTAGAGTGGCATAGGTTTGACAAGGGCCCTTTTTTGACATCAACAAAGACCCAACACTCAAGCAGACACTCGGCTATTACATGCGAGTATAGTGGCCGAAGACATGTTTGAGACAACTTTTTGGACATTCTACAAGACCCTCCATTGGATGACCTACCAGAATTTGTGCTATGATATCTATTGCCATTATTCTATCTACTTCTACTAACTCTCTACTACACCTCGATGCTATTCCGAGGAGACCGAACTACGATTAGGAGGGGTTATATTAACCACATGGTTAACAACCATGGGGGTTCACCTTAAAATATGTAGGGTTCACCTAAAAATATGTGAGTATTTTTAGGTGAACCCCTACATATTTTTAAGTGAACCCCTACATATGTAGGGTTCACCTAAAAATATGGGAGTTCACCTAAAAATATGTAGGGTTCACCTAAAAATATCTCAGTATACAATCCGGGTTCAAATAAATGGTTTTTGTTCATTCAAAAATTTAAAGTAAATTCATAAAAATATATTTATATAAGGGGTTTCTTTATTGAATTTTATTTTTTAAGCAAAGGTGAGAACTCTTCATTTGGGTAGAAGAAAAAACAATAGCAACAAAGGTGTAATCAAAATTAAATGCAAAGCCAAGGCCCGTGCTATTACTATGGAAAAAATGGGCATGTTGAGAGGATTTTCACATTAAGCAATGCCAAGCACAAGAAGTTAATGGAGCAAGACAATCATCAAACTTGCTAAATCGAGCAAGACAATCATCAAAGAGAGCACAAGGATAAATTCTTATTATATTCAAGCTATTAATACCAAAACTAAGAAGAATTTGATAATGAGTCAAGGTAGGTTAGATTCACCAAACCTCATCGCACCTCACAAATGCTCCAAAACATACATATAAAGATATCGATATATATGTACATATACTAATGTTTTAATATAAAAAAATTTATTTTATTACAATCAATTACATTAAAAATATTATAAATGTTTATTTTATTACAATCAATTATATTATTTTAATACTCTATTAAAAAATACTAGTATGTGGTATCTCTTGATTGTGGTAAAAAAGAGCATGAGTAAATTTTCATGAATAAAAAAACGCAACCCCTCTCAAAATCTATAAATCAACAAGGTGACATGTCCCTTGAGGAGAGCTAGAGGCTAGAGCAAAACAAAGAGCTCTATCAATCAAGAAGTTGTCACTCAAGCCTTCATCTTTGTCATGGTCAATTGTGATCAAGTTATACAAACAATGAGTTTGTTGGTATAAGTCCATCTACTGTGTGCTCAAGATGCATTCGAGTGGCAATGTAATTTTCATTCAAGGAAAATAGAGTCACTCAATATCTGCTGACACATCACAAATGTCAAACCAATAATCCTCGTGGGCATCTCACCCGCCCTATGACCGACACATATAAAGCCGTGATCCCCCAAATCATGTCTGATATCCTCACAGTCAAAATTCCTTGTTGGACAATCCATTGATTTCATGGAGTGAGTTCACAAACGAAGAATTTGCTTGGTTTCCAAGTTGCAAATGTCCTTGGATGAATTAGTGAAAATAACCTTGTTGTCCAAAGGTACAAAACACTGGCTGACTGTCCCCATAAAGAGATTAGCCATCTGCTTGTTGACCCCTGAGACTGTAGCATCGGTATTGAAGACCCGTTGAGAGGATACACCATTTCAGATTATGTCAATAGCAAACTCACAGGGAGTCCAGCTTTACTGGATAAGTGAAGAAATTATTTCTCTAAATTAAAGAGGAAGACAAATGAGAAAAAACACGTTAGCTTAGTACCAACCTAAAGCCAAATAAAGGTATCAAAAAGTACATAATGAAGGACTGTGGTATTAAAAGAGAGAAAGGAGGAGAGAACTCCCATGTCCATGTATCACTTCATTGATGACTTGCTGATTACTCAGCATTGTAAGTGCTCTTCATGTACAGAAGAAAATATGATTGCAGATGGCACAGCCCATATGGCATGACCCTTATCTTATATTTCCTGGCTTAATTACAGTATATTGGAGTCATCAATCAGACTGCATGTTGCAAGAGGCTAACCCCAATGCATCAAAATCAAAGGCTATACCATGCATGTTACAAGCTTCAATTGCAGCATTATAAGCAGACTGGGATAAAACCAGTTGTAGTCCCTTTGCCTCGATACACATATCTCTAGCTAGCTCTGCCTCCCCACCTTGAGACAAAGCTTTCACAAGCTGGTCATATGTTGTGGTATCTGGATCCAAGCCATCATCAATAAGTTGCTTCATCCAGTTGAGTGCACCTTTTCCATGACCAAACTTGGCACATGTTGTGAGGAGAGCATTGTATGTGATAAGGTTGAATTCAACCTCAGAAGCGCGCATCTCTTCCACAAGTCTCATCAACTCCTCCTGCTTCGAGGAGCTTGAATACACAGAAATCATAATGGTGTAAGCCTCGATGTTGGGCTTTATGCCGAGCCTCTTCATGTGTTGCCACACTTGCTCTGCTCTCTCTAAGAAGCCACACTTCTCAAGAGACGTGAGCAGAGATCCATATGCAAGAAGGCTCGGGTTCTGTCCCCTCTCCACCATTTTCTGGAAAACAAGCACAGCAGCCACGGGATCAGGTTTCTTAGCACAAGTTACTAGGGTGGTATCCCATGCAAATCTATCTGGCATAATGCCATGGGCTTCCATCTTCTCAAGGAGCTGTACACTCCAATTGCTATTGCTCGCCTCTCGTGAAGAACTAAGCAGTGAGTTGAAGTGTGATCTTATGATGGTATATGAGTCCTTACCTGGATAAGGTCCCTCATCTAGCATTTGCTCGAAAACCTCCAATGCTGCCCTCCATTTCCTTGCTTTTCCAAGCAACATCATAACATGGTTGCAGAGGGGCACTGACACTGGATAGCTGTTCAATCTCCTGCGGGCTAGAATGCTTCTAGCCACAATATGATCTTCAGGTCCAGACCCACAAGACCATATTATTCCTTGATAGTCCCCAGGGCAAAGCTCTGATATTGTATCCTCAATCTTTTGAACAAGAGCAAGTATGTGGTACGAGCTTTTGTGGGCAAGCAGCAAACTGCGTATGGACCTGTAAGCAATGCTGGACACTCTCTCTTTGAATTCAGCAATGATGTTATCATCGGGGCTCGATTTCATTGCAGCAAAATACAAGCTCAGAGCCCCATGTATGTCAACTGACTTCTCCGAGCCCTTCAGGAGGGCACGGAGAGTGCTGATAGCCCTTCTGTTCAAGCTCCCTGAAAGCAGTCATGGCTTCATGATGAAGACCCACATGCTCATAGGAGGAGATGACGATTTTGTATGCAACAAGGTCAGGTTCTACCCCATTGGTCTTCATCTCTTCAACCACTTTGCTCAAAAATTCGAATTTCCCACTCTTACTGACCACTCCGAGCATGCTGCAGTATATGAACACATCCGGCCTCTCATCTGGGAGGTCCCTCTGCTGGAGCCATTCATACACAGAGAAGGCAGCCTGGACCTTTTGGGAGCTTCCGAGCTTGCGGATGACAGAACAGAAGACAGGCAACGGGAAATGCAAGCCGTGGAGAAGAGAATCTACCTGGGTGACATCTTGTACAGAGGCGAGGGAGCTTGAGAGGACACGGATGGAAGGTCTAAAGAGCTTATGGTCCTTGTCCTTCTCGAGCTCTGCAGAGAGCTGGTCCAGAAGCAACTGTTGCTGCGGACTGCGAGGTCTGGCTCCCTTCGTAAACTGAGAGATGCTGTCTGGAGAGCAGCAGTGAATGGTGGTGACCAAAGGGTAATAAGAGTATCTTGCTGTGGTGGTGGCGGTGGGCAGGCTGAGGGCATGTGGGATAAACAGGGGCGAGGAGAAGCTCACCGATAGCATCTGTGCATCGCCCGTCTTCAAAGGACACCCAAGCCTTCTCCTTAACCTTGACAATTGCTGCATGTATTCATTTCTCACAAATCAACAAATATCTTTGGGTCTTTCCAAACCCTCCGGACGTTTGCTTTTGGTCTTTCCCCCACAAACCAGAAAATATCTTTGGGCTTTTCCATACGCACCCATACATTTGATTTTGGTCCTTCCCCTTGACCAGCATAAGAGCCCCACATATGCTGCTACATCGCCTTGAGCACGAGCGTGTGAAGCAGCACCTGTTCCAATATAGTTGAACTTGCAGCAATGTGATAAGCTATGGTGGATCAAATGCAAGGATCAACATGATTAGCAAGTAATTAGAAGGTGATTAAGATGAGACTAGTGCACAACTAATCTAGTAGCTTAATGTAGGCATGGATACTCAAAAACCAGTAATTTCTCATTAGGCCAATACCTCAATTTATAGGTTTTACATCCACAAGATGCCAAGCATCTAATCCCACTGATTTCTCCTTAATTTGTGCCACCTTCCCTACATCTGGGGACACCTTTTCCAAGAATCTTTTCACACCCCTATATTCAATCATGCTACCCTTGATTCTCTCATCCAGTAGATTCTTCTCACCTTTTTACTGCTACCCACTCAATTACTGACTCCCTTTTACGATCTCTAGCTAAGGGCTTGTTCCCGCACACACCCATTCACTTGCATATTTCAACGCATCCCTTCAAGTGAATAATTCTAGCACACCTGGAGGCTATACCAAGTTTCCCTCTTACTTGGTAGCCCGCGACCAGTGCCTCAAGTCCCTAACTCATAGTCCTTGACACTCTCTCTCTATGTGTCCAAGGCTACTACAAGTGCCCGTGACCTTGACTAAAGTGCTCACACATACATCTACCACATGGCCTACATCATCGGTGGCTCAGAGGTGGTTTTACTCTATTGGGGCAGGTTACATTGGCTTGTGGGGTTTCTCTCTCTTTCTCTCTCAAAAAAGATGTCCTGACTGCTCTACCTTAGGAGCCTCCATGAAGTTTGCCAATGTTGATCCCTTTTCATTTGGTTTGCTGTAGCAGTCTCTAGCCATATGTCCTGGCTTCCCACAGTTGTCGTAAGTGAAGGTCCTTCCTCCTCCCCTGCCTCTTTCTCGTCCTCGTGTGAGGCCTCCTCAGGTGTAAAATGCTTTCTCCTCTCTAGTTGGTTCCAATCCTTTCTTCTCTTTGACCTTATTCTCTTGCTCTAGTAGAGCTCCTTCTATCTCATGCAGCTTCAAATCTGGTACATTCTGTAAGGTTGCCACAATGTTCTCATACTCTCCCTTGTTCACACTTTTTAGAAGCACTGCTAGTGCCTTGTCATCTTCTACTTTCTTCCCAATGGCTGCAAGTTGTTGCTTAATGCTTTTGTATTTGTTCAAGTGTGTAGTTAGAGGTTCACTTTCCTTCATGTCAACTTTGTAGAATTGCATTAACAGATTTATCTTTGAATTCTTTGCTTGAGTGCCAAATAATTTGTTAAGTTCATCCCATGCATCTTTAGCTTGTTGTATCTCTGCAATGTGGTGAATGATTTCATCATTTAAGCTAAGTGCAATGAATTCTAATGCTTTATCATTTCTGTTATTCCACTCATTCTTACCACTCTCCACTGGAGATTCATCTCTTCCCTCAATTAGCCCCCATAGATTCTTCCTCATAAGCAAATACATGGTCTTTGTTTGCCATGTATGGAACTGCTCCCCATTGAACTTAGCTATTTCTTGTGCACTGCTCATGATGATGTGAAGGGGGTCTTACCTCTTGATCCAACTCAAGATTCAAGGGTAGTGTCTACCCTTTTACAACTCCATTTTAGTGTTAAATGATGATTACAACAGATTTACAAGCATGAATACACCAAAAAATTCATAAAGCCAAGGATCTAGTTGGTTTGTACTAGATGGTTGGGACATCAAACCATCTTCAAATTGCAATCTAAAGTGATAGAGATCTATATCAGATACCCAATGGTAAGTTTGAATCATCAATTGTACCAAAATATAGTGATTAGTACTAATTAATCACTGATTAGTAAATTTAATCTCCTATTTTGTGTGCAAAAAATAGAGTGTACGGGGAGGCTAGATTTGGTGCCTTAGAGTTCAAATGAGCTCAAATCCTTTCATGGGCATCAATAGCAATTAGTCTAGCAGAGGATCAAGCCCAAAAATAAAAGATTTGACTAAACATCAAATGCTTAATCTTTGTTTTACCAAAGTCAGTTGTAGATTTGATGCAGAGCTTGATGCCACTTCTCCTTGAAGAATTTTTGTTGAAATCTGAGATAGCCAGCATGTTCAGCACACCCAAAAACCCCTTGCGCTAGCTCCAATTCGAAGTAGTGATGATGAATTTGACGTTTTTCTCAGAAAAAGAAACGTTGGCAAAATCGCGATTTTTTATAGCTTCTCCTAGCGGTTTGACGTGTTGACTTGATAGGCTGATGCGTGGGGAGGATAGCTAGATGTGGCTAAGAGCTTTTGATCCAATTTGATGGCTAGAGGGAGATCAAGCCCCTCCACCAACTGGGGGTGTAGAAGTTTAGTTAAAAAAGGATTAATTCTAATCATGATTAGTAAGGTGATTAGACAGAAGTTTAGACTAAAAAAGGATTAATTCCTAATCATGATTAGCAAGGTGATTAGGCATAAAAATTAGCTAAATCGGGGCATTAAGAGGTTTGGCACCCAAGAGCTTCCTCTACACCACCTTCTCTTCGGAGGCGATCAAGCAACATCATTGGGGTTCCCATTGAGCTATGGGGCAAAGTGTATTGTTGCTACATGCACCACAGTTTCTTGCAAAGAGGCTCTCTAGGGTCTGACTCTAAAGCCCCTCTATCACACCTCCTGGAGAGAAGTGTGTAAAGCGCATTTGACCCCTCTTTACACATCTCCTCCCTTGTTCAGGGAAAGGGAAAAAACCATGTTGTAGCATGCATTCAAAAACATGGACTAGACATGCCTCAAGGAGGTGAGGTAGCAAACCATGCACATTGTTCAAATACTTGTCTGCTAGAAAAGTCTTCCCACCACATAAGCCCAATAAGGATAATGAGGCCTCCATGTAACATTGACTAGTTGTGTGTGAAAGGAGGAAAATGGAACAAGTTGCCAATAGGAGGAGGCCTACCATAGTATCAAATCAATTTTCTATTTAAAATAGATGTGGGATTTTAAGAATGTTTTACCATGATGAGACTATTTATAATAATTATGAGACTTTAAAAATGTTTTACTATGATGTAAGCTTCTAGAATTCATTGTAGCCTTATGGAGAAATCAACCATGTATATCACTTCGCATTCAACAAATGCATCTTGTTTTACCATGATGTAACTTTCTAAAGACAAATTTGATTCAACTTATGATGCATCATGTGTTGATATTACAAAAGTTCCTCATGCATGTGACAAATGTGTACAATAAATATATTACAAAAGTTCCTTATAAAGTTTGTTAGGCATGTAACAAATGTGTACACAATAAATAGAAAACTTTATTGTGATTCATATGACAAAAATTTGAATGAGACATGAACCTAAGGGATCAATATACTCATGATCACCTACTTTATTAAATTTTTTCACATGTTGAGGCCATGCCATTTTCCTAGGCGCCCAAAGTTTATAGGGCATTTGGACCAATAAAAAATGGCAGCAATCAAAAAGCCCTTGGCCTCTCAAAATGATAAAAAAGTTGTCCACGTCAAAAAGATGAGTTCTAATTTGACATGTTATAATGTGGTGGTTTTAAAGTACCTTGAGAGAGTGTCGGAGTTGGAGTGCTGCCATTGGGGACACATGGGTTTCTTAGGCACAAGCACGCACAAATGAAGCCATGTCATCTCTACTGGCTTCAAGAAACCCTACAGATTAAGGTCATTGTTAATTAGGAAATCCCCTTATTCTTATTTAAAAGAGGGGGTTTGGGGAGGATCCTTTGTTGAGCACACAAAAGGACCATTGATAATAAGAAGATACACATGTAGAGGGAAGGTGGTAAAGGGTCTTGGCTCAATAAGTAATGCATCCACCATGAAATGGAACATCAAGATTTCTCATTTCATCATAAGTAATTTTAAGTGTAACTTCCACGAATGTTTGTTGCAAGGGACACTAGGAGTACATCAATTTCTAGCATTAGCTCTAGCCAAACGTGGCTTTGTAGGACCCCACGATATTCAAAATGAACCTGATAGATCCAGAGCCAAGCTGATGGAATTGCCAAAAATCTCGAGCAAGGTGGCAACCTTGAAGTAGATTAGGCAGCCTTGAGGTAGGAAGTTGAAGCTCTCAAAGAGGATTCTGAGCAGGCTAATGCTTTTAAAGCCCGGATGTAGGATGAGATCCTAAACTTCCTAGTGGAAGTTTACGAGCTTAAACCTAAAATGTCAAAATCTAATGTGCTATAGGATAGGATGAGGCTACGGGACAACGTTGATCGAGCCAGACTCCAGATCCTACAGAGCAGGATAGTTGTAGTGGATGTAGCCAAAGATCTGAAAGTTCATGAGCTCACAATAGTTACATTGATTCATATGAGGACATCATTAAACAACTCATGGAGGATCTTTACGCTCATTATATTGATGAGTAATTTAAGTTTTAGATTGAATCCAAATTTTAGATTGAATCCAAATGCAGACAGGATTAAACAACTCATGGAGGATTTTTACACTCGTTATATTGATGATGAGTAATTTAAGTTTTAGATTGAATCCAAATGCAGACAGGATTAAACAACTCATGGAGGATTTTTACACTCGTTATATTAATGAGTAATTTAAGTTTTAGATTGAATCCAAATGCAGACGGGATTAAACAACTCATGGAGGATTTTTACACTCGTTATATTAATGAGTATTTCAAGTTTTAGATTGAATCCAAATGCAAACTTGAAGCCCTTGTTCTTAGAAAGCCTGATGATTCATCTGAAGCATGTGGATCCTATAACTTCCCTCTTACCCTATATTTTATTAATGCAAAAAAAATCACTAAAATCTATGTGGTGTTGTAGAGAGAGAAAATGGGAATTGTTGTATCTGTTTGTAATTGAGGTGCAAATTCTTCTCAATAAACTTAGGTGTCATGTATACCTCTATTAGTTCACTTTAGAAAAAGGGGGCTCATGCATATCTCAAGCCTTAGTCTAGCCCACAATTAACTCAAGCCTAGCCCACAAGATCTTGAGTTAAACTCAACTGTGAGGATGAGCCCACAATTCACTCTAGTGCACATAATTAATTTTAGTTACCTGGTTGGCTAGAGCACCCACTTATCTAGAGTGGTTATGCATACATCTAGGCTTGGCTTGGACTATAAAATGGGGCCACCCTCCATCTTTCCCATGCCTCCTTCATGAGGACCTAGAAGCTATTTTATCATTTTTATTTCCCCTTACAACAGTACTCCAAGCCCTTACAATGTCATAGTACCCTCTAGTCTAGTCACTTTAGCTAGTAGACATCATAATTGGGCATATTTGGCCATTGACTTGAAGGCAAAAAAAAATCATAGTTCTCTTGAGTAAGTGGGAGCGCTTCATCTACTCTCAATAACACTTCTGTACATCAACTTCAATGCCATATACATGTAAGTTGGCATACCTCAATTCAAATTTAAAATTTTGAAGTACAAATTATACCAATTCAAAAGTTCATTAATTAGTGAGAGAAATGAATTTTTATTTATTATTTAAATCTTTATAAATAACCAAAGAAGAGGAAATGGTTAATTAATTGTGATCTATGCCCATTTGACTAGTAGACCTTAAGAAGCTCAATTGAATGGTCCAAGAAGGACAAACCTTAGCTATTCTATCAAATTGCCTTGAATTTGATAATTTTCTTATATTGTGAAAATTATTCAAGGCTGCCTTATGATAAAAACTAAAGAGAAGAATTTTGACATATTTTTAATGTCATTAGACCCCTAGTTTTACCAAATTAAGTTTGGAGAGTTTTTGGGGTATAAATCCCTTAAGTTTATCTAAATTTAATAAAAGAAAATTTATTAGGCTAGCATTATTAACCTAAATTTGAATGTGCAACCCCCCTCCCCCTTTTTTGGGGTATAAATCCCTTAAGTTTATCTAAATTTAATAAAAGAAAATTCATTAGGCTATCATTATTAACCTAAATTTGAATGTGCAACCCCCCTCCCCCTTTTTTCATATACATCCAGTGTGTATGTGCATAGACGTCCATTTCACATAAGGGTAAATTTCATTAATTCAAATAGAGATTTTGTTTACATAATTATGTTAAATTGTTGTAGTAGACCCAATGACCTTAGTAGCTATAGGAAAAAATTACATAATTTTAGAGAGAGAATATTTTTCCTGGAGTCTTTTTATCTCTCTAGAATATAGGTTATAAATAGATTCTTGTCCTAGGGTTAAACCTTGACCTACTAGTAGGAGGAATAAAGGGTTGAATATATGTTGTACCTTAGAATATTTCTAGAGACAAAAGACTTCTCTAGAATTCATGTATCTTTCTATAATGGGATTATGTTTAGAAGGTTAATTTTTTATGCTAATTCTAGAGGATTCTTTGAGTCTAAACATTGGTTGGGTAACAACAAGGACCAAAAGTTTTTACCCCCACGAAAAAGAACCAATAATGTAGTTGAGACTTTTGCAAGTCCTTAAAAGACCCCTAAGTACACTCAATTGTGTATATAGTAAGATACATGGATGTGAAAACTGGGACGATCTCTAAACATGCTTTTGACAAAAGGTCTCAAAGGACCAAAGTCCTAAGACATTGAATAAGTTAGAAGACTAGAGTCCCCTATGGAGATCTAACAAAAGATATGACCTTAAAAGTAAGGGACACAAAGCCACTATAAGGTTTTACTCCTAGTCTCAACCTTTAGTGATTTTAGAAAGGCTATAAGGATTCTCAATGGATTAAAGTAATCTCGAGAAACTAGCTATTATTCATGGAATGGCAGATATCTTGCCTAGACTACGTAGCTGGAGGATCTACAATTGCAGTGACTCGAGGACTATGGAAGTCTCATGTGAGACTTGCGATGGTTTACCAAGAGTTTAGATGCATGAGTGATGCATGAATGATTGATCATGCTTTACTTGTTTGCCTTTGTATCATTGTGAATTTTTTTGCTCTAGACCCTTGTGAAGTAATGCACAGGTACATGTTTTTCTATGTAAATGTTGCATCTTGGCACAGTCAATGTGATGGCTTTAGTTGTACTAGGCAAGGTAGGTCTGGGGATTCGATGTGCATGCTAGTTTCATGTGGCTCATGTGGTTGGTTGGAGCATTCTCACCTTGGGAGTGGTATGGTTGTCAAAAGTGAATCTCTAGATTTTGGCATGACTATTGGACCTATTTCCACCTTCTCCAAATGTGTAGACTTATGGTTGTATATACATAAATCATCGATGAAAACCCTTGGTTTCGGCTTAGTGGCCTGGGAGTGTTTGGGCTCATTAATGCATACCTTCCTGGTCTGAGGAAGGTTTCGGCTTAGTAGCCTGATTGTGTTCGAGCTCAAAAATTGTTATGAGAATATATTTTAAGTCCTCTTTAAAATATTATTTTTTCCTCTTGAGTAATTTGGGGACGCCTAGGTTACTCTTGCGTCATGCCGGCTAGGTTAATATCGTGGGTGACACCATTATAAATATTAATACGTGCGGTATATGACGTATGCTTGGGGCCGTCTATGATTATTTCAGTTAGGTTTGTATTGGCAGGGTGATCCCTGGAAGTACTTACACCTGGTAGTCATGAGTTGGTTATGATTTGTGCCTGTTTAATATTTGTGGGATTAATTTAATTATTAATTGGGCTTATATTTTCAGGTGATGAAGACTATGGGAATTGAAGAGTTTACTTTGGAAGAAATGTCTTGGTTCATCACATTTCATTTTTGGCAAGCATAGTAGCTTGCAACCTTAGCAAATGATTTTTCCATTTTGAACTTTAGGAAAGATAAATTTATAATGTGGTATTTATTAAAGCCTATGGCTTTACCCTAGTCCCAATATTTGACACTCTATTTTTGTAAAAGAAGAGTGCCGTGCTCTCTAAAAAGCACATTTTGTATATTTTGGGGCTATGGCCTAATTTTGGTGGAAAGAAAGCTAATAAAGAAATACTCTTGTGTGGGGGAAGGCCACGCACGAGGGGGGAAGATTGCACCCAACATGGTCTATTGAGCTAAGTATTTTAATTTTGTTAAGTGTTTGAATTTCAATTGATTTGATTTAGTTGAAGCTTGCAAAGCATTGGTTTTTATGGTTGAATCAATTCTTGTGAATTCTCTACTCTTCCACAATCTATCCTAGAATAAGATTCCGGTTGCAGTGGTATCAGAGCTTGGGCTAGGAGATTTGTGGAGAAGGTAGGAAAGGGCTTCAACTTCTCAAAAATCAAGAAAGTGCTCCATTGGACAGAAGGGTGCTTTGTAGGTCTTTACCCAAAGGTCAAAAATTCAAAACTAGATCTACTCTCAAACCCACTCACCATCGTGCAAAACCACATTGCCTCTCTATCAAAAAGTGTTTTTTCTAAATACTCAGAGAAATCAAAATCTGACCGCATGGATGAAATCCCCATAGCCAAAAACCTCACATTATTCTCTCAGAAATCAGAAAGCTTCAAGCACTAGTTAATCTATAATGGACGGAGCATATTTATCTGTGTAAAAGCCATCAAAAAAATCAGAAAAAGAAATTCATGAAGAAGGCGCATGGCGGCAGCCTGCCGGCGCAAGTCGGCGCTTGGGTGTGATTAAAAAATCCCATAAGCTTAATCTCCATAAGCTTAATCACTCTTTACTCTAAACCTACTTTTCCTAAACCCCATGCAAGTCACATCACCTTTTTGAGCCTTTACTCCTCCTATTTTTCAAATTTGAAAAGAAATTCAAAAAGGTTTCCAATTCTGAAATTTCTGGGTGCAGAAAAGTGATTTACAAGTTTTAAAAGGCTTAAAAATTGCCTAGAAAAGGCCAGAAAATTCCAAAATCATTTCTGAAAATTTTTGAAAAAAATTCAGAAAATATTACAGAGATTGGGCAAGGTTTACAGGAATGTTTCAGCAGGTTTCAAAGTGCAAAAAAATTATTTCATCAACAATTCGACTAGCCCAAGTCTCGTGAATCACGCGGAATCGTTCGGGATTTGTTTAAAGCGACGAGAATTCAATTCAGCCATTGAACAACGTTTTTGTTCAGCTTCAACCAAGATCAAATTGCGGGAGAAAAACAAGATAAGTACTTACATTTGCTTTATTTATTTACATCAAATAAAATAAAATTTTATTTATCTACATCATTTGCACAAGCACTATGGCAGATTTTCCTATCTGGCCATCAATTCAAGAGCAACTCCTTTCTTTACAACATCAAATTGTAGAAGAGAGAGAGAAGCGTATTGAATTGGAGAGACAGCTCACGAGTCGACGCAAGCGTGTCTCTTCGCTATCTTTTGATGACGAAGATGACACTATCCAAAGGGTTGTAAATGCTACATTGCAAGCACAAAGGTTACAAAAAGAATCCAAGATTAGTCGGAAAGCTTTCACATTTCAAAATTATGACGGAAAGAAGGATGCTAGGGTCATTCTAGCTTGGCTTAGTCAACTAGATGACTATTTTTCAGGAGAAAAATTTTCAGAGAGTGATAAGATTAAATGTGCAGTCAATCATTTGGTAGACAGTGCAGCTTTATGGTGGAGTGTAATAAAGCAAGGTTGTGACAAGCCAGATTCTTGGAAAAGATTTCAACGACTGGTTAAAAAGCACTTTTTACCCTCACAATTCAAGTCTAAAGTTAGGCACCAATGGGACACTTTGCATCAACTTGAAAAGGAAACTATGTCACAGTATGTAGAAAAGTTATGGAATACTTTATTACAGGTGCAGGTTGTGGAGAGAGTTAGCGAGAAGGACCAAAAGAGGAAATTCATTTCGGGCCTTAGATCTACCATTAGGGCCGATGTGAATATGTTTCGACCTCATTCACTATCTTCTGTAATATCTTTGGCAACTAATTCCGAACGCAAAAATGGTTTTCCTAAAGAGATTAAAGCACATGAGGGTACTTCTTCTAAATCATTTACTAAATCTTTTTATGCTTCAAAGAAGATGTATAAACCAGGTTATGACAAAGGCAAGGACGAGGTTAAAGGCAACATGAGTACCAATAAGAAAGTCAATGGTGGAAAACCGAAGGCACCTCCTATCAAATGTTTCAAGTGCCACAAAGAATGACATATAGCCCCGAATTGTCCGGAGCGTACCAAGAATTTGACACCAGCAGAGCAGCAGTAGCTCAAGTCAATATGATTGAAGAAGACGACAATGAAGAAGAATCATTCAAGCAAGAGGGTAATTCCGATCCAGACTACTCAGAACAAGAAGGTAAACCTCATGTTCATTCTTTGCTTAAAATAAAAGGAACGATAAATGGACATGTTCTTATTTTGCATGATGATGGTAGTACACATGATTTCATTTCTGAAAAGGCACTTAGAGCAATAAATCTTCATTCTTCACCTACGCACTATAAAGTTAAAGCAGCATTTACTGGAATAAAGTATAATTGCATGCAAGAGGTGAAAGGTTTGGATTTATGCATCAAGCCTTTAACAGAAAAGAGGAATTTCTTAGTTGCACTTTTACAAGGGGTAGATATAGATTTGGGTATGCCTTGGAGACACATGTACAACCCTATTATAGACTATGACACTCATAGCATTTCTCTAAGGAAGGACAATGAAAATATTATCCTCCAGTGTCTAGTCAAAGGAGAAATAAGTCCTTTGTTGAGTCACACTCAAGCAAAGAGAGCTCTAAGAAAAAGAGACAAGACTTATATGGTATGTGTTAACCAGCTTGATGCTGAGTCTGCCACATCCAAAAGTCCAAAGTTTGATCTTTTTATCTCCAAATTTAGTGATTGTTTTATGGAAGATCTACCTCCAGGATTACCTAAGTTTAGGCCTGAGGATCATAGTATTGACTTATTGCTTGGAAATTCTCCGCCTTGTAAAGCTCCCTATAGAGTCAACAATTTAGAGCAAAAAGAAATCCAAAACCAAATCGAAGACTTGCTAGAGAGAGGCCTTATTCGACCTAGTAGTTCACCTTTTGGAGCTCCAGTACTTCTTGTTAAGAAGAAGAACGGAACTTACCAAATGTGTGTAGACTATCGTGCATTGAATAAGATTACTATCAAGAACAGATATCCTATTCCTAGGGTAGATGATCTTCTTGACAAACTTAGAGGATCAAAGATCTTTAGCAAGATTGACCTAAAGTCTGGGTATCATCAAGTTCGCATGACTGAATCTGACATATTCAAGACTGCATTTAGAACCCAAACTGGTCATTTTATGAGTTTTTGGTTATGCCATTTGGTTTGACCAATGCTCCAGCTACTTTCAGCCGTATGATGAATCGCATATTCCTTAAGTTTCAAAGTTTTGTTATAGTATTCTTTGATGACATTCTTGTTTTCAGCAAGGATCGACAAGAGCATGAAAAACACTTGGAACAAGTGTTCAACCTTTTGAGAGAAAATGAATTGTATGTCAATCCTGAAAGAGTTCTTTCTTTCAAGAAGAGATTGAATACTTAGGTCATATAGTGTCGGTTGAAGGGATTCGTGTAGATCCTAAGAAAATTGAGTGTATAGCTTCTTGGCCTACGCCTAGAAACATACATGATCTTAGATCTTTTCTTGGCCTATGTAGTTATTATAGGAAGTTCGTCAAGAATTTTGCTTATATTGCTCATCCTTTGACTGAACTCCTTAAGAAAGCTACAAATTTCAATTGGACTGAAAAGCAAGATAAATCTTTTACAACACTCAAGAATGCTTTAACACAAGCACCAGTTCTAACACTACCTGATTTTCAAAGACCATTCTTTATAGTAGTGACTGATGCTAGTGGCAAAGGATTTAGAGCTGTTCTTATGCAAGACAACCATCCTATTTCTTATCAGAGTAGAAAGCTTAAGCCTGCAGAGCAAAATTATAGCACATATGACAAGGAATTAGCAGCACTAGTGCATGCTTTGAAAATCTGGAAGCATTACCTAATGGGTTCTGAATTTCTTATCAAGACGGATCAACAAAGCATTAGACATTTGCTTACACAACCCCTTATTTCAGATAGGCACATCAAATGGGCATCTTTCATTCAAAGTTTCCAACCTATGATTCAATACCAACCTGGAAAAGAAAATGTTGTTGCCGATGCTTTGAGTCGAAGACCAAATATCAACAACATTTCCATTATTGAAAGTGAACCATTTGTACTTATGAAAGAAACTTATGAAGTTGATCCAGATTTTTCTGAAATATGGATCAAATTGCGTGAAAACAATTGGACACCTCAAGGAAGTTATTCTCATAATGATGGCTATCTTTTCTTTGAGAAAAGATTGTGTGTTACTCAACCTTATAGACAACTCATCTTGGAAGAGATGCACCAACCACCATTTGTGGGACATAAAGGAGTTTCCGCAACACTTCAAGTAGTTTCTCGAGAATTCTATTGGCCTCATTTAAAGAATGATGTAGCTAAATTTGTAGCTAAATGTAACATTTCCCAAACAATTAAAAGCTACAAAGACAAAGCTTTAGGATTGCTTATGCCTCTACCCATTCCTGATAGACCATGGGAACAAGTGTCTATGGACTTCATTACTGGCTTTCCTACTACTTCCAGTGATCATGACATGATTTGGACAATAGTGGACAGGTTTAGTAAGCAAGCCTATTTCATTCCATGTAAAAAGACACTAACTTTTCAGCAAGCCGCGAACATATTTGTCAAGCAAATCTTTGTTCATCATAGACTACCCAAAGTGATAGTTTCTGATAGAGATTCTAAATTTTGTAGTCACTTTTAGGTTGCTCTTTTCTCAAACTTAGGCACTAAGTTAGATTTTTCCACGGCTTTCCATCCGGAATCGAATGGACAGACTGAAGTCACAAATAGCACTATCTTAGATATGGTTAGAGCCTATGTTTCCTAGCAACCTAGTGCATGGGATAAGTACATACACCTACTCCAATTTTCTTATAATAATACTGCTCATTCTGCTACTGGTCAAGCACCATTTGAGATTATCTATGGTAGAGCTTTGCCTATTCCGGCTACTAGACTCTCCCATAAGATTGAAGCTACCGACCAATATATTAGAGACTTTGATCGCATTTTATCTGAAGTGCGTGATTGTATTGCAAGAGCTCAAGAGAAGTATACATCTCAAGCAAATAGGAAGCTTAAAGATTTTTCATTTCAAGAAGGTGATTATGTACTTTTGAGAATTGAAAAACGTCGATTAAAGTGTGGAAAAATTCCCTGCAGTTAAGCAAGCGCCTAGATATTATGGGCCATTTAAAATCCTTTAAAAGATTAATGATGTGGTCTATAGACTAGAGCTTCCATCTAATTGGAATATCCACAATTCTTTTCATATCCATCTCTTGAAACCCTTTCGAGGAACACTTCCTACTCACCCAACATATGAGGAACCACCTCTTATTGAAGGAGAGGAAGAAGTACTGATTCCTGATGCTATCATTGATCAAGAGATAACAAAAACAAGAACAGGTAATCAATACTTCAAGTATCTTTTGACTTTCAAGAATCATCCTCAAGAAGATGCTAAATGGATGCCTGAGAAATTTTTCCGAGTTTACCCTGAAATTCTTCATTCTTTTCAAACCCAACAAATCCGCAATTGAGGACAATTGCAAACTCAAGCAAGAGGGATGTTATGAGAGTATATTTTAAGTCCTCTTTAAGAATATTATTTTTCCCTCTTGAGTAATTTGGGAACGCCTCTAGAGGTTACTCTTGCGTCATGTCGGCTAGGTTAATATCGTGGGTGACACCACTATAAATATTAATACGTGCAGTATATGACGTATGCTTGGGGCCGTCTATGATTATTTTAGTTAGGTTTGTATTGGCAGGGTGATCCCTGGAAGTACTTACGCCTGGTAGTCATGAGTTGGTTATGATTTGTGCCTGTTTAATATTTGTGGGATTAATTTAATTATTAATTGGGCTTATATTTTTAGGTGATGAAGACTATGGGAATTGAAGAGTTTACTTTGGAAGAAATGTCTTGGTTCATCACATTTCATTTTTGGCAAGCATAGTAGCTTGCAACCTTAGCAAATGATTTTTTCATTTTGAACTTTAGGAAAGATACATTTATAATGTGGTATTTATTAAAGCCTATGGCTTTACCCTAGTCCCAATATTTGACACTCTATTTTTGTAAAAGAAGAGTGCCGTGCTCTCTAAAAAGCACATTTTGTATATTTTGGGGCTATGGCCTAATTTTGGTGGAAAGAAAGCTAATAAAGAAATACTCTTGTGTGGGGGAAGGCCACGCACAAGAGGGGGGAAGATTGCACCCAACATGGTCTATTGAGCTAAGTATTTTAATTTTGTTAAGTGTTTGAATTTCAATTGATTTGATTTAGTTGAAGCTTGCAAAGCATTGATTTTTATGGCTGAATCAATTCTTGTGAATTCTCTACTCTTCCACAATCTATCCTAGAATAAGATTCCGATTGCAAAAATGCATACCTTCCTGGTTTGAGAGGAACACGGTTGTGGTATGTGGAGATGATGATGGATATTTTGTGAAGTATTGTAGTATTTTATGATGATGTATTGGTCATATTTTTTGGTTTTAAGTTGCTTTTTTCGAACAATTTTTATCTTGAAAAGAATTGTTTGTCATGGAGTGTGTGTGTGAGAGATGTATTTTTCATTTGAGTATGTGTACAACATAATGAGAATTATGGGTGTGTGAGTTCACACTAGCTCCATAGGGCCAGTGGAGGGTGGCAGGCTACTAACCCATGGGATTGGATGGAGTTAGGTCGAGTCCATAGGCCTAGTGGAGGGTGACAGGCTAACTTATGGGATTAGATGGAGTTAGATCGAGTCTATGGAACTGATCAAAATTGATAAAGGATTAAAACACTAGTGGGGTGGGGTAGACCCGAATCGTGGGTACTTTCTTAACCTAGAGACCAAACCTAATTATAAACTTAAAAACTTGGAAAATATCTAGGAATCAGCTTTAGATTGTAGAATCCTTCATAATTTGTAGAAACTTGCAGAATTAAGGTAGAACTATTCCCTTCATAATCAAAAAAAGATGTCTACTGAGCCCAAAAAGAAGCTGCCGATGTCTCTTATTTATGAGAATTATGAAGTGGACATTTTACTTGGAGGAATCATAAGATCTATTCCAATCTAGATATGTTAAGAAAGCCATTGGAATTTTTGAGTGATAGGATATTGTCTCTTACTTGGAGGAATCATAATTCCTATTGTAAGGTCTATTCCAATCCAGCTATGTTAAGTAAGCCATTGGAATTACCAAGCGATATGATATTGATGTATGGAGACCTCGAGTGAGTTTTCTCTACCCTTAGCTTAGTCTTCTACTGTGGTTTCTCTTTTAGTAGGGGATAGGGGTCTCATAGATCCAGAGGGATAGGGGGGTCTCATAGATCCAGAGGGGTAGGGGGATCTATGTTGAGAAAACGTGTGCTCATGCTAGATCGTGTGTGGAGGAAAAGAACTCACAAAATACAAGAACAATATCTTGCTTATTAAGTTGTTTATGCATACAACTAGGCCTTGCTCAATACAAAATGCCACCTAGCTCCACCTTTAAATAGATGAGCTAGTGGACCTTAAGTCCCTTCACACTCACACCCTTCTCTTCCCCTTCTACATAACCTTAGTCTCTTAATACCCCTCCTCAATACCAACTATGAAAGAATGGAATAGGTGGTATTGGACATAGAATAAACACCATATTGGAGAATATGGGAATTTCGCACAAGTTTGGGACACGTGGTCAAAAGTTTGGATTAACCATAACTTGAACACCACTAATCCAAAATGAGCGCTTTATAGCTCTTTAGATTCCATTTTTCAAGTGCTTTCCAACGATAGGTCATATGATAGGGTTTTGAGAAACTTACAAACATGTTATCCATGTCCCCTTTTTTAAGTATTCAAAAATGGGAATTGGGAAATTCCCAAATTCACTAATATGGTGTTTTTATAACATTAGGCGTACAAGGTTTGGAATATGGGTGAAGTTATCTAGGATTTACAACCATGTTCCTAGAGCCTTAGAGGCTAATACAATGATGCCATCTAAGTCTTTATTTGTTGTCGATGAAGATGTACACCATGATGGTGCACCCCACTCTTTGTGCTTGCTTGACTTCTTATAGTAGTTGACATGCTTTAGACATACATGCCATTGCTTCCACATGCTTTCCACCTTGACCATTCTCACACAATGATCAAAACAAGGCTGCCACCCTTGCTTAAGTGGTTTGCTTATAGATGTTCCTTCAACATGCTTGATGCTTCCTTTAATACCATACCTCCTCCATGGGCAATGAGGGCCTTCCTTCTTAGAGTAATGGTTATGAGGTAGATTTATATGGGAAAGGGAAAGGAAGGGTCTTACCACTTGCCTTATGGATTGGTCAAGGGAAGTGTTTACTCCACAATTACAACTTTTGTGCATGTTGGTTACATAATATCCATTAGGGTTTGAAGATACAAGCTTAATGAGTGTGAGTAAGTGGTTGAGGTAAATGCTCAAACCAATAAGGTACATCATCCTTGGCTTAAGAAGGAGAGGGCATGGCTCATAATGTTGCCAATGCCTCTTACAAAGACAATGCTAAGAGATGTTTAAAATCATGACAAACAACAAGGTAGAGCACTTAGTGATGCTATGCTCAACCTTACAAGTCATCTTAGATGATGAAAAAGTTGAATATGCAGCGGAATAACATGCCTTGGGCTTGGAAAATGAGAGCATATGGCTTATGACATGCCTATGCCTCTTACAAACAAGAGCCTCAAGGGTGATACACAAAACCATTAAAGATGAGCACTTAATGTACATGTGCCCAACTTTAAACCACTCAAAAATCTGAGTTTGTTGATGAAAAACCAAAAATCTTCAACCTCTTTGGCTTATGGGATGAAGACAATGGTTCGTGGTTGCACCATTTCTCTTTGGAAGAAACGGGTTGACAAGATGAAGACTTGTAATGTGGCACTTATGGTGTGTGCCCGGCCTCCAATGTTGATGAAGAAGAGCCTCCTTAGTGTTAAAGACCTCCTCCTCTGATGGTTAAGACCACATTAGTGTTAAGCAACACTTTGTTTGGTGATTAAGATCACCATTAGTGTTTAAAAAAACATAATTAGTGCTTAAAAGCATATTTTTAGTGTCTAATGACACTTATTTTGGTGATTAGATTCACCATTAGTGTTTAATAACACTATTAGTGTTTAATAACACTATTAGTGTTTAATAACACTCTTAGTGTTTAAAAACGCTTTATAATTAACTTCCCTTTGTTGGATTAACAGCTTCATTAGGGTTTAATAACACTCTTAGTGTTTAAAAACACTTTATAATTAACTTTCCTTTGCTAGATTAACAGCTTCATTAGTGTTAAACAACACTATTAGTGCTCATAAGCACATTTTGAAAACTTTGAAAGCTTGAAAGTTGATGTTGATGATGGAGCTTGATGAGAATGAGGCTTATGGATACCTCATGTGGTTGGCACTACTTCAAACTCAAGAGAAAGATCAGCAACAATCATTCACATCATCACTTGGGTGATTAGAGCAAGGGGGGAAGGATTTGAGCAAGAAAAAAAATCAAGTTGAAGCTTTAATGGAAAGCTTGCAAGGAGAAGAAGAAGGCGACTGGTTTTCTGTCTGTAGCCGGCGCGTCAGTGCATGATTGAAGCTCAAACTTGAGCTGTGAAAAGGGGATGGAGTGGGCTTCAAAAGCCCTCAAATTCCATGGCTTATAATGGCCTACACGCTGAGTATTGTTGTACGACCTGGCTGCGTAGCAGAAAACTGGAGACGGCGCACACAGTTCGCAATGCCGCAGGCGACGAGACGACGGCGCACACAGTTCACAATGCCACACAGTTCGCAATGCCACAGCGATGGGACGACGAATCTGACAATTTGTCGTACGAATGGAAACGCCCGGACCTACTCTTCATCTCCCATGTTGGAATCTCCTCAAGATATGGCCTCTACAAGCTGGTAGAGCTTCTCCACTGCTAGGGGGTTGAGCTCCACAAGTAGAAGATAAGGGAAAAATGAGAAAAAAATGACCTAATCTACACCACAAGAGTCCTAATCAACCTAGGCTCTAATACCATGTTGAGAAAACGTGGTGCTCATGCTAGATCAAGTGTGTGGAGGAAAAGAACTCACAAAATACAAGAACAATATCTTGCTTACTAAGTTGTTTATGCATACAACTAGGCCTTGCTCAATACAAAATGCCTCCTAGCTCCACCTTTAAATAGATGAGCTAGTGGACCTTAAGTCCCTTTACACTCACACCCTTCTCTTCCCCTTCTACATAACCTTAGTCTCTTAATAATCTAGAGATATGTCAGAACCCCAAAGAACCCAACCCTTCAGCACACTGAAGATGGAGATCTAGAAGCAGGTTCAAGAGAAAGTCAAACAAGTTGGCTTACATCATCAAGATGAAATGCAAGCTCGAACTCGAAGAGAAAGTTTCATTTGTAAAGAGAAAGCCAAGGCTTTTCACTAAAGTATAGTGATGTTGAAAGATGTAGTGATGGCTTTAAAAATGACTAAGCCTTACATTAGGATGAAATGCTAGCTTGAACTCAAGGAGAAAGTTTCATCTATAAAGAGCAAGCCAAAGTTTTTCACTACAATATAGTGATGCTGAAAGATGAAGTGATGAATTTAAAATTTGACTAATCATGAGCTCGAAAAAAAAAGAATGAAACATTTTAAGATCAATAAACAAAAGATGCAAAAATAATTGCTTTACTTAAAAAGAAAGCTACATCATCAAAAGAGTTAAAAGCAACAATTGAAAAACCCAACGAGTATGAAGAAGATATCCAAAACCTTAAGGCCAGTCATGTAGAGAATATTGGAATAATGGAAGCCAAAGAGATAATTTTGGAAGAACATGTTAAAGAACTAAAAACATATGTTCGTGTGCTAGATATGGAAATTGGTAAATGTGCAACCTTTATTCAACATATTGCAAAATTGCTTTACTTAAAAAGAAAGCTACATCATCAAAAGAGTTGAAAGCAATAGTAGAAAAACTCAACAAGTGAAGAAGATATCCAGAACCTTAAGGCCAATCATGTAGAGCATATTGGAATAATGGAAGCCAAAGAGAAAATTTTGGAAGAACATGTTGAAGAACTAAAAACATATGTTCGTGTGCTAGAGATGGAAATTGGTAAATGTGCAACCTTTATTCAACATACCATAGAAACTTTATAAGCTAGAGATTTGTCCGTTTTGCCAAATTAGAATGTGGAACAAATGACTGTAAGTCATTTTAGTAAGGAAGTCCCATCTCTAGCACAACAATCTCCTTTGAATAGTCTAGCTCATGATGTATACTACCTACTATTGGTGCTACTTCTCGCACTCGTATGCAAAGATGTGGTGCGGTTATGTGGTCAGTGTAATGTTCTAGATAGTAGATAATAGAATGTAGATTTTACAAAATCCAAAAATCTGGAGTGAAAGTTTTTTCCAAATTATTTACCTTCCCAAATTAATTCTTATAAATAAGTTTACCCTTTTTCTCATTTCATAGATATCAATTGTAAATATCCATTAGATAGATCGAGACTTAGATATAATCCAGATTCAAGTTTACTTCAAGAAGTTACAAATTCGAGATTTATTATCACTTCTCCAAATAATCCTTGTCATCAAGTGGGTTCAACTTTTTTTCACGAGGTGGACTACCTACCGTGTGTTCCAGGTGTTAGCATAGGAAATTACCCATAGGCTTATTGGTCACTTATACCTTATTCATTTATACCTTAGCTTTGGGGTAGCTTAGGAATAGGACTCAAATGGTCATGATGAATTGAAGGTGATGCTTTGTTTGTCAATTCATGCTAGTGCGTAATGCACTAAGCACTCATACATAAGAGGAGATCAAAAGACTAGAAGAGAGAGGGAAGGAATATATAAAAATATAGAGTTATGCATGATTCATCTTTGCAATTCTTTGGAGTCTTGTATTAGTAAGTGTTGTGATGTTCAAAAATCTATGTCTCGCATGACCTTGAATATCTAAATTATGGTTTGTAGTACAATTGTATTTAATGTTTAATTATTAATCTCTATGTTGGTTTATCTGCCAACACACTCCCTAATGATAAGAATCCTTCTTGCTATTCAAAGCATGTCATAGTTCAAACTAAAGGCATCACCATTGTCATTGCAAAGCATTCAAACAAGCCTCAGATGCTTGTCCTTGAACGTGATGTGCTTGCTGCCATGGATGGTTTTACCGATTGGCCATCATGAAACAAGTTAAACAAGTAAATTTCTTGAATAGAAAGCGAGGCTAGTCCCGTGTATCTTTCCAAAAAAACATAGTACTAGACCATTGCTTTTAGTCTTATAAGACATCTTTCACCAACCTTGAGAAGGGTTCCCTTATATGAGCAAATTGATGATCTTTTGGTGCTTCCTCATTTCTTGAAGAGCGATGGTGTATGGTCTTCATCTCCAAGTCTTTTTGTGTCATGGAGGTTGTGGAGGAGATTTAGCACACACATGATCCCTAGCAGGTGGACTATAAATATATGCTACGTAGTTGTTAGAGGGGTCCCCTTGCTAGGATTCCTTTCGGCACTTTTCTTTTTGGCACCAGGACTCAAAAACTAGAAGAATGGAGAGAAATGAAATAAGGGTTGTTTCAATGAAGGAAATGAAAGCAATGCTTTCATAGTATGATAACTTCTTAATATTATAATAAGTTATCAACATGCCAACTTATCTATGATCACTCATCAAAACTTACTACTATTATCCATGGTGAGGTTGAAGACAATCACCTTTACCTAGGTCATCAGGTCAACCGCATGTATCACACATTTGATCAAACACTTCCAAGTGTGCAATGGGATCTCCTATCACATTGAACTTTTACATTTTGCAATTCGCATCAGTTTGATCATATTTTGTTATCTAGGTTTTGGCACCACCGTTGGCTGGTGGTGGAGTTGTTATGAGTCCTATTGCTACCCCCTCCCTATTTGTGTTGCTATCCTCAAAATATCTTTCATGGTTAGTGTAGTTGATGGTGGTGTAGGTGTAGGTTGAGGTAATGGTTACAAGGGATAGTATGGGTATTGCTTGTAGGTCGATGTCTTGAAGCAAATTATGCTCCAGCTCCAGTTTAGAAAAGGAGAAACGGTCCATGCATTGGTGCTATGGAGAGAGAGAAGATGAGGTCATTCGGATTGCACCATATTGATCTATGGTAAGATGGCTCAATTTATCACAAATGCCCAATTACAAACTCTACTTTCTCTTTTTTCAATCCAAAATCATATGTGAGATTTGTAGGGGATGGTTACAAAGGTTTGCTTGGGTATATATCAGGTCACTCGTCAACAGTTATTTTTGTGCAAATGTGTACAAACACTTATATATCAATAAGAAGCAACAGACAAATGTGAAAAGATTGCTAAGTGTTCAAAGTTGAAGAAACTACTTTGTAAATGAGATTGAAGAATTGTAAAAGACAAAAGAGAAACTTAGAGAAGCAATAAGCAAAGAGACTCTATTAGGTGAAAGACAAAGAAAGAAAAAAGTTCACAATCTTGCAGAATTGAAAGCAAACAGTGGAGGATGGAAGCATAGAGTGCGACATGCAAGGTAAGAATTATTATTTAAAAATTTAATTCTTCTTTAATGTAATTTTGAATGAGTAATAGTTCAGTAAGGTAGTGTTTTGTCAGATATTGAGAACATAATTTATTCTTTAGAAACATATTGGAATCAAACAAAGAAAACGTGAATCCTAATAACCTTCGATCAAATAGATGAAATGATTGGTGCCTTATAGTATTGCAAAGGACATGATTGAAGATAAAAAATATAAAAAGGTGAAAATCAATGTTGTGAAACAATTTGTTGATAGCAACAAAGTTGATGTTTATACAATTCAGGAAGCATTAGATGAGAGTGGTGTTAGCAAAAAAGGATATATTTCTATCTTCAAAACAATATCCAGAAAAATGCAAGACCAAATAATCAAACGCATGCTTCTACCAAGACTTGTAGAATTATGGAGACTAAGAAGCCTCTTAAATTAATAGGTGGATGAGTATATTGGACAATGTTTCCATATCGAAGGTTCTTTTTGAAGGTATAAAAGGCAGCACAATATACAATGCATGGAATAAGATTTTCCTTGACTTACAACAACTTCAAAAAAGAATAGCCAAATTATACAGTATCTTGTTTGAGGAATGTAAAGGTCTTTTTAAGTTTGTCATCAAATTGGATGAATGTGAGATAGTAAAGGAAAAGAAGGTGGAATGCGTGACAGACACATTGTTGGTGAAAAGGCCACTTGATCCATCCATGGCAGAAGATAACCCAAAGTCTTTATGTGTTCAATCAGAGAAAAATATATGGTGGTTAGGATCATTTAAGGTAAGTAAATTTTTCAAACGTATGTCATCTGTATTAAGACCACTATTGAAGATCTACTTATGTTATCTATATTAAGACCACTATTGAAGATCTACTTATGCTATTTATATATTTACAGTTTAAGATAGAGGATCAGGAGACCCTAAATTGGTTGTTTCATCAAACTAAAATACCATCTATTATAAAAAGTCAAGTTCAAGAGGAAATGCTTCATGTAGAAGGGATAAATGATTTTCAAGTTGAATGACCTCAAAACACTGAAGTGTATGCATAACATTAGCAAAGGAGGTAACTCAAAGTCCCCATGCATATATTGTAACGAGCCAGCATCAAAGTTCAGCTAAAAGTGGTGCAAGAAAGCCCCCAATAGAAATAAGGTTGATCCAAAGTACAAGCCTGTCCCTTTATCTAATGTACACATGTGCACATTGCGTGCTTTATGTCAAATCATTGAAAAACTTGTATTCATGTACATTGGATTTGCTTGGAAACTTCATGTAGAAAAGCAAAGAAAGTAGGCAATCTAGGCATTGGAAAAAGTTAAAAGTCAGGTCCTTGAGCTCATTTGGCTACTCTAACTAGTGTAAACACCTATTATAAAGCTAGCACCCTCACTCTAGGATCCTGTGGCGCACCTTTGTAGACAAGCGGTGATCGCACATACAAAATAATAAATTACAAGTTTCTTTTAAGTGAAAACTAGCATTTTCGATGACATCGACCAAATTGGTTGAAAGTTGTAGGATGGCCAACATTGGCTACGTAGAAGGATCTGGTAATAGTACTTAACAGTGAATAATATGAGTTTCCAACATGAAATCCAATGCTAATGAGACACCTGCTACTCATGTCACTCCATGCACGTGGTGCGTGCTTCAACCCATAAAATGCTTTCTTCAATCTATATACATATGTGGGAAAATTTGGGTGTACACATAACCCTATGGCTATTCAAAAAAACACCTCTTCTTACAACTCTCCATTCAAGAAAGTATCCTTGACATCCATTTAAATGTAATTCCCAACCTTTAGATGTAGCCAATGAAATCACAGATCTTACAGTATAGCCATCTTAGCCATTGGGCTTTGTGTATATCCCTTGGCAACTAGCCTTGACTTTTAACTTTCCACAGATCCATCCGACTTACATTTGACCTTATAAACCCATTTATAGCCAATCACATTCTTGCCACTTAGTGATGAGACTGAATCCCATGTATCATATGTACCAATGCATCCATCTCTTCATCCATAGCTTTGTTCTAGCTTCTTTGCCAAAAGCCTCATCAAAATAAGTAGGATCCACATGCTTCACCATAGATGTCATGTATGCATAATGCATAGCATATACTCTATATGTCAATCTCTACACTAGATATTTCCTTGATATCTCACCCTTTGTAGGCTCTTGAATGGCTATGGGTCACTACTAGATCCATGAACTCTAGCATGATGTGGCGATACATAATTATTATATCCCATAGCTGTCCTAATCATTGGAATTCCCAAGTCATCATCCAGACTCTCTAAACTAGATGAGTCAGAATACAAATTCCCAATGTCGATTTCTTCAACCTTCTTCTTGTCTTCGTCCAATGCACTACTCTTAGTTCTCACATGATGTCTGAATCTCCTTGACCATGGATTTACATCATCACTACTAGATGTCTCATGTAGCCTAGACATACTAGTAGACTTCTCCAAAGGTAGGTGTGCATTCACATTGACAATTGCACCAAAGGATCAACATAAAACTACTTTCACCACCACATGGGGGACCTTTGTGTATAAGGTCATTCCCTTTGGACTGACCAATTCTCCCATAACATTCTAGAGGTTAATGAGTATCGCTTTCAAGGATTACGTACAAAAGTGGCCAGAAGTGTTCATCGATGACCTTTGTGTGCATTTGTAATGGTTGGAACATCTATCTTGTCTGAAAAAGGGTGTTTAAATGGTCTCAATTCTATCATATATCCTAAAATCCTCTGAAATGCCAAATTTGGGTAAAGCATGGAGTGATATTGGGACATATAGTGTCCAAAAATGGGATTTCCATAGATGATACTAAGGTAAAACTTATACTAGAGCTGCCACTGCACCCCTCAACTAAAAGGAAGTATAACGGTTTACGAGACACATGGTCTATTACCGATGCTTCATCGTGTTTTATGTTGATATTACTAGGCCATTTTATAAGATTTTTATTATCTTTGAATAGACTGAGGAGTGTCACGAGGCTTATGATGAATGGAAGAGGGCATTAGCTAGTGTACGTATTTTGACACCACCTAATTGGGATCTCATATTCCATGTGTATATCAATGGATCATACTTCATAATTAGGTGTGTTTGGCACAGCCCTAGAGAGCATAAATTAGATTACCCAATCTACTTTGTGAGTTGACATCTTAATGAAGCTGAGATGAATTATACTATAACCAAGAGAGGGAAGGACTAGCCACGGAGTATGTAGTGAAAAAGTACAGACACTACTTATTGGCTAATAAATTTTTTTTCTTTATAGATCATGTGCTTTGTTTTATCTTGTTTATAGGGCCTTGCATGATGGGGTGAATTACTCGTGTTTGTTATTGTTGCTATTAATGGAGTTTGGCTTTACTGTCATAGTAAGGAAAGGTTCGCAGCATATAGTAGTATACCACATGTTGAATTAACCTAATGGAAAACTTGCCACCACTAGTATTGATGATGAACTACCAGATGATACTCTATTCAAATTATATTGGTTACTAAATGGAGTGAATAATTCTCTAAGTATCTTGTCTATGGAACTAGAAGCCTCATGTTCATCACTATTGGGGGTTCCCAAATGATTGTTAAAGGTATTGGGATACTATGAAGGGAATAGAAAATTATAGGTACTCGAACAACAAAGCCCTGAAGTAAAGCCATCTGTATAACTTGTCACATCAACCACCAATTACCCAATCTACCACAATCAAACCATTAGGAAAAGTTGGAAAAGGAACAAAAATTAGGAATGGGTCCTAGCCATTAATCCACAAATCACCCAAACTACCACAACCAAACCAGTTAGGAAAAGTTGGAAAAGGAACGAAAAGCAAGAATGGGTCCTAGTGAAGAACACCACCTTTCCAAGTTAAGTAACAAAGTAGGTATGGGTACTCAAAAGAGGACCAAGTTGAAAAACTGAGCTCACTAAGTGTGACAATTTGCAGGGTTGAGCCTAGGTGGGAATGGCGATGGAAATTAGTGCCCTACTGAAAATGTAACTGGGAAGCCAGAAGAACCTAAACAAGAGCCAGAACAACCTTCCCAACTCAACATCACAAAACATGCCAACCAAAGTGGGGTAAAATAGGTGAACTCCAAAATTCCCTGCCCCAAGTGTAAAGTTGTCACCAACAAACACACAACACATGTCCAAAAAGGACATGTTCACACAAGAACCTACTATAGATTCTATGGATGGAGCAAGAGTTGTGTTCCATAGAAGAATTGTAGATGGTACATCAACACACCCTTTCTATAATAAGAGCTTTATCTAGATATACTTGGGTCTATTCATGGAGCATCAGGCAAGAAAATCATGATAATCTTGAAGCATAAGCCCCAGAGGACTAACTTGCTAACAATCTAACACCCCTTTGGAAAGCTTGAGATTCTTCGCCGTGATTTTGTAGAATCATGTTCCATAACATTTTCTCAAGTCATCCTGAAATTCTATAATCACTCCTACATTGCACCATGATTAGATATGGATCCTAAC